>NW_022900948.1:33434320-33448107 GCF_012274545.1 Fukomys damarensis
TTTTTTTTTTTGTGAACCATCAAAGGAGAGCCTTCTGAGCAGAGGGAACAGCTAAACTATAAGTGCAAATGGCAAAAGGTAGGAAGAGGTTGATCCTGGGGCAGAAAAGGAAGCCTAAAGTGAAGGTGAGGCTGAGAATGGATGAAACTGGACACCAAGAAGGCACTAGCTTCTGTAATAGAGAGTTTTATAGGGTTGGATTCTTGATTTCCATTTATTGAGAAGTCTCTCAGGCTAGTGCCCTATGGGATGGTATCATTACACATTTGCACATGGCTTTATGGTTTGTAAAATACTTTCATGACCACAAGATTCTGGTGAAGTAAGAACAGGCAGAACCAACCTGTTCATCTCACAGTGAAGCCAAAGTTCCCGGAGGATAAGAGCCATGGTGTGACATCTGATTAGGAGTTCCAGTCCAAATTCTAACTCATCCGCTATATTATGCAAGCTTTGAAATAAATGAGAAGGGAGTAGACAGTCACACACACATTTTGCAACTTCCTCCTCTCACTTTTATCCAATAATGCACAGCAGTAGAGCACTCTTTTCCTCTGAGCTGGCACCTTGTCTCCATCCTCTTAAACTTGCTGCTCCAGGCAGCTATTACCAAAGAACTTGGATTAGAATGAAACAAAACCAAACAAAACAAAAAAAACCAAAAAACGATTTCAATCATGTATTACATGACCCCAAAGTTCTTTGCAACCATTATGATGGTTCTAGAACCAGATTTAATCCAACTAAAATTTTCCCAAAATTGATAGCATGTGAGGCATCCTACATTCATCAAAGAGTGAAATGTGTGTTTTAGAGATTTTTTTACATCACTGGCTGTTGGAACTGACAGGCAGATATGCAAGCCTCCAAAGAGAAGTGTACCTTTGACGTATAACAAAATGGTATGGAAAGCCAGCAAAGGTAGAAGTTAATTTTTATTGGCGATACAGAAAATCCAATACACAGACAATATATATTTTGAGTGGGGTTTCACGTAGAAGAAATAAATGTATTTGCAGCTTTGAAAACAATGTGAGAAAGTGCGTAGACAGAGTTGAACGTGTTAGAATGCAGAATTCTTCTTTTTTCTTTTTTGGTACCAGGGATTGAACTCAGGACCTTCCACCTGCACTCAGGTGGTAGAACAACTGAGCTAAACACCTGGTCCTCTTACAGGCTTTTTAAAGGGTGGCTATCTGCTCTGAAGCCAGAGTAAATAGGCAGATGCGGAATGGGCATCAAATCCATGTATTGATATGATGATGATGATGATGATGATGATGATGATGATGATATCCTAAAGGAAAAAGGTGCTTATTATGAAGAAGTTTGCATTTGAAAGGGAGTGTGGGAGAAATATTTTCTTGTTATATGTTTGTGATGCATAATAATATTTGTTCAGGAAAATCGGTACCTATATAATATCTTGATAATTTTTCATCCACCTTCACTCACATCTTCCTCTTTTTGCTCTTCTCTCAGTCCCTCCTCCATCTCCAAAAAATCTATTTCCCTGTTTTCTTCCAGCCTTCCTTTAACTCCTTCATTTATTTATATTTTGGTTTCTCATGTAAGAGGATCCAGGTGATAGTTATCCTTCTCTGTTTAGTGCATCTTTAGTGCCAACCCCTACTGACTCTGGAGCAGTGAGTGGAGGTGGTATTTCAGGCCACAGATCGCTGAAGGAATTTGCAAGTTCTGCTGGGGGTGAGAGCAGAAAGCTTGGCATTGATGTTGCTGTGTGTTTTCCACCCCAGAGAAGCTCATTTGCAAGGGCCCTCTGAGTCTCATACTCCTAGGAGTTCTGGGATGGTAATTCCCGAGAGGCAGTTTCACCCCACAAGGCACCAGGAGGAGGAAATGAGGCAGTCTATTCCATGTCAACAGGGAAAGATACACACACAATATTGGCAACAAGAAAAGAAAACTCTTGCCTACTCCATCTTAATTTGAGATACATCCTGAAAAATTCTTGGTTCAGCATCCTCTGTTCTTGGCCATCAGCCATGGTAAAATCAGTCCCTTCTGGTCTATTACAAATTAAATAATCATAATAACTCTATTCATCAGGAAAATACACTCAGAAGGGATGCATGAGCCAGCAATTAGTGTTAAGGCTTCGAGCCTCTCACGGATTTGCTCCAGTGGCTTTGGGGTGACTACTTCACAGAAGACTGTGAGCATCCCCTGTAGCAGACAGAGACTGCAGAGGTCGCCAGCTCTGGCCCAACTCTGCTCCCAGGGAAATGATTCTTCAAGAGGCTGCAATGGGAGTAGTCAGCTGCCTGGCATATTGCAGAAGGAACACCGCCAAGAGACCCTCGCACTGAATGACGGCTGAAGGGTGGTGCTATGCATAAGAAGCGGCCTTACAGGATGTGACACGGCCTTCTGCTTCCTGCGCACCTGTGAAAATAAGAGGGGGGAATTTGTAGCAATCTAAGGAACAGAATGCGACCAATCACAGGGGAGTTCTGCCTGAATTTCTGGTCATAGAATTAGGGAGAATTTTTAGTTAATATTGATTTCAATTGTAGCTTGAGGGGCTAAGAATCCATGGGTAATGTTATCATATCTCTTATTTACAGTTCCTATCTGCTTTGGCTGCTGTCTTCACCGGTTTGCCAATAGCTCCCTTTCCTTACATAGGGTCAGGCTCCTTTGTCCGCTAATGTAACTTGCTAAGAATTTCCCCGAGAAATCCGGCACAGCCCTTACTTTTTTTTTGTTGTTGTTGTTTGTTTGTTTCTGTTTTTGAGACAGGGTCTCGCTATGTAGTTGAGACTGACCTGGAACTCACTATGTAGCCCAGGCTGGTCTCGAACTCACAGTGATCCTCCTGCCTCAGCCTCCCGAGTGCTGGGATTACAGGCGTGAGCCACCATACCCCGCTTAACACTCCCACCTCTTGACACATATTTTTCTTTTGGTGATAAGATGCATCAGGCCACAGAAAGTCCAAATCAGAGTTATATTTTAGTTTATTTTATTTGGTACCAGGGATCGAACTCGGGCCCTTGAGAGGCAGGCAGTGAAACCACTGAGCCAAACCCTGGGGCCTCCAAATCTGAGTTGTAAATGAACTTTTGTGGTGTTCTTCATGCATATCTACTCATTGGCCAGGTGGCCTTCTCATTAAAGTTTGTTTTATTTCCATCTAATATCATTTTGCCCTAAATATTTATAGAGTACCTGATCTGTGTAACCAGTCCATTAACTGGTGCATCTTGTCTTGTTGAATCTGCTCAATTTTCACTAGTTAATTTATAGATTTATTTAAAACTGTAGCCCTGAATAGGATGCTAGTGATCAGTTTGATTCAATGCAAGATTTTCCTTGCACAGCAGGAAAATCAGGGCCCAGAGAGGGAAAGTGACTTAATCAAAGTCACACAGCTCACATGGGTAATGCCTATTTCTGATTCCTAGAACAGGGCTTCTCACATATTATCCAGCTGAGGCTAAAGAGAGGTTACTCAGATAAGGAAACACAGTGTGGCTAAGGAATTTTTGCAGTGTTTTCTCCTTCAATCTATCTTTCAAAGACTCTCTACTATTTATAAAGCATGGCAAAAACCCACTGCCATCTGTCAGTTTGATTCCGCTTACTTCTCTTATGGTTTAGAAGTCTGTGAGGGCTACATTCCCAGTAAATGAAATGAAATGAGTTAGCAGGTCTGGCAGGTTAATTTGGAGGTACTGGTGAATGAGTCCTGTGGCACCCTCGAAATATCTCCGTAGGAAACAGACCACCAGGAAGATGCAAGCGTCCAGCTACTGACTACCTGGGGCATCAGCCCCTGTCTGGTCCCTTTAAAGTTCTCCTAGAAGCTACACTATTGCAGTGCCAGCTTTAGGCACACGATGGCGATGCAGGGCCACAAAAGCCATCCCGGAAGCTCAGAAGTGTTTTTTTTTTTTTTTTTTTTTTTTTTTTTTTTTTTCTTTTGAAGGATGTGTTGAAAGCGTCAAGACCAGAGATCAGGCTGGAGTCAGTAGCTGCCTGGAAGGGGTGCGAGGAGAGGACAGTGGGCCTTTGAATTAGAAAGGCAGGGATCATCATTCTGAATCTCTGCTGTGTTCAGAATCTGTGGAAATAATTTAGATGTTGCTCAAGGTACGACTGGTGAGGAAAAGACCCGTTAGAGTCACATCCACTTTTAAAAACAAGAGGGTCCTACTCCCTGGCACCCACAAATATTTTCTTCTATTTTGTGTCTGTGGTGGAGAAGTGTCAGCAGCTTCCTGCCATTTGGGGTGGGCAAAATGAAAGGCAATTATTCAGTGTGCTGGTGGGGAAAAGCGTAAGTGCAGGCGTTGGCAGCGTCCCCAGGGGGTCAGACGGAGGGGGACAAGCCCCTGGTCTAAACCCTTCTATGTGGCTTCGCCTCGCTGAGGGCTCTGCTCCTCTGTGAAATGTACAAGGTGTGTGTGTGTGTGTTTGTGTGTGTGTGTGTGCATGAGGCTGTCAGTGTGTCTGAGTGTGTGTGCCTGTGCGTGTGTGAATGTGTGTGGCTTTGCATCTGTACGGTTACAGAAGAAGCAGCCCTACCCCGTAAGGGTAGTGGGCTGGAGGAGTAGACCAGGGCTAGTGAGTGTCGTTGTTCTGTGTGGAGCAAGGGGCGAAGAGGGCCAGAATCCAGTAGAGAGAGAATGGATTCTCAGAATTCTCCTCGTGTGGGGAAATGATTCGATTCGAATCTCTGGCAAAGAGTGAGCCTCAAATTAGATTTTTGTTAACCCCAGTCTTCTTTGAAGATGCCTCGCTCTCCAGCCCCGCCCAGATTCTTGGTGTGCGTTGCTCTTTCTCTCAGTTGCCACCCGCTTTCTCAAACCCCTAATTTAGCACGGGCTTCCATTGTCTTCTCTGCTGCTCTGAAACAGAAACTTTGTGATTGAGAAGAGGGACTAGGGTCAGAACCTATAGCTCCTCCAAGAAGAAAATAAAGAATACTAGAGAAATTCTTGCTTACAAGTGGTGTGTGTATGTTGTTTCTGTTGTTGGGAGGTGTTGGGGAAGCAATGCTGGGGGAGAGAAATGATGAATAGCCCCCCCCCCCGAGGACAGTATAAAGAGTGTCCCTAGATGGGAATGGGGTGCAGCTGAGATCGGGTGTTTTGTGTGTGTTGAAATTGCAGCTCTTCTCCATTTTTCCTACACAAAGGCAGACCTTCTCAATTTTTAAGTCACAATCAATATCCAGAAATCATTTCTTTCTGAACATTACAGTCAAATACTGCATTCCTTACTGCTTTTAGAATTTGAGTGAAATTGGTTTGTGTTTTCAGTTTTAAAGAAAAAAATAAAATAAATATTCAAATGTGCTGCTGCTGTAGGAATTCTGGCCTTGGGTTTTCTTTCTCCTTCTCCCGGTCTTTCTGACCCCTTCTTTCCCTGTGCCCTCTTGTCTACTACGGCAGACAAGTTCCCCAGGGTGGGAGCCAGAGAGTCATTTCATTTGATTTTTCTCTTTCCTGCTTATGATGCAACATAGACTTTTCTTTCAGATGTTAATATTTGTAAAGACCATTTTCAAAGAGGTGCAAGTTGGAGAGGCTGTGTGGGTGGGATTCAAAAAAGAATGTGTTGTGCTGTTTTTCTGCTGTCATTCTTATTTACTAACCCTTTTATTCAAGAACTATGATGGAAGATCAACAAAACAACTCTCATCTCATAATCAATTATAGCTAGAAGACAATAAATAGCTATTTGAGCTTGTTTTCATGTTTGGGGAAAGAAGGATGTATTGACTGCCATTAGGGTGGGGGCCTTTCCATAGGCACTGGGTGGGCAGTGATTATTGGTTCTTCCAGTCCAATAGTGTCTGTGAGTTGGGCAAAAATAATCATAAAGAAAAAAAAAACAATAGTTTAGTTTAGTACTGGCTGTTCAGGTTGATAAAATACTAGCACGTGCATTATGAAATTAGTCCTTTCAGCTGCCATGTGAAGTACTTGTTATTTTTCCCATTTTACTGATGAGGTAACTGAGACTTGGAGAGACTGGGGATGGGCCAATGTCGTGGCCCTGCTAAGGAGTCCCTACAGATCAGGAGGAAGCCAAACACATCCGCCTTCTACATCTAAGTAAAGACCGGACTAAGGTAGGTTGTGTACAAGGTCCCTGGAGATGCCACAGTCAGCAGATCCACAGCACAGAGTTTATTTAGATCATTTTTTAAAAAGTTCTAATTTATTTGATCAAAAGCTTTAGACCTACTGACTTCTCCAAACCTTAGCTTCTCAGTCTTTAAAATGGAGATGAGGGTGCTTGTCTCTTGAGAAGATTTCAAAAAACCATTCATCCAAAGCACTTAGCATACGTTTAATATGTGTTTGCTGTTATCATGCCAGATACTATCCACAGAAATCATCAGTTCCTAGGCATACTTCAAGTCATTACCAGACACAAATGAGACACTGTATTACTTATCTATTGCTATATTAAAAATTACCACAAAACACAGCAAACTAAAATAACAGTAATAAACTTTTCCCTACTCACACAATTTCTGTGGGTCAGAATGTCAGAAGCCATGTCAGGGTGATTCTCAGCCTGTACTTTTCCCTACACACAATTTCTGTGGGTCAGAATGTCAGAAGCCATGTCAGGGTGATTCTCAGCCTGTAGCTCTGAGAAGTCTGCAGCCAATATGAAGGCCTATGTTGTGGTTATGGGAGAGAGCTTGATGTCCAGGGCTGGACAATCTGACCCTCTGATGCTCATCTGGTGGGATCACAGGGATAGCTATAAGAGGCCTTGTTTCCCGGCCCCATGGATTTTCCCACAGAGCTGCTAAAGTTCCTCACCAGGAAGGAATGCTTTCACCCAGGGAGAGTTATCCGAGAGAGAAAGGTGGAGGCCACTGTGTCATCATGGTTAGCCTTAAAGTCTCAGTAAACCACGTTTACAATATCTCATGGGTCATATTGGTCAGCCCCAGACATCATGCAAGCAGACTGTACAGGAACATGGACATCAATAGACTGGAATCACTGGCCCCATCTTGGAGGCTGGCTGCCACACAACCCATTCCTGTAGTCTCAGGGATAAAATGAGAAAAGGAAAAAAAAGGAAACAAAGTCTTTGCAAGTAGGGAAGGGCAGAGGGGATGAAGGGGGGCTAGGGAATGGGGAAAAAATTAAGAATCAAGATACATCCTGTAAAGGTGCAAGATCCTGATGATGAATGTAACTAACTCTACTGTATGCCTAAATTGTACCAATAAACTTAATGAAAAAAACCAGTTTCATGTTAGGAATTCGTTTTGAGAAGGCTTCAGCCATCTAGTCAGGTAATTATGATGGAATAGCTGTTTGCGAACAGTCCCTCAGAAACCAGGGGATTAGCCTCGGAAAGCAAGGGGCGAGCAAGTCCATGGATTTCTGGGTTAATTCCGGAGAGTGGCAGTGACCCACTGGTCCCCAATTTCTAATTCAGCCCGCCTGCTACTTTATCCCGGGGATTTGCTTGTTCCAGTCATTTTGCTCAAATCTATCACAAATCAGGAATACACTCCCACTGCCCAGGGCAATGTTTTCCTAATTGAGTTGTGTCCTAAATCTCATCCGGGGCTTTGCTAAATTTAAACATTCCAGGATTTGTCTTGGATTTAGGAAGCTTGGAACAGAGGTTGGGAATCTTTTTAGAAATCCTCCCAGGAGATTCTCAGAATCAAGCAACTTTTGGAAAGTTTAAGATAATCACTTAAGGGCCTAGGGAAGCAGAGGGCGTCGGAGTCCTCTCCCAGGCTCAACGTGACACATGTATTAAAGTCATTCAGAACGTTTGGCCACGCAGATTTTGCCTGCATTTTCCAAGTATGGGCTCTGCCTCCCCCCTATGCATTTATGGATTCCCAGTGCTGCTCCACTGTTGCTACCAGCACCAAATTAACAACCCACAAAAATATACAAAGAATATTTGTGTGTTTTCTTTGTCTGGACAGGCAGGGGGTTCCCTGGATGTTTAGAGATAATTTCTTGGTTAAATTATATTTTTTCTGTTTATATTTCAGAGAGCAAATTGGCTTCTTTACAGTTGCCTTTCCCTCTCTCTCTCTCTCTCTCTCTCTCTCTCTCTCAACCCATTTCCTGCTGTGGAGACGAATCTCCTACTTAAAAAAAAAATCTTAACACATTCATAATCAGTGTGCATATAAACCAACATTTTCAACCTGAAATACTGCATAGAGGGAAAAAAATGTGAAGGGGAAATTCTTTGTTTAATCACAGAATATTTCCCTATTTCCACTCTCCACTCTTTGTGTGTGACCTCTTGGAGCTTTAAGTGAGTAACATCTGCAGAAAATTGTGAGGTTTGGCTCTAGCACACCACTCCTATGCTCTGATATTTGCTGAGTCCTCACTGTGTATCCTTTATAGAAAGTAAAATAAAGCTAATGTGGATTCGCCCTTCCACTAGTTTGGGAAGAGAGAGGTAAGAGGGACACGATTGGGAAGAATCTATGAAGAACTGAGGATAAAAGAGTATAAAATGCATCAAAGAAACCCCAAGGAAAACATTCCAAGAAATGATCTTAGATGCCATGAGTACAGGAGTTTGGGGAAAGAGACACTGGGGCTAAATCATGGATTCAAATCCCACTTCAATCACATCTCAGATCTTTCATTTGGGTGTCTGTTACTTCATCTGTGAATTTGGCTTAAGAGTAGTCAAAGGAACTGTGAGAATTCAGATAGTTGAATAAAATATCTAGTACTAGATCCTGGTCTAGTATGCAGCATGGACTTTAAAATGATCATTGTTTTCGAACTGGGTTTTGAAGGACAGGTGATATTGGGGAATGCATATTTGAAACTGAGCAGGGAGACCACTCAAGTTAAGGCACCTATGAGAAACCCCCTGAAATTACAGGAGTTGGACAGCACCTTTGGAATTAGATGTCACCTTTAGCCAAAGACAAGGGAGAGTAAGAACAGGAAGACTGGGGGAGGGATGGGTTGGCAGTCTAGCTCCCTCTTCTTATTGTCTGACTTGCTTCACTTATGACACTAACAGTAAAAGACAGTGAAATGTTAAGTATGGAATCCTGGTGAGGAGTGGATGTTGATAAGTACAATTATTTAAACTTTTCCCTTGGAAGGAAATGTTATGCTAAGACCTGAAGATTTATTCTCCTTCTTCTAAATGTTTCATTTTGACAACTGTTTCTGGTAAAATCCCCTTCAGCCTGACAATAAAAATAGCCTTAGGCCACAAGGCATTGATACTTCTGTCTAAGCAGCAGCTTGGAGAGTCTTTAATGGGAGCATACAAGATTTTAAATTTGGTGCCACATTTGCCTTGTTTGAAGGCCATCTAATTCCTTATTTCCCTCTTCTTTAGTTACATTTCTTTTTCTAAAAGGAACAGGTCATATACAGTGATAATTTATCAAGCAAGTTTATCTTTTCAAAAGATATTCTATCAAATCAAGCCAGGCATTGTGGCACATGTATGTAATCCCAGTTCTCAGGAGGCTGAGCTTAGGAGGATTGCTTATGAGTTCAAGACCTGCCTGGGGTAAACGGTGAAGTCAAGGTCGGCTTGAACTACATAGTGAGAGCCTGTCTGAGAAAAACAAAATAAAGAAAAAGTTTAACTTTTTCTCTTCCACCTCCACTTCCTATTCCCCCTCCTCTTCCTTATTCTCTTCATCCTGCATTTTTTGGTGCTGGTGATGGAAGGCAGGGCCTCATACATGCTAGGTGGTGAGTGCTCTACCCTTGAGATACACCACCAGCCCCTGTAGTTTCACTACAAGTAGAAGTCAGTTCTCCCCTATTGTAGATGGAGAAACTAGATTAGAGAGTTAAAGTGACTTGCTTGCAGTCATATAACTGGTAAACAATAGAATCAGGACTCTATTCCTACCCTGGAAGATGCTGAAATGTGTGCTCTAGCAGCCTAAAGAACCTCTCTCGTTGATAAGGAGCCTAGACTCATTCATCTATGTCCTCTATGCCCAATACAAAGTCTGGTACAAAATAACTTTGCAGTGTTTAGTTAAGGAATGAAGGTTTCCAGGGCTATCTTGTCTCCCAAATGCAGCTGATTGGTTTTGATGGAGCTGATTGGTTTTGACTGGTTAATGGAGTGAGGTCGTGCAGTGATGCATAAGATGACTTTTGATTCTCAGTAAACCCTCATGAGCTGCCGATGCAAACAATTAAATGGAGTCATGGTAATAGGGTCCAACCAGTTACCTTTAAACTTGTTTATAAGCTAACATGTACATGTGGTATAGGTTGTTAAACCCTTTCATTAATTCATTGGCCCCAAATAGAATAAGTCAGGGCTGTACCTTCCCAGTAGCAGGCTGTCCTCACAAGCTGTGTACCTAATTAGACTCTGATAATCTGTATAAATTAACATTTCCTAGTGATAAATATCACACACCAAGCCTTAAATAATACATTAGACTTAATTGAATAAATGCATATATTATGACCTTATAATGCATATTTGCCATAATTAGTTATCTTCCATGCACAAACAAACAGCAATTCTGATTAATCAGGTGGAGCAATTGTGCTACTAAAATCCCAGGTTCTGTGAAGAAATTCTCGGTCCTTTCCATGATCATGTTGAATGAATTTCTGGTCTTTGAGAGTTGCCCCTTTCTTTGGACCCTGGAGTTTTGCAGTGATGTTAAGGTCTACCCTCATCTCCCCACTCCAAAAGTGCAGACTTGAGCCTCACATCTGCTACTGACAGCTTTGATCTTAGACGAGCCACTTGACTTCCTTGTGTCTTCTTGTCCCTGTCCGTTCAACTGACACATTCAGCTTATCAATTTGGAAGGATTAGACGTGTCACATAGGACTGGAAACTTTGATCATTGTTAGAATGCTTGCCTATCACGTGCAAAATACTGGGCTTGATCCAAGCACACATAAAAAAGAATGTTTTATAGAAAATACCTTACCCTGTGGTGGCAAGCTCACAGAAGGTGTTTGGCGAATGAAAGCTATCATCTATATAAAACATATTAAATATCTTGCCATCTATGACCTCATTCAGTCATGTCAAGAAACATGTGAAGACAGAGGAGATATTAATGTGTCCAATTTCAAAACAAAGAAGCCAACCCAGAAAGAAAATGTCTCCTGTGCTTATCCATTCAACTAATACTCATTGATCACACAGTGTCGGATGCCGAAGACACAAAGATGAAAAGACCTGCCCCTCCTTGCCCTGGTAACCTTACAGCATAGCGGATTTGGAGAGATAGTCTCAAGAAATGAGTGATAATTATAAAATTGCCATAATAAAAATATGCACAATCTGCAACGGCAGTACCCAAGTGACAGTGTATTGTTTCCAAAATCATTTCCTGAAGCCCAAACTTCTCAAATGTCTGATCAGATCTGAGTGAAAATGTGGAGGGTTAAGAATTTGATAGCTGTTTAGATGAAGAGCAAGCAGTCCTATCAGCAGTGTGGTGCCATGAGACATCGGAGCAAGCTCACTAGACATGAGCGCTTGTAGCACCTCACGGCTTCCCACTGATTGTGGCCGCCAAAAAAGTCTACGCCATTTGCCAAATGCCTCTGAGTAGGAGGGCGGATTCTCTTGCGTTTGAAAATTACTGATCTGGAATGTAGAGCACAGGAGAAGGCGTCATAACAGATGAGGCTGAAAGCCAGTTCATGGTGAGCTTCCTCTGCCACACTGAAATAATTTCTATTTTCCTTTTAGGTGATTGGGAACAGTCTTCTCATAAGCATGCGGAGTCCTCTTGTAACTTACAGAGAATCCACGTTTTCCCTCTGAAATTGCACAGCCTGCAATTTCATTAGCAGCTATAATCCACATTGCATTTGCTGCCTGCCTCCACCTGCTGACAAGAGACCTGAGATCTTTTTCCTTTCAGCAAAAACTCCTCTTCTCCTACGCCCTTAAGAATGCGTTTGTTTTTGTTGTTACTGTGCTTTGCTCAGCCCTTGAGAATTTGTCACGTATGCGTATGGACCTCCACTGCTCTTTGAGCTCCTGCTCCCTGAAGAGCTGCTGCTGTGTTGGACAGCAGAGCTTCCCAGAGATGACCAGAAAGGCATTTCTCGGGCAGCTCTTCCCAGCTTGTGATCCATGCTTAGCAAGCATAATGAGAAACATGGTACAGTCACCAAACATGTTTTCAGTATGAATTCATATTTACTGGTAATCCTCAAATTCCATAAGAGTAATGGCACATGTAGAGCATACCCATACTCACTAGAGTGGTCCCTCTTACTTTCCAACTAGTTACTTCCCTTACAAACCACCAGTACTTTGGTACAATTCTTTAAAACACATCACACTCGTATGCGCACACACACTCACACAAACACACACACACAATGCAAAGCCAAGATAAAAAGTAAAACTCCACCTGATCTCCATGCTACTGTTTTTGTGCTTACAAACAAAAAACAAACAACAACAACAAAACATCCTGCAGCCACAGTTCATGAAGCTCCTATCCTTGCTTCCTCCTTTATTGTATGGAATGTTTTTTTTGTTTGCTTTTTTGAGACAGGGTCTCACTATGTATTTGAGACTGATCTGGAGCTCACTATGTGGCCCAGGCTGGTCTCGAACTCACAGCAATCCTCCTGCCTCAGCCTCCCGCGTGCTGGGATTACAGGCCTGTGCCACGGAGCCTGGCTTTATTCTATGAATTTTTATATTCTGTTATTTTCATTAAAAAACCCCTAAAACCCAGTAATTACAGACAGACCTTGCAGGGCAGAGGACAGACAGAAAGTGGTGGACAAAACTTGAACTTCTCAAGAGGCAGCAGGAAGGGCGAGGGTAAGAAGTGTGGCTCATCCCAAAGACGCAGCACTATTAAGGCGCTGTCACTCAGCAAAGCTGCACTGGTTGTTGTTGTGTCACCAACTCCTCCCATGACCTCTCTCTTCCACACACTCTGGCTTCCCTTGAGACGTGTTTCTGCTTCTCCGTGCACTGTACATCAGGCTTTTCTCTGTTGCTTCAAAATTTCCTGCTGCTGGTTACACTCACTTGTCAGGGGCCAGTGTCAATCCCTTGCGCTCTCAAGCACAAAAGGCTCCCAGGTGCCTGAGGAGAAGTTGAAGAGGCTATCACCTAGGTCGCATCCTGTTAGAGATGTCTTGTGGCCATTTCTCCATGTTTACCAGCATTTGTTGAACTCGAGTCTTCACCACTTACCTATGGCACACACACAGATGTCTACGATACAGGTGCAGACCTGTTTGTCTGTGTCCATAGCCGCACAGGTATCTATACCTACGTGCGCACCTTTCTGCAGTGCTGTTCCTTTGTCTCTGCCTCCCCCGTTTCACTCCTCTCCTCCCCATTCCCCTCCGCTTCCGATCGTCCTCTCTTCTTCTTCTCCTCCTTCTCCTTCATCTCTATCCTCTCCTCCCTTCTCTCTCTGTCTCTGTCTCTGTCTTTGTCTTTGCACCCCGACCCCACCTACCTCACTCACAGCCCGTGCTGCTTTCCAGAGCTTGGGCTCCAAGGGGTCCCCCTGTTTGCTAAAGTTACTTGCTCATTCTATTCGTGCTGCTTCTGAAATTTTTGTACCTGTACGTTACGATGTTTCTGTGCCCCTACTGATCATTTGGAAATCACCATTTACTCAGATCGAATTTTCTGCTTTTCATCTTCTATCTGTCAAAAATCTTGGAAATTTCATTTAAGAATATGGTCTCAATGTGCATCCGCTTAGCCACACACACACACACACACACACACACACACACACACACACACACACACACACACACAGTCTCTCTATCTATATCGCAGAAAAG
>NW_022900948.1:33448168-33467493 GCF_012274545.1 Fukomys damarensis
CTAGGCTCCAGTTGATGGGCAATTGGGTTGTTTCCAAGTTTTGGTTAATATAAACTGTGCCGCTCTAAACATGGTTATGCATATATCACTGCGGTGTGATTCTTTTAATTCTTCTTCTTCTTCTTCTTCTTTTTTTTTTTTTTTTTTTTTTTTTTTTTTGTACCTGGAGTCCAACTTGGGCCCTCGCTAGGCAGAAGCCAGAACCACTGAGCTAAATCCCTGGCCCAAAGGCCATATTCTTAAGTGAAATAGATAGGACATACATGTGTAAATGCCAAATAGTTTCTCTTATGTGAAAGACTAAAAGTGTAAATAAAGGTCGAAATGTATAACTGATATTGTAAAACAGGAAAAAAATTTCTAAAGGAGTAGGGGAAAGGGAAGGGATCAGGGAAAGGAAAGAAGGGAAAAGAAAAAATATGAGAAAAGGAAAAAAAAAGTCTTTGTAAATAGGGAAGGGTGGAAAGGGTGAAGAGAGTTCAGGGAAATAGGGAGAAAATGAGAACCAAGATATGTTATGTAAAGATACAAGATCAATGATGAATGTAAATGTCCTGTATACCTACAATGTACCAATAAACTTAATGGAAAAAAAAACTTGGAAATTGCACTTCATAGGAGTTTGTATCAGGAAAGTCAGGTTTTCCAAATGATGGGCAATTGGGCTGTTTCCAAGTTTTAGCTATTACATACTGTGGTGCTATAAACATGGGTGCACATAAATCTCTGTGGTTTGATTCTTTTAATTCTTTTGGAAAGATACTCAGCAGAGGGATGGCTGGGTCAAATGGAACCTGTAATCCTAGTTCTTTGAGGTATCTCCATATTGATTTCCTTAATGGCTGCACCAGTCTGCACTCCCACCAACAATGGAGAAGGTTTTCTTTCTCCCTACAACCCCACCAACATTTGTTATTGTGTGATTTCTTGATAGCAGCCACCCTTTGTGGGGTGAGGTGGAATCTCAGGGTTGTTTTCATCTGCATCTCTCAGATGACCAGTGATGTGGAACTGGATAAGGAGATGTAGTTTTTCTATAAAATGGAATATTAGTCATAAAGAATGAGAAATTAGAGTCATTCATAGTTAAATGGATGAATATTGAGGATATACTCTTAAGTGAAAGAAATAAGTCACACGTGTAAATAAATACTGAATAGTTTCTCTGGTGTGAAAAACTATAATTGTACATAAGATCCTAATGATATAATTGAGAATGTGAAATAGGAAGAAAAGGGCTAAAGATGTAGGGGAAATAGGAAGTGCAGGGGAAAGGAAATGAAGGAAGAGAAAAAATATGAGACAATGAAAAAATGGAAACAGACTTTGTAAATAGGGAAGGGAGGAGGGGTGAAGGGAGGGCAGGGGTAAGGGGAAGAAATGAGAACCAAGACCTGTCATGTAAAGGTACAGGATCCCAATGATGAATGTAACTGTCCTGTATACCTAAAATGTACCAATAAACTCAATGAGAAAAAAAAAAGAAAGTTGGGGTGTACAGAAGAATCTGATGGTTTTCCTGGGTTGAGATGAGTGCATCATTTCAGACTTCAGTCGTGTGGGGGGCCTCATTACACTCATGGAGGCCAGGTGGAGAAAGCCCAGAGCCCCTTGCAACTATATTTATAGAACCGAACTAAGCTCGGCTTTGCCATGATAGCCCTTGAATGAAAAACTTACAGTTAGCTTGGAAAAAAGCTATACACTTTTATTTAATAAATGTCGGTACTGACAGGTAACAGGTTGGTCTTAGCTACTCATACATTAATGTTTCTCATCACTTAATTAATCTTTTCAAATTAATTTTAGATGCTCAAAGGCATGAAAGTGGAAGTGCATGGCACTTGTTTGAACTCAACACAATGGTTGAAAAAAGATTCCTAAATATTGTTTGTACCTCTAAGCTTATCTCCGCAAGAGAATTTTGAAGACTTTGTTTAAACCTTATGAAAATTATATTTAAATTGTTTATTAAGCCAGGTGTGGTGGCTCACACCTATAATCCCAGCACTTGGGAGGCTGAGGCAGGAGGATCGCTGTGAGTTTGAGACCAGCCTGGGCTACACAGTGAGTTCCAGGTCAGTCTGAACTACATAGTGAGACCCTGTCTAAACAAAACAAAACAAATAAACAAACAAACTAAACAAATTGTTTATTAGTGATAATATGAGAAAAAGTAATAATACAATGAATGAATGCAGAATTAAAATATTAATGTTTCTTATCTATTTGAATCTTCTTAAGTGATATGTGCTGTGAAGATATGCTAGTCTGGTAGGATGTTGGATTATTTGCTTCAAAATCTTTTTACACACTTCTTTCTGTCTAGATTGGCAGGCACTATGGTGGACCACAAGAAAAAGCTGTAAGTAGATATTTCTATAGGCTTGGAGTTTGGGGATGATAGAAGAGCACTCACATTTTGGTGCTATCGGGGGTGCTTTTATATCAGGGCACATGGCTACAGATATGACTTAGAGTTTGTATTCTGCATCCTGGCTTCTCATTTTGACCTTAACTGGGAGATGGTCTCCCCTCAGCCAATGGTACAGAGAATAGCAATGTTACCTGAAGAAGACAGCTTAATATCTAGAGTCCTGATTGATTTTATAACTGAGGGGCAGCAGACTCTCCATACTACAGAAATAATAACAACTTCAGGAGGTTCTAAGGATGTAGGTCTGGTTCTAATTCCGTCGTTTTTAACTTCATGGTTTCCTGCAAGTGATCTGCCATTTCATCACCAAATTAAGGTATTATAGTATTTTGCCTCCATTCTGTACCCTTGGGAAAATCATATTAGATCCTTGAAACACCCCCCCTACATATTTCTTTGGTTTTCTGAGGATCAAGTGGAATAAAAACAGCAAAAGTTCTTGGACTGGGGATTTGGCTTAGTGGTTCCACCTCCTGCCTCAAAAGTGCAAGAGCCTGAGTTCAATCCCTGGTACCAAAAAAAAAAAAAACCCCACATAAAATGTTCTTGATGGTCTCTTAAGTTCTATATAAACACCAAATGACAATAGCATCCAAATAGACCTCAGCAAATTTTGCTTGAGATCTGAGTTCAACTAAGAAGACCACTCAGTTCCTTTCACCACCCAAACAGAAATATCTAGGAATCAATCTAATGAAGGAAGTAAAGGACCTCTACATTGAAAACTACAGCACTCTGCAAAAGGAAATTGAAGAGAATATCAGAAAATGGAAAGACATCCCTTATACCTGGGTGGGAAGAACAAATATAGTAAAAATAGCCATACTTCCAAAACTGCTGTACAGATTCAAGCAATCTTGATTGAGATGCCAACTGTATATTTCACAGAGCTAGAGAAAACAATCCAAAACTTTATTTGGAATCAGAAGAGACCTAGAATAGCAAAAGCAATTCCAGGCAACAAGGACATAATGGGGGCACCACAATCCCTAACATGAAACTAAACTACAACGTCACTGTGATTAAAAACAGTATGGTACTGGTAAAGAAACAGATCTAAGGATCAGTGGAATAGTTTAGAAGATGCAGAAACAACTTCAGAAATATTCAGCCACCTCATCTTTGACGAAGGAGCTGACTGTCCCCCCTGGAGGAAAGATAGCCTCTTTAATAAATGGTGCTGGAAAAACTGGATTTCAATCTGCCACAGATTAAAACTAGACCCATATCTTTCACCATATACTAAACTAAAGTTGAAGTGGATCAAAGATCTAAATATTAAAGCAGAAGCAGTAAACTTGCAGGAAGATAGGCTAGGTAGAACTCTTAAAGACACTGGCATAGGAAAAGACTTTATGAACAAAACCTTAGTAGCTCAGCAACTGGAATCTTATCCTATTAAAAAAACTTCTGCACTGCAAGAGAACCCACCAACAGAGCTAAGAGAAAACCTACAATGTGGGAAAATTTTATCAATTGTTCCTCAGACAAAGGACTACTATCTAGCATATATAAAGAACTTTTAAAAAACAGTCCCCCAAAATTTAAAGACCCAATTTGAAAATGGGCATCTGAAATAAGCAGATATTTCTCAGACAAGTTAAAGCAGCAAATAAACATATGAAAAAATGTTCAACATTACTGTTTATTCAAGAGATGCAGATGAAAACAACACTGAGATTCCACCTCACTCAAGAAAGAATGGCTGCTATCGAGAAATCAACCAATTAACAAATGCTAGTGGGGAGAAGGGAACCCTGTTCCACTGCTGGTGAGAGCGCAGATTGCTTCAACCACTGTGAAAATCTATATGGAGATACATCAAAAAACTAGGAATAGAGGTCCCATTTGACTCAGCTATTTCCCTTCTGGGAATCTTTTCAAAAGAATTAAAAGAATCATACCATAGCAATATATTTGCCTGCATGCTTATTGTGGCACCATTTGTAATAGCTAAAATTTGGAAACAGTCTAATTGCCCATCATCTACTGGATAAATAAGATGGTGTGTGTGTGTGTGTGTGTGTGTGTGTGTGTGTGTGTGTGTGTGTGAATGGAGTACTACTCAGCCATAAAGAATGAGAAACTAGAGTCATTTATAGCTAAATGGATATACATCAGGCCATGTTCGTAAGTAAAGTAAATAGGACACACATGTGTAAATACTGAATAGTTTCTCTGTTGTGAAAAACAGAAAGTATAAATAAGAATCAAAATGCACAATAGATAATGTGAAACAGGAAGAAAATGTCTAAAGGGGAAAAGGAAGTGGGAGGAGTAGGGGAAAGGAAAAAAGGGAAAGGAAAAAATATGAGAAAACAAAAAAATGGAAAGAAAGTCTTTTAAATAGGGAGGGTTAGGGGCCGGGGATTTGGCTCAGTGGTTCAGCCACCTGCCTTGTAAGCACAAGGGCCCGAGTTTCATCCCTAGTACCAATAAATAAATAAATAAATAAATAGGGAGGATTAGAGGGGTTGAAGGGAGGGCAGGGGAATGGGGAAAAATAGTCAAGATATATCATGTAAAGGTACAAATTTTCAGTGATGAATGCCATAATATTGTATACCTAAAATGTACCAATAAACTGAAGGAAAAAAAGAATATTACTCATCTTCTCATTCTGAAAAGTCACATATTTTTCCTCAACCAGTGGGTTGGCATTGAAGAATTAGCTGGTATCATGAAAATTTCAGTTACAGTGGCCTCTCATTAATATAAGACGTGTAGAATTTGTGTTGTAATCTGATTTGAATGGTACTTTTGACAAGCAGTCTTAGGAAGAGGTGCTCCTGGGCCTAGTCTTTGAGTTTATTAACTTCTTAATCTGAGCTGGAAACTGTAGGGTGTCTATTACATCTCCTTTCAGGCTATTCATACATAAAACAAAGGATAAAATGGTTTATCCTGGGAATATTGTAATTCTCAAGCTTATTAGACTTATACATAGTATTAATGTTAGAACTGGAAGGAAGAATTACAGATGGACTAATTTACTGATTTGCTTACTAATTTACTTCCAAACTTTATTAAGAATCTCTAGGTGGCAGGCATCCTGCTAAGGATCAAAGGGATAGAAATGGAATATAGGAGTTGTTGCCCTCCAAGGACTCCAAGTCTGTAGAAATATTGCACATTATATTGTATAAATTTCATTTTTTTAAGTAAGGGCAGAATAATAATTAATGGCTACATTTAAAACAAAACCAAATAACACAATCTGGAAAATTCTAACTAAAATGTTTGTGTGTAAACTTTCTTCTCACAATTCTTTACTAGCGTTTGAATAGCTTTTTTTTCCTACATGAAAACATGCTATGTAGTTGAACCCACTGGATAGCCCTGGCTCGCTTGGAACTCAGGGTGATTCTCCTGCCTCAGCCTCCCAAGCCTCCCAAGTGCTGGAATTCCAGGGATTGAATATACCCTTTTAGGATTTGTAGTCATTACCCAACATTTGAGAGGAAAACATACATCTATGCTTTGCTTTTGTATATTATGGAATATTATATCTGTATTCCAGTTGGCAGCATAGTGATGAAAGGGTAGGGTGTGGCGTCTGCCACTCCTGCCTCTATCATAGACTTATTAGGATGTGGGTAATCATTTCACCTTGCTGCTGTAATCGAATGTGTCTCCCAAAGTTCATGTGTTAGAAAGTTAATCTCTAGTTCAACAGTGTTGAGAGATGGGACCTTTAAAAGTTAACTAAGTTAACTAGTGTTGTTATCACAGGAATGAGTTAATTATCATAGGAATGGTTTTCTGACAAAAGGATTAGTTTTTCCTTCTTCCTCTCTCTCTTACATACCCTCCGGCCTTCTGCCTTACACCATGGGATGACACAGCAAGAGGACGTCCACCAGATGCCAGCTCCTCCACCTTGACCTCTCCAGCCTCCAGAACTACAAGAAATATATTACCTAGTTCCAGGAATTCTGTTGTAGGGCCAAAAATCAACTAAGACACTTGCCAATCTTTATTTTCCTTGTCTGGAAATGTGACCATCAATTCCTACTTTGTAAGGACTTGGAAGATGGAAGAAAATAAAATTCATAAAACCATTAGTACAATATTTAGCACAGACTAATTGCTCAAAATCTAGTCATCGTGTTGTTCCATGATAACTGACCCAGCCTGTGAGGAGACTTGGACCCATGTTGACTTGAACAGGTAGCTGTAGGATACAAGTTTCTATCTCTTTTTCTGTAAGATGAAAATAATAACATGAAAGGTTCTCACTGCTAGAGAATCAGCGCTTTACATGACATATTACATGAGAACTGTCTGGCAGAGAGAGGAACTTAAATGTAAGCCAATCACAAAGTGTTAACAGTTACAGCACTTAATCAAATTTGACTATAATGATAATTCGTGTCAATGTTATCTATTCAAAATGACTGTTTCTCTCACCAGACATACTTATCTCCTTGTGCATGTATGATTTTAATATGTTGGCAGTCTAAACCCACTAGTCCTGAATGCAGAGATCTCTGGGATCCAACATCAGAATTCTAGACATCTGCATCTATTTCGTCTTTATGAAACCCTGCATTTGCCTACAGTTCCAGTCTCTGAATTTCCATTTAACAAGAAGCTAAGTGGAATATCAAACCTTCACGCTGTGCTTATCACCTGTGCTTACAACAGTGGTGATGTCCTGCCAGAAACTTACTTCTTTCATCCAGATATTCTCACAGAGTGTCCAGGGGAACCATGGCAATACTTTGATTCTGTGCTCTACTTCTTTGATTTAAGCAGCTATATCAAAAGTTGTGAGGTTCATTTCATTCAGAGGCGCATCCACCTCCTGGAATATTACCTATCTGTGAGATAGGCTATGTGAAGTACCTTTTCAGCATCTAAGGGATGGACTGTTTAGAAGGAAAGGCATGTCTCAGTAGCTTTTTTTATGGAAACTTTGAATGGCTTTTTTGTTTGTTTGTCTGTTTTTCCTCAATGAGTTTATTGGTACATCTTAGGTACACAGTACAGTTACCTTCATTATTGGGATCTTGTACCTTTACAGGACAGGTCTCAATTCTCATTTTTTCCCTTTGTCCCTGCCCTCCCTTCACCCCCCCCATTTACAAACACTTTATTTCCATTTTTTTTCATTTTCCCATACTTTTTTCTTTCCCTTATTACCTTTCCCCTACCCTTCCCACTTTCCCTACAACTTTAGCCCCTTTCTTCCTATTTCACATTGTCAATTATCTCATTAGGATCTTATGTACTATTATAATTTATTTACACCAGAGAAACTATTCGGTATTTACACATGTGTGACTTATTTATTTCAGTAAGGAGTATATCCTCAGTATGTATCCATTTTCCTATGAATGACTCTAATTTCTCCCTCTTTATGGTTTTTGAATGCTTTAATTCCTTAGCTGAGTGCTGCAGCCATGACCACACCCCCAATATCCTGGCATAGCAGTGGGCTGGAAACCATGTGTGGCAGCAGTGGTTTGCTGACTCTGACTCTTAACGTAGTGTGCATCACACAAGGCATGCCGGGATATGACTCATCCCCTCATTTCTCTCAGCTAAGGACAAGGCTGTAAGTTCAGACCACTTCCCCTGCCCTTCACATGTCATACCCCAAATGACACGCAAAAGCAAATACTTCGAGGTCAGTGGCTTTCAAGGTAGGGCTCTGTGGAGGTAGCTTTGAGTCATCCTAGGTGGGTGGGCCTTGGTCTCCAGATGATCATCCTCTGTTTTAGGGAGAACAGTTTGCTGTATAGTATTTGGTTTCTCTGTCGAATTTCATTTGTAAAGAACATTCTTGGGTACATTCACCAGTTTATATTTGGAAAGAACTCTTTGGGGTAATTGTTCAGTCTCTTCTCTTAGTTTTGCCTCTCCCCTCTTAAATAGAGGGTGCTCCCACAGCTATTTATTTTATTGATTCTAACAGTGAGCTGCTGTTGATGAGTGGCTTTTGTGGAGCAAGGGGCCACGTTCCTTGACTCATTATTTCCATCAACACCCTTCTAAGATACTCCTGTCACATGAGGCCTAATCCAAGGATTTTATAATTGCAATGGGTGCACAAATCAATTGATTATTTTATTAAAATGCAAATTCCAATGCAGTAGGTAGGCATTTCTAGCAAGGTAGACATTTCTGGCTGCTGATGCTGCTGTGGACCATCCTTAAGGTAGTAAATGCAGTGTGACTGGTATAATGAACCCAGCCTTAAGACAAATCTCCTATACTCCATTGCTTATCCACTTGTGTCTCCCATGTGGAAATTCTGGGGTTGCCTAAAGTGAGACTTTTCCTTTTCCCACCCTTACTGGACCAGCATCTCCATGGTAGAAGATCAACCTGACAGCAAACACTTGGGTTTTCTCTCTTATGACAAGAGGGCGGTGAGGTGGGATGGCTATTGACCACGTACTATTTGAGAGTCCTGTACAAGGCACTTATTCAATATCACATCAAATAGTCTAATTTTTTTGTAAGATGCAGGCTTAATAGCCATCTCTTATTTGGGAAACTAGAGTGATAGAGTTTATGTTACAAAAAAAGCCATAACAGTCATTCTGGGGCCTTCTTAATGATTTCTAGTCTTTAATCTCTTGAATATATATTTTCTCATCCATTCCTGTGAGTTTTCCAGATTGCACAGCTAGATTATGAACTAGTGAGGAGCAAGGCAAGAAAAGATATGAGGCTATTCCTTCCACCGTGATGTCATTTGTATTTGCCAACCCACTAGATTCTATCTAGAAAGAGTAATGGATCTTTCAGAGTGTGGCACTGGCATGATGTCATAGAGTGGTTTTTGAAATTAAGCTTTACAGTCATCTGGAGAATTTTTATTCTGTTTTGCCAGTAAACATGGGGTGAACCCTGGAAATATACCTTTGTGACAGTGACCAGGGTGTTCTGATATGGATGGCCACAGAATGACAATTTGAGAAACACATATATGTCCAAAATAGACCTGGACTAGGAATTGAGACCCAGAGAAAATATTTGGCTCTGTGGCCTTCACCCTCAAGGCCCCTTCTGGCCTCAGTTTCTCCATATTGAAAGGAGACAGTGTTGGACCTCAAGCCTCAGTTCCTTAGAGGCCCCTGGAGAGTAACTGAAACTATAAATACCTGCACTTTGTCCCTAGAGATTTAGATTCTGAATCTGACAGCTGAACATCTGTTTCTTTTTTTTTTTGAAGCTTCACAGGTGATTCCAATGCATAGTTAGGAGTTTGGAACAGCTGGGTTTTGATATTTACAAACTGTGCTTCCCTGAGAGATAGCCTGAGAGCCCTAGAGGACCCATAAGCTCGCATCTCCAACAGTTCTCCCAAAGCCATATGGTCGTGGACCTCTTTCAGGATGCAAAGAACTGCATTCAGTACTAATGAGAGCCAAGATTTGTGTATCTGTGGTGCTCTGGGGAGTAATGAAACAAAGCAAAAGTTATTTGTATCCCTGGTTTTCATTACCTGTGTTTGATGTCAGTGCTATTGCCATTGGACTCCCTGTATTATCTCCTTTAAATTTTGCAACACCTCTTCAAGGAAATTAATATGCATGTTTTACAAGTGAGGAATCCAGCCTCCAAAGGGACTAAGACATCTTCAGAAAATTTTGTCACTGAGCTGAGGTTTGTTCCCCAGTCAATAGAGCCCAGAAAATCCACTTTTTCTACTAAATTCTCAGAACTAGTTGCCTCTCTGAATTCTAAATCTCCTTCATCTTCTTAATAAGAAAAGACCTGTGTTTAATTTTATCTCTTTACTAAACACAGGTCTTTTACTAAACACAGGTCTTTTCTTATTAAAAAGATGAAGGAGATGTAGAATTCAGAGGCAACTAAATTTTGGAGGCTGGGGAGCACAGCTACTCGTATACCCTTGACTGAAGAAATGATCTTCCTCCATCAGGGGTGGTCATCCCTTCCACCAAGTGTGCAGCTTTGGGCGGGATGCACATGGAGCTGTGTGAGGAAGGGGACACCTGCCTAGCCAGCCAGATCAGCCGAATCAACCCTGGTGATCAATGGGGTGACAGATGTCACTTGCCCTCACATCCGGGTCCTGGTCTCCTATGATCCACTACAACATAAAGCTGATAAGAATAAAGACAAGAAAGGAGACTTAGAGAAGAAACTGGGTTCTGGGCCTGATCAATGCTGCTCTGGGCAGCAAAGACAAAAGCATACCAAGTTTGCCACTGCTTACTGGGTTCATAGGGAGTATCAGATGACTCAGAGGGTGGCAATAATCCTAAATCAATAAGGATCTTATAATCAGAGGAAGTATCAGGTGTTGTGGAGGGTGGAGGTAATCCTATGATGAGAAGGATTTTATGCTAATGAGGCTTTTAGGTCGATGGAGAGTTTAAATTTAATTAGGACAGTGAGATGAGCAAAATGTTCTTACAGCAGTAGGTGGGCTGAGTTAAGGAATTTGTCCCTCCCCAGGTGAAACCAACCTTTGTCTTTGTGTATTATTATTCAGTTCTCAGAGAACCAGGATAACTTCAGCTGATATAATCTTTCACTTAAGTTTCTCAGCATCATGGACTATTGAGGTCTCAAACAGCCTTAATCATTATTTAATTGTGATATTATTTTCCCCCAAATTATGTAGAATGGCTCCTGACATTTTGCCATATTTACTCCTTTTCTACCACATACTGTCTTTTCGGATCCCTGTGAAAGTTCTATATATCAAGCTCCTTAAGCCCCTAAATACTCCAGCATGTTGAAAGAAGGGCTCCAAAATTTTCAGAAGGTTGGAAAGTTTAAGGAAACAGCTTTATGAAGTAAAGCAGAAGAGAAGAAAAGAAATTGCTCCAAAAAGAAAACATAAATGCATGGATTAGATAAAGGTGTATTCAGTAATCACATACAAATATATCTGGAAACATTGCAGCTTAAGAGAGTAGAGGGATTTAAATTACCAACATTAACAAAAAGAACTAAGAATATCAGTAGTGCCCAGCCCATGGGCCACATTGTAACTGTGAATGGGTTTGACTCCCTCCTTAACTCCAAAATTTATGGTAGCCCTTCTATGTTGTCTCTAGAGAGTATGTCCATGTAAATACCACAAAAATAAGAATTCACAATAATTTATGAGGGAAAATGGCATGGTAGACCTTGAAACCATTATATAAACTAAAGAGCTCCTGGAGCAAATTAAATGGAAACACCTCCAGGACTGTTTTCACCCAGTTTACAATAACATTTGCTTTCTGCAAATGTGCTCAATGAGAGAATGTTACAACATCTATTTAAGAGGGTCCTAAAGTAATTCTTTTAAATTGGTTCTAATGATCTTTTTTTAAAAAAGACTTGGTTTTTAAAAAGGAACAGAATCAGACAAAGGTGTTTTAGTGAGCAGGCTTCCAAATCTCTTTCACTCTTCATCACCTTTGTCGTCTGAAGCAGTTTCATTCATGGGAAGGAAGGATGGCAGATGGGGTATTGGCTGCATGATTATAATCGTGCAGAGCTTATCATGCTGTCTTGAATATTAAAGGTGATCGATCACGTGTGCGAAGCGTTTCTCAAGGGTACTGGAGCACAGATAGCCAGCGGTAAATGGCATCTTTTTTTTTTTTTAATTATTCAAAATGTAAGACAAAAATACAATAGAATCTACTTTATGTAGACATTAATGATGTAAAAGTGCTCCACAAAGAAAAATCTGGTATTAAGAAAGACTCAGAAATTGTAGGAGAGACCCCCAAGAGAAAAATTATTTGTTCATATAAAGAGAAAAATACTTCTGGACGTTAATAGTAGCACTAGAAATAAAATTTAAGAAAAGGCGGGGTATTCCAAACTGTATAATAAAATGAGGCTTTTAGTTATAGTATAAATTTTCTATTTGAAGCTTGAGATTTCCACCTTTTTAAAAATAAATATTTCATCCTATTCCCTCCCCTCCTCATATGCCCTCTACCCTCCCTATGTACAAAGCTTTGTTTCCATTTTTCCTTCGATTTTCACTTTTTCCCCTTGTCCCTTCCCTCTCTTTAAAAACTCTTCAGACTTTTAATTGTGTTCTTGCAGACAAACATTAAACCCTTTCCACAAATTCACCCAAAGTCCATATGTTCAATACCCATTTCAGTGTGTTACACTTAGGTAATGCTCAGTAAGAATTGATAGCAAACTATTACTGGATTCAGAAAGGGCTCTAAAAAAGGCTGGAGCTTAATAGGGCAGACAAATAGTACGTCTGTGCTGGAGACAAGACTTAGTGTGAGCGGGAGCAGAACGCTGTGGGGGTTAACAAGGTAACTGATTTGTAATGCAATTCTGCCTGTTTTTCTATGAGCTATTAACTCATTTTTATCAATTCATCTTTACCAAACTTTTACTATGTGTTAGCTATTCACTGACTAGTAGGGTTAAATTTATGGAATCTGAGAAAAGGACTTAGGAGAGCATCAAAGGCTGGACTGCCCTTAAAGAGGGCTATGTATATTATATTTTATATATACTATTGTGTTATGATATATTGTTTTTCAAAATTTAAGAAAAATAACAACATAAGAAGGTACAGATCACTTAAATGCTAACTGCTATTAATATTTCATTGAAAATGCTTGTGAAAAATCTATTCCTTGTGAATACTAATGTGCTTTTCCTATTTGTTTTACTACACACACTCACACACACCAAAGAATTTTACATATATGAGATCATATTGTTCATGCCTTCATCTATATTTTATACTTTACAATGTGTTATCTTTCATGTCAATAAATGTAGAACCACAGCCTTCTTTTAATGGATGTTCAATATTTGCTGTTAAATTAGTCAATGCCATACTGATGGACTTTAGATTGTCTTCAGATGTTTATGTATGTGTTTTAATTTTCTAAAGAACACTATGATTAATATCCTTGTATAATTATCTTCAGAACTTGTCTGTGAATCACCACAGAATTAATTACTAGACAAATGCTTGCTATGTTATTATTGTCTTTCCTTAGACAAAGCTTTTTCTATTTTATACACTTTCCCTTAAAAAAAAACAAAACAAAAAGGACCTTTAGATCGAGCATACAATTTGAAATATTTGGGGCATATTCTATTCATCTTTTACTGGGTGATTTTCAAGAATTAAATTTTGTGGCTGCTTTTTTATGTAAAACTTAACAAACTATTTGCAGTGCCATTACTGGTAATTAAAGTAATATAAGGAAAATGTTTGGATGTTTCTTTCATTTTTCTTAAACATACAATTTAGAAAATCTTAACTTATTCTATTTTCCAGAGAAATTTACCAACTGTTTCTTGGGACAAGGGTAGATGGCTTTTTTACATAGGGTGGATTCGGAAATATAAATAGTGAGGTTATAAATAATTGCAATCCATGCTTTTCTGTTTCACACTTCTTGTGGTATAGTCTAGAATTACCCAAAGTTATTTTGAACCTCATCCAAAGGTCTACTTTTACATGATTTCCTCCATGTGTTTATTAAATTATTCTGATGAAAACATGATCAAACTCTGAACAAAATGATTCAGGTGAAACAAGGATGCTTCATACTCTTTCATCATAGCCCATTTTTAGTTATCTTCTCCATAATTCTGCCTAAAATATATAGTATAGCCCATGACATTAGAGAATTCAAGGAATATTTTGAAGAACTTTAACTAGCATAAGACTGGGAGATAAATCATTCAAGATCATAATATAAAAAAAAGAAATTGATACCATGTGCAATCCATAAAAGTCTTCAGGGCAAAATGACTTCTGACTTACTAGTAGAGACAGGAAAGAAGCTATGAATTTCACCATATATGTCTTAGGACATTGCTACAGAAATTTTTATTTGGAGTACGAAGTATATAAACTGCATTAATTCCAGTCTCCTATGTACAGTATTAGGTGATTATCAAAAGTAGTGGTTGTAGGTTGAATTATGCCCACTCCCCAGTTAACATGTTGAAAGCCCTGGTCCTGGTGGGTTGGGGTGGTGTCGTTGGGAGACGACTGGTTTAAGTGAGACAGGATGGTGAACCTCCAGCATGGTGCTGGTGTCCTACTAGGAAGAGACAATAGAAAACCTACACCCTCATCCTCTTTTCATTGGGTGAGGATGCAGTAAGGTGGCTGTGAGCGATACAGGAAAAGGCCTGCCTCTGAAAGCGACTGCATCATGCTAGCTCCTGAACTGTGAGAAAACAAATCTGTTGCTTAAACTAGGAAACTCCTGCTATCTTGGGATATCAGTCTATAATATTAGTACCTTAATTTCTAGCACCAGCTTCTTCACTTTTCTCCTTCATTATCATGTGATGATTCATCCTCTGGTTTTCTTCATTTTCTTCCTCCTATTATTTCACTTTGTCACATTATTTCACATCATTTTCATTTTTCTTTAATTATTCATTGCTTCCACTTTTTTGCTTCTTTCTTATGCCTTCTTTTCATCACTTTACTTTCTTTCCATTTCCCATTTTTCATATTTCTATTTATCATTCCCATCTTTCATTGCTACTCTCTTACGTAGGATTTAATTCCTTACTCATAATTCTTTATTCTCTTCACTCTGTCATTGCCCTTGTTCCTTACTCCTTTTCTTCCCTTCTCATTTTTCTTTGTTTTCTTCTGGTTTCTAAATGTCCTTTCATCTCACATAATTTCTTTTACTCTTCCCAACCTATGTCCTCTTTCCCTTCCCTCTGTCCTGTACCTTGTGTTACCCTGAAGATGTACTGTGAGCAGACGGCCCTTGCACAACTTAAACTCTCCTTGTTGCCTTTTCTCTTTGTATAAATGTGACCATATTTTCCATTGATTTTGCTTTTGTTTTAGAAGCTTTGCTGACATCCGTCCAGGCGAATAGTAACATGTACAAGTATGAGCACTGCAGAGGCTACAGAAAATCATGAATAGAAAAATGGCTGAGGCTTAACCACATTGGTATTGTATTCTTGTTATCATTACAGTAAAATAACAGAATCCATTACTATGTGCCATTATCTTCCAGTAATGCCATCGAATCATGATGTCATCAATGGCTTAATCCACTGTCTTTACCTCCTCATGAAGCAGCCATCTTCCTGGAGCCTGTATTCTGCAAACCTGATCATTTCGGGAAAACTTTAGATCTAAATCACCACAGGTGGGCCGGAGATTTAGCTCAGTGGTGCCTCACTTGCCTGGCAAGCACAAGATTCTGAGTTCGATTCCTGGTACCCCTCCCCCGAGAAAAGAATGAAACAAACAGATAATCACGGAAAACACTTAGACTTATATTATGATTCTTTTGAAAACTTCTGTTTACACATACGGTTGAACATAGACATATGCAATTCCGTCATATTAATAGTAACCACCACTTTCCCAGACCTCTCTTTTTTAAACATTTGCTATAAAGTGTTGAAAGTTCCCAAATTGAAATAATGTGTAAGAATGTATTGGTGTAAATTAAAGGGAAATTTTTGGAAGAACTGAGGTTCAACTAAGGTATTCAAGAAACTTAAGGACCTTTATCTTTACTTTAACAAATATATTTTCCAATGATATTTAAATTTCAAAACAGCAAGGGATTGACTTATTAAAAATCTGTCCTTCAAAAAATGAGTCTATTTTTCAAATCAGTTATTTTTGGCCAGCTCAGACAAAATTATGAATGGTATTCTACAGTATATCCTTTAATCTATTTAGCCTGAGGATTATTTTATCATTACAATTTGAAGATTACTATTTGCCCATTTTCCTCTTAGAGAGTTCTTCTGATTTTAATATTTGATCACTATTAAAGCACATTTAAATTAGTAATATGTTGTCTAGAGCTACTGATAGCAGCTTATATTCTCACAGGAAGTAAAGATCTCTTCATTTTAAGCCCACACACAACCGATCAACTATAACGTAGGTCAGATTCGATATATTGCCTATGACATGTTATGAGTAATGATGATGATGAATTTGATGACTAGATTTTGAAGTTCTTACCATTTTTCAGGACTACTGCAACCATTTCACACTGTAAGAAGCCACTTTATCTTTCCAAGAAATTTCTAATGGTGAAGGGATGGTGTGAAAGACAACTACGAATAGCACAAGCCAAAGCAAACCTACTGTTTGTTAGGGTTTTATTTATATTCACTTACATTTCACTGACCAAAGAACACACATGGTCAGAGATCTCATGTCAACAAGTGAAGGAGCTTAATTAATTCTCAGTGAACAATGGCAAAGATTGGAAAGAAGGAAAGTCATGCTGTAATAATAGCCTGGGAAGTCACATGAAGTTGAGATAGCTAAATTCTACTCAATGGAAGGCAATAGGATTACTCTATTTGGAATTCTCCAAGAAAAATCTTGAAGGAAAAGAAATATTAATGGCTAACTCATTACCCCTGGGTGGTACTGTAATTCCAGGCCACTTTTGTGAAAGATAAACCTGTGTTAGGATGATCAAAAGAGGAAATTTTCAAAAGGATATTTATAACTTACTTCTCATAACTCTACTGTATACCTATTTTCATTACATTAACATGTGAAAAGGAATCACAGTGGTACCTGAAATTGAAGAATGATATATTTGCTATAATATGGATAATGACTGCCATGGTGAAATTAAAATTCTGTGGTGTACTATCATTTTTATATTTTGTTTCTCTTGGTTTAACTCAGCAATACCTTCTCCAAGATAATACAGATTGCTTACATACTAACAAAGGCACAGACCCTTTTTAGGTTGCAAGTCCCATGAACCAAGAGACAAAAAGGAATAATTTCTGTCATTCCAGGACATTTTTAGTAATATATTTTTCTCTAAAGCATAAAATATAAATTTCAAAACTTTTAAGGAAATTAATGAGATATATACAAGAAAGATCTAGTTTTCTTCCACCACATCTTGTTTTAATTGCCAAATATATGTTGTGGTTGACAATAGCTTTCACTGACTTGTGGTTGACAAAGTTTGGGAGAGAAGTTTGCTCTTACAATTATTAGTAAAAAATATGGCCCCAAATGTTCGAGTCTGAGAAGAACATCCTCTGTGTAGCTACATAATAGTTACTCTTCTACTTCATTTGCTCTTGCAGGGTAATAGCTTAACAATCTGTGAAAAATCTTATAAATAATCAATGAAGTAGTCAGTGTCCAAAATGTTAAGCTCAACCTCTTTGCTACTGAAATATCACCGTTTGGGAAAAAAAAAAAGAATAATTTAAAAAAAAGCCAGAGACGAAGACCATTGTACTAGTGAAATAAGCCACATTCAGAAAGTTAAATAGTGTATGTTTTCTCTCACATGAGAAGCCAAATATACAAATAAATAAAAGAATAAAATAAAGGAGAGATGATAGGAAGCTAGAAGGCAGAGTCTTAGAGATGAGGAAGCTGATCAAGGATAAGGGAAGGAAAGGGAGAGGTGGATAAAAGGGATTGAAATTGATCAAGATAAAGAGATGGAGAGAAGGGAAGGGGAATTAAAATGGATTAAGAAGCAATATGTGTATGTACTAAATCCACCTGATAATGTATTTGTTATATGCAGCAAACATGGACTAATAAAAGAGATGTTATATGAATATGCCAATTTCCCAAAATGAACCCATTACTGTACTGTATTGCAAACATACACTAATACAGAAAAGAAGGTGGTAAAAATGTGATAGTATCAGAGAAAAACATCGTAGATGAATAGTAGATCTATTTTTCATGATGTTTCTTTTGTACTGTGACTAGAGATAATAGTAGCATACTGCATATTTTTTAAAAAGCTAGAACAAATGAATGCCGAATGTGGTACCACAAAAACGATAAATGTTGAAGGAGGTATCTACCTCCTTCTGACACTGATTAAAATGTATACATGTGGTAAAACATCACATCGTGCCCCATCATTGTGTCATTTTTGCATGTCCATTAAAAATAAATAAAATAAAGAAAAATAATAAAAAAAATTTGGGGGCAAAATCAATAAATAAAGAAGAATTTGTTCTAAAGGAGAGAGAATTCTTCCAAGTCCCTGTAGTCATAGAATTGGGATGTAAGCCAATGATCACAGAATCATACGATCTCTTGTTCATGAGTATATCTAATCAAAAAGGAATTCCAGATGTCAGGAGGTCTGTGCTGGCAGGCCATGAACACTAACTAACTTGTGTTTGTCACTTTCCTAAGTTCACACTTAGTGAGTGACAAAGCAAGTACAACGAACAGAAATCTTTATATATTAAGGTCAAGGCCCAGTTGTTCATCATTAGTAGAAATCTTTTCAGTGTTTCCATTTTCCTTACCAGCAAAATGAAGATTGGCTTACATCAGCTGCTTTGTCAAGGATACACTTTCACTGCGGTACTTAGATCTGTACTTTTGCATAATACCTTTGGAAAAAATTTTAAAATATTTTTCATTGTTTTTGGTATTAAAAAATTAACAAGAAGAGGAATCCAGGAAAATATTTGGTGGGAAACCTTAGGATTAGATGTACATCACATTGCCTAATCATCAGTCAGGTTTCCTACTGGTCTCAATTTCATTCAAGAATTATTTTTTGGAAGAAACTAATGTTCATGAAGTTCCTCAGAGAGGTGAAGTTTGGAAGGCATCTTCTTTAAGAACAGAGCCACATCCAGTGATTTGAGTATAGATAAATGCTACTAATAGACAATTTTCAACACATACTTTCTGATTAAATGAATCAACATTTTACAATATGAATCTCAGTGATTATTAGCATTCAAGAATTATTTTTTGGAAGAAACTAATGTTCATGAAGTTCCTCAGAGAGGTGAAGTTTGGAAGGCATCTTCTTTAAGAACAGAGCCACATCCAGTGATTTGAGTATAGATAAATGCTACTAATAGACAATTTTCAACACATACTTTCTGATTAAATGAATCAACATTTTACAATATGAATCTCAGTGATTATTAGTTA
>NW_022900948.1:33467720-33503884 GCF_012274545.1 Fukomys damarensis
ATATATATATGAAAATGTTCAATGTTTTGTACTCATAATTTTCATTATTAAACTTTCTGACCCAGTATTCCTTCAATAGCTTAGCTGCAATTTTCATTACCAAGAGCATGGTGATATATGAGCACCTATGTTTATAGCGGCACAGTTTGTAATACCTCAAACTTGGAAACATCCCATTTGCCCATCAGTTGGAAACTGGATAAAGAAGATGTGGTTTTTCTATAAAATGGGATATTATTCAGTCATAAAGAGTGGGAAATTAGATTCATTCATGGGAAGTTGGATACATATTGAGTGTATACTCCTAAGTGAAATAAATAAGTCACACATGTGTAAATATGGAATAGTTTTTCTGGTGTGAATAAACTATAATAGTACATAAAATCCTAGTGATATAATGGACAATATGAAATAGGAAGAAAGGGGCTAAAGGTGTAGGGAAAGTGGGAAGGGTAGGGGAAAGCTAATAAGAGAAAAGAAAAATATGAGAAAGTGAAAAAATGGAAATGAAGTGTTTGTAAAGTGGGAGGGAGCAGGGGGTGAAAGGAGGGCAGGGACAAGGGGAAAAATGAGAACCAAGACCTGTCACATAAAGGACAAGATCCCAATGATGAATGTAACTGTGCTGTTAACCTAAAATGGACCAATAAACTCAATGAAGAAAAAAAGAAATACGCCCCCCAAAAAACAACACCTGAAAAAAATCAGTTTTACTCAGTGTTCTTTCAAAGATGGACAAGACCCGAGATAACATCTTGTTCCATTTTTGAGGTGAAGACTTTAAAATAGAATGGTTAAGTAGCTTTAAATTCTTTCCTGAATGATTTCTCAGCTTGCAAGTGTTGAACTTTTGATTCTCTCCAGTTTTCTGGATGCCATCTAGCCCTCCTAATGGAAGTTGCAGGAAAAGACAAATTCCGTAGGCCTCCCTCTTTTTTCAAGGCCTGAAGAGAGTTTCATTATTAATCATTTATGTATTATCTCTACACTGCCTGGCTCTTTATTTATCACCTTCATAGAATCTATTGCTATTAATCATCAGACACATGTCTGAGTATTAACGGTAATTATCTCTGAACGTTCGTTACCTGTTGGCTTAATTATTTGTTCTCCAACAGGAATATGGGCTATTTCCAGTTCCTGGTTTGTGTGTGTGACTATGTGTGTGCGGCTGTGTGTGTGTGTGTGTGTGTGTGTGTGTGTGTGTACATTGTACTTAAATCTGTGACTTTTTAATAATTTTTTCTTTTAGACCTCAATTGGCATTGCATGAAGTAAAACTATGTTTTACCTAAAAATTCCCAATCCTTTTTCACTTATGAAGATATGAAGTCAGGTAAAATCTATAGCTCTCTGTTTACTGTTTTATCTTCTTCAGTAATTCTTTGAAGCCTTCTCTAAGCTAATTGATTTGACTTCTCCAGGAATAATCATCGTCTGTACCTTGGGGCTTCATTTTATTTTATTTTATTTTAATTCCTTAGATGTTGGGGGAAATAAAAAACGAATGAGAACAAAGTATGCAATCAGTGCTGGTGTGCTCTTCTACGTTCTTAGGGTAACTGCACAGCAGAAGGCTCTCTACTTTGTGGTAGGAAGAAGTGAAAAGATAATTTCTTCATTTTACCTCTGAAAATGGTGCTCAAAGAATGTGTAGTACAAATGAAATAAATGCTTGTTTCTCTCTGACAGCATTTCAGTCATCAAACAGGAGAAAAAGAAAGGAACGAGGAGGAAGAAACTTACATGTGTTGAGTGAATACTTACACTACCTTTCTTTATCTTCCCCCAAATGGCTTCCCCCCCCATAGGTTCCATTAAAGCAGAGAATTTGGCCAAGGATTCTCAGAAGTAAGTCGCAGAATAAAGATCTAACTCTAGATCTGCCTGACTTCCCAGTCCATTCTCTGTTGCCTCAAGTTTGAGCAGTGCATGCATATAAAAATAGGGAGGCGGGGTGTATGGTAGCGTTCCTCTAGAACTGAGAAGAGGACTTCAGATAATTCTAGATTCATTATTTAGGAAAAAAATCTTTGAAAGTGACCTCAAAACTGAGGAACATACAGGAGGAAAAGATGTAAGCATAAAGCATGTAAGCGAGTTCAGTTCCCAGTTCTAGAAAAATTTAAAAAAAAATTAAGCAACTGTAGTGTGTGTCTGTTTGTACACATGCCTTATTGAAGTCTTAGGGAATATTTTAGGCCTCATTTTTTAACTGAACTTTCTGAAGTTTGTGATTGGATTTAGCAATAAATTCTCAAACATGCACAAGCATAGGCCCCTGTGAAGATGTGCTGAATTCTTATTAGCTGTACTTTGCCTGGGAGATGTAGCGTTACATACACACACACACACACACACACACACACACACACACACACACAATTCTTTAACCTGCTTGTTGTTCTAAGATAGTATTTATCTTTTCCTACTAATTGCTTCTATTATTGATTATTTTAAAGATGTTGGTTTCCTAAGGGATCCACCACTAGTTTATCCTTTTGGTCAGTATTGATTTACTGATTCGCTCCATATTCAGCAGAGAATTTGCAGAAATGCACTTTGGGACATAACATAAGTAGTCATTTTATCAAAGATCTTATAATATACTTACATATATTAGAATTGTGATTACATTAAATGATCTCTGTCCCCCCAAATAATTGGTGCATATTTTCAGGTTGGTCATCAATAACCTGTTTAACCACCTGTTCTAGGAGGCCACTAATATCTTCCTACTTCATAGAGGAAACTAAGATACAGATACATCTATTAAATTGACTAAAGGCACTTGGTTAGTTAAGTAGGAAGACAAATACAAATGTGAAGTTAAGAGAAACTTATTTAATACTGCTGCAAGGTAGTAGACACTACGGAAGAGAATCATTGAACAGTAGAGATAAAGGAGATTCAGAAATCAATGCAGGATAAATAAATGAAAGCCATTCCCTTACCTACAAGCTAGGTAGTAACAGAACCCAGACTTCTTCAAGATTTACGAACTTCCTTTATGCAGGTGCTCATTGTAGTACTTCACAATAAGATATAATATGCTAATTGTAGAAATATAATATTCTATGTAAATAGATAATTCTGCAAGTCTTAGACCAAACATCAATACTTGGTTCATTCTAAAGCAGACGAGAGAGGTTTTGAATGAGCTTAGGAACATGGAGTGTGTAAATTTATTTCTATCATTGAATCTGAATACAACATGGAAAAATTTCCCTTTTCTGTTCAGATTTTCTTTTTCCTTCATCTGCAATAAACCACTAAAGGATTTATCACATTGAGTTTGATTTTTCACCCTGTCACGATGTTAGCATTATGAGCTTTACTTAATTTGGCCTTTTAGTTGCTAAGCACCTATCAAATTTCCATTAAAGCCTTATCAGTGCAGGCATAATGGGTATTGGCTGTTTATTTATTTAATCCAGTCGTAATATACTTTTGCTTTTGCAAATTCAACATAGAGACACAGGGATCCACTGGGAAAAACTTAAAAGTTAGTGACACACCTTGAGTTCTCTGCTTTATTTTTGAGGCAGAATCTTACAAGAGAAAGCTTTTGACTGACTCACTGTCTTTCTGTTTGTTTCTCCATGCATCTGTCTTGGTCAGGGAAAGGGCAGTTAGTTAACTTAGCGAATAAACCAGTGTGATAAGAAAAGGAAAAGTAACCTTTCCCTAAAGTAACTGCTAAAACTGAGAGATATAACAGAAAATTTTAAAATGTTTAAATGTCCGAATGAAATAGAAGTTTAACTCTCATCTCACATTAAGAATGTGTGGTAAACCTTACAGCAAGTCAGTGCATTGGAAAATATTTTCTAAACTGCAAAATGCTGAGGGATTTAAAAAAAATATTAGGATCTTTATGGGAGGTACGTGGGGGTTTGGGTGAGCAAATTCAGGTTAGTGAGGACTTTTCAAACTCCAGATAGACAAAAGCTTGAATTATGAATCCCTATTTACAGATGGAGTCATTTAGCCCCTGAAAAGTAGAGATGTGCTCCAGAATATGTTGTAAAGGAGTTATAGAACCACTCAAAATCCTTGACACTGGACCTGGTGCCCTTTTCTCTAACCCCAATTCCACTAGCCAAATATGAATCTAAGCTAGAGGGAATTCGGAACAGTATGGTGAGCTGTATTATATTACCTCAGTTATGGAACAATGTCATTATTGGTTCTAGCTCTACCAGTAGTCCCAAAAGAAGAAAATTATGACTGCACACAACTCTTACTTATAACTTGAAGGGCAGAAAAATGAAGATGAAGTTTATATGTCCTTCACACATGCTGGTACAGGTCTCTGTATTATAGGCTTGCATATAATGGACAACTTCATAAAAATTACTTTTATCTAATTTTATAGATGGGCATAGAGGAGTAGCTCAGGACTACATAGTTGGCAAATTGTAAAGCAAGAAAGAGACTCAAATTAGCCCATCTCCAAAACATGACCCATCCCTATTCTTCCATGGGATTTCCATTCTGCTATTTTCCCAATCTATCCCATTTTATTCAGTGAGAATGGAATCTACTGGGTTAGTTGTTTTCTAGTCCTCTCTGTCTTGATGCCTATATTTGACCATAATTCTTTACCCAAAGATTAAGGAATCTCTGAATTGGGCTGGGGAGGAGTTATTTTCAGGACAAGATTATTACATCCTCTCCTCCTTAGAGGAGATTGGTAATGTCACATGGCTTATGAACTGAGAAGAAACACTTAATGAAAATGTTTTCTGCAGGTTAAAGTTTTGATATAACAAATTCATATTTCTGGTACCTCCTTAGGAGGTATTTTCATTCTGAAGTCAGTGGAATTCTGATACCATATTGACATTTGGCAAAGATGGCTGGCCTAATTTAGAGATTCCTTACAATAAACCCAGGAGTAATACATTCTGTGATTTGGTAGAAGACTAAAGTGCCCCAATTTGCCTTACATAATTAGATATTGAGTTTTCAATACCCCGTATAGAAATTGGATACCTTTTGTTGTTGAGTTATTTGTTACTTGTTTTTTTATGCTTGTATTTGGAGCTGATAACTTTTGACAATCACTGCTGGGAAGAAACTGAATTTCCTCTTCCCAGAATTGTTCAGTCTATCGTTACATTTTCTTCTCCTCTTATTTCTACAAGGACTATTTAGTTTAGATGTAAGGTCCCTTACAGCTCTGAGTAGCAATTTTGTAAACCGTATTTCTCCGTAGACTTGGGTGCTAGTAGTATTTGAGAGATGAGGTTGATTCAGTTATCTAGGCTGAAAACTCTGGAGAGAAAATTTTTCAAGCTGTGATGTTATGTCCAGCATTCTCTGTCTGTTAAAAATAAACATTCTTAGTTATGGGCTATTTGAGGGAAAACAGTGGACATGTTTTGGAAGCTGAAGTGCAGCGCTTCATAGCATCAGCTACTCTACATGTATATATTTTTTTCTCTTAATTAAAAGGTATTCTTCTCCTTAAATTTAAAATTCTCTGGAATTTGTTACCCTTTTAATTTTTTTTATACCAGGCTTCATTGTACTACATGCCAGAAACTCTAAGCAGAGAAAAACAAAAACAAAAACAAAAACAAAACCCCAAAATATAGTATACCTCCTTCCCTCACACATAAGGGTGATTGAGTGAGGGATGTAGATGCTACGTTAAAGGTCACACTAAAAGTTTTAGTGATGCCGCCAAAAAGAATAGATCTTGACTTCCCTACAGTGACCTTCCAGGTCACTGGATTGATTTTCTTGTTTCCAGTCTAATTATATGCACATTCCTTTATTTTTAGCATTCATTCCTTCATTTCATTCATTTGATGTTACTCATTCCTGTGATAAAAGGCAGAATTTGAGCACATTCTTGGGTCAACCTCCCTCTGCAAGTTAAAAAAAAAATATATCTATATCTACTTCTACTAAGTAGGGCTGTTTATTGTAAATTTATTTTGACTAGTGTAAGAAATGAGAAACACATGGGTATCACAGAAGATTAGACAGGAGCTAAGGATCTTTGGAAAGCAGAAAAAATGGTAATTTTGTAAAAGGGCTATAGATAACATATTTTTAAAAAATCCGACAGACAGATCTGGATAAATACAAAGGTACTTCCCAGAGAAGATATTTGCCCTAGTCCTTCGTAGATGAGAAAGACATATATATTGAGTTCTAAGGAAACATGCATGTGTGTATGTATGCTTTTTGGCAAAAACTCAATATTTTTGATAAACCCAATACATGAACATAGAAATTGAAGGGAGCTGTTGAAAGGTAAGTGACTATTTGCTGGAGAGCAAGCATGAAGAAAGTCAAAATTATGCCGATTGTTCCAGATACAATTGTTTTCTGATTTGCCTTAAGCCTTATTTGCTGCTTGCACTCTTTCTTCTGTTCTTATCTACCTTCTTGCTCTCATTTCTCATCCCATTATGTACCTTTCTCGTTACCGTTCCTCTTTTCTTTTGTATACTTACGTTATCTCCTCTTGTCCTCTCTCATTGCCTGTGTTGTGATTGCTGGCAGTTCTATGGGATATTACCTTTGGCGCAAAACAACGGCACTTGAGTCCATTACTATCACGGCAGCATGAGGTGCTCTGAAAACTTACTCTTCAGAGAGTAAAATCATTAACCCACACAGATAATCAAAGCTTTGGCACATAGTTCAAAGAACGTAGAGCAAATTAATGCATTTCACTCAAGAAAGTCTACTAACATTGAATAGAAAGTGAGAAAGTCTACGGTATCCGAGTCAAGACCCATTCACTTATTTATTTGTCACTCCCAGTTCAAGATGATAGAAGGAGACTCTAGACTGATGCTATAAGGAACACAGGCTTCCAACCCAGCCTACCCTCCACCTGCTCCTCTAGGGGACTTCTCACCAGGAAGGGCAGGATGTCAGCTTTCTCATAAAACTTCCACCTGCCTGCTGTAGTGCTAAGTTCTGGGTGTGTGCAGGTGGGTGTTTCCTTTTCTCACCCAGCCCATTGACATGATGGAGGCTCTACCCTCTACACTGAGAACACCAGGAGCCCAGTCGTCCTCATCCCAGAAGGTAAAGCAGTTGTTCCTTGTTGATAAAAAATCTAAAAAGACCTGAGACTACTGTCCTTCTTATCCACTTCACACTCAGCTCCTCAAGTGAGAGAAGTCACTCAGAAAGAGCCACACCATTCATCATCTCAGTGATAACTCCAGAGCCCTGGCTAGAGTACACCAACTTCACAAGTGGACTCCATAAAAAGACCAGTGACAGAGCATGGCCAAACTACAATTAGTTGGTCCATCAAGATTTCTGGAAATTTTGACGCAATTACAGTAGCATTCTTTGTCTTTGAAGTAACAAGGACGTTGATAGTAGACCGAGGTGGGAGGGTCAGTATTTTTTAGAGGTAGGCTCTGAATTCTCTACTTTCCTATGAATGTTTATTTTTATTTGATTTCTAGTATCCCATCTCCCAGTTTTACATGTACTCACTTTTCTTCAGATATTTCAAATTGTTCATAAAATTTAGCTTCCGTGCTTCGACCGCAGAACTTCTCTCTCCATTTGTCATCTCATTGACCTCAACACGCTCCTCGACCATGAGGGACTAACTTACCCACACTTGGAGTTTTCATGGCATGACTGAAATCTACAGATGTGACCTAGTCAAGTAATATTTTTATTGGACAAACTATACATCATGTATTTTCTACCTGTTTATTTCTCAGTGCACGTGTAAATACTTCTCTGCACACTACCTCAACCATGTCAAAGAAAGCTAAAACGGGTTTATCACAGATGCTGATTTTAGTTCTTTTTCCCACAAAGGGTAGAGCAGCTCAAAATATAGAAATCCAACCCTACCGTTGCCTCCTGTGTAAAGAGAGATGGGAGGTGAGCTTAAAAATGCTACAGCTCAGCATTGAGCAGTCTGCAAACATATGCTCCCCCTCAGCTCTGCCATATGGCTCTGTATCTAATTTTAAACTCACTTTTCAGCACACTTAAAGGTGAGGGAATTAGCTACTCCATGGAAACCATTTTCCAAGAGTAGAAGAGAAATTTTTACATGGCCAATCCCCTAGGATGTGTTCTGCAGCTGGGCTGGGGCAGAGGCAGAAGGAAAGGCTTGTGATTGGTGGAAACCTGAGCATGGAATCTCAGAGTACTTGGAGAAATAAAACAGAAAGAGTATTTGCTCCATTTCTTAGAAAACAAGGAATATTTGCTTCTTCACTTCTATCAATTTTGTACTTCAAAGTAAGGTCAAATAATTTTGTTTTCTTTGGGAAAATTTTATTATGAATGATTATCAACCTTTCTTTCTTCCCCCTTCATTCCTCCTTCCCTCCATCCATTTACACTATGCTTTCTTCCATCAATTAATTGATTTTTACTAGAGAATGAATGACCTGCTATGTAGATCATATGTGCATTCAAAGCAAGGTAATAATCTTGGAGGAATTCCTGATGTGGGGAAAATACAACTGGTGAGGTCATTCGGTATAGATGTGGACATATCAGAACCAAGACAATATATATTTTTTCAGAGTAGGAAAAATTTATTGAAGGAAAGAAAGCTTCTGTCTAAGAGAGACAGAAGAGGGACTGGAAAGTGTAAGTAAGTGGGTTGCCCACGCACACCACTTCTCCAAGGTGTTTTACACAGCCAAGCTATGTGGTGAGGTGGGTACAAAAGTGGGACAGAATTGTAAGATCCAATGGAAATTTACAAGGTGGTCATGAGGTGGGGCAAGACCGCGACCAACCAATAAGATTACGAGTATAGTCACCCAGGTAATATTGATTAAGTGGGATCAAATGGGAAATAAAGTCACATAGCAAGCATACAAGGATTTTCAGTAAGGGTGGGGGTCAGGGATATTTCTCAGAAAGGCAGCACTAAGACCTTGGCCCCCCACCCAGGTGATTGATACCTATTTAGAATATCAATCACTGCTATTTATCCCCAGGGTAAGCACATGGGTATAGTAGTTTCTCTCCTTTTACAATTCTGGCCACAGTGAACATGTCTTTATTGTTCTCCATGTTGGCTCCTTGCTATGTTGGCTCCTTGAGGGTGGCCCTGTTTAACTGACTACAAGATATCTAATTAACGGACCTACCTGCAGTATTACTCCCTGACCAAAGAAGTACCCCTAACTGCTATGAGGGGGCAAAGGGCAAAGACAGCTCTGGCTATTTCTAGCTGATGAGAGTAATAGTTGTGATCAGCAGTTAGAATTACTCTACAGAGGGCGTATCTTAAGGTCTTCCATAGGCGTCTAGCATTGTTGTCTTGGTAGCTGCATAGCTTTTAAGTCTGAAGGAGGCAAAGCCAAAGAGACAGTTAAGAATGCATGGGCCAAATTACAAGGTCAGCAGGATTCCTATGAATATAGCCCACAAAGAGGATACGGAGAAGGTCCAGGGGACTTCAGAATCCAACATAGAAATTGTACAGTTTAGCACTTATGAGCTGTTTACAAGGTCAACTTAGTGAATCCCAGTAAAAGAAATCTAGCACATTTGTCATTGGTTCCATTTGTATGACTGTTTGGTGTTCGTCAGTCTCTAGGCAAGTGTAAACAAAACTTTTAAGAAATTAGAGTATGCATAATCTAAGCATGACAATACTAGAATGAAAGGGCAGGTTGTGGAGAAAGTCACACTTAGAAATTGAAATAGTCACTGGACCTGCTGGTCTTAGATTCTTTCATTGATAGAGGTTATCGGCAAATCTCATACTTTGTCACAAATCTCTCTAGTTTTAGCTGTAAGATAAGGATACTTTGAAGAAAAAGTTTCATTAAGAAATATAAAACTCTAGCTGAGCTCTTATAGATATTACCACGGTTTCTTTCTAATGATCCATGACTGTGGTCAGCTACTGGTTGAGCTGAAAACTGCCAGAAGGAGTCAGTGCCTGGAGCCCCTTTTTGTATCTAGCTTTATTACTATGGCATTATTTTATACCTCATTTGGTGATTCTTTCAAGACAATAAATTTAAAATAAAGCAAGATGACTTCGATCTGGTTTGAATATGTGGAACTGTCTGTAGATGATATGTAAGGAGAAACCAGGGAATACCATGGAGGGGAAGTTTATTTTAAGATGAGCCTGTAGCCTAAAAGAACACTTTTGTCCAAATACCTGAAGTCACTGCCTCCTTTCCACACTCAATATTAGTAGCCCTGAGTATTAATCAGACTTTTGCCACTGTGAATCAATATCTTAGAAAAATATCCTAGGAGAAAAAAAGGTTTATTTTGGCTCAAAGTTTCAGGGGTTTCAGCCCATGGTCAACAGGTTCATTGGTTTTTCTTGACACTTAGCAAAGTAGAAACAGCATGGAAGAAGAGCTTAGTGGAAGAAAGCTACTTATTTTCTGGCAGCCAAAAGCAAAAGAGGAAGGAGACACAGGCATAATACAGCCCCTGTAGTCACAACCCATGGCTTTCTGTTATCTCTAAATAATGCCAGGAAATTATGATCTCATCAAAGGATTAATTTACTGATGAAGTTACAGCCCTCATAAATTGATCACCTTCTGAAGCTCCCACCTGTGAACACATGATATTTTAGACTAAGCCATGATACCTTAGAAAAGTGGCATATGTTCATTTAGTGACTGGAACTGATTAAGAAATTAAACTCCAACATACAAAGGAACAAGAATTCCATTGATTGTTTGCTTTTCATCCTCTTAAGTCATGGAAGTCTCCAACTAACTAAAAGATGTACCATATTAGAAAAGCAACCTAGAACAGCTGTGATTAGAAAGGCACATTGTATGCTACTCATACAAGCAATGAGGGTTCTTCATCCAGCATTAGCATAAGTGAAAATAATATGTTTTAGATACATTGTAGCTTAGCCCATATTACTTACTTTTTTTCTTGCCACAAGCATAAATCAAGTAAGGAAACTAAACAGTTAAATGACTTGTTTGAAGTCACAGAGGTAGGAAGTCATAGAGCAGGTATAAAAAGCAAAGGAGGTATCATGTAAAGGGGCATATTCCCTATGATGAGTGTTATCATTATGTGTATCTAAAACGTACCAATAATTGTTTTGTTTCAACAAGAAGAGCAAAGCCTCCCAATCTGATGCATACACCATGCATTTAAGTTATCACTCAATGCTAAATCATTGAGATTATTCGTTTATATATGGGGGATTTTAGTAGACATTTATCCTAATCAATTCTCTATGCTGAGCTCTAAGGGGATTTATGACAAGGCATAGATACTTTGACAAGGATCAAAACAGCAAGATAGCAATATATTTATGGTCCGTGCTTAAAACATTTTCTTGTTACCCCAAGTACATTTCTGTCCCACGTGTCATATCTAATTTTTTAATGTTATTCCCTGTTTTTCTCATGTGTATATATTCCATTCTCTAGATCCATAAGCTTATAAGACACTAAGAAGGGTTTCACTGATTTCTAAATTTTATTCAAAACAAGAAATTAAGTAGGTACTTATATAAGCATAAAATACAAAGTGATTGATTGAAAGCATTTCACCTTTACTAAGTGCTCCACTTACTAATTTACTTTTATTTTTGTTCCCTCTTCAACCTGGTGGTCATTCTACCAAGGGTTTGTGTTAACTGTAGGATTTGTAGATTTCTTCTCTCCCTACCCATCAGCACTACCAAACAAAGCACAGAATGATTAACAGTGCATCTTGAAGCCTGTGGTTAATAGAATGTCTAGACTTAAATAAAAATAGTTAGGGACCAAGGACCTGTGGGACTGGAGAGGACACATGAGAGATCATGGGTTTTGGGGTTGTTATGGTCTGAGCATGATTTCACTGTGTTCTTTAAGACCCGCTGTGTTACAATTTAGTCCACATGTCACTGTTGAGTGGGGAGAATCCTAATCCAGATGTGGAGTTTAGAGGTGGGGCTTATGAGAAGCAATTATTATTAAGGTCTTTAGATTTCAGTTTCTATGATTGAATCCAGACATTATATAAGAGGAAGAGAAATGGCAAAAAACCATACACACATGCTATGCCTATTTTATCTCACCATGTGATGCCCTGTACCCCTCAGGACTCTGTCAGCATAAGGATCCTCAACAGCCATGACCCCTGGACTGGAACTTCCAGAAATATGAGATGTAATAAGCTTCTTTTCTTTATAAGTCTCCTTATCTATAGAATGTGCTACTGGAAATAGTAAATAGTCTTAAGCAGAGATAATACAAGTTCTGTAGTGGAAGTTTTAGCTCCTAAGTAGAGCTATCACAAAGGTTAGGGTAAAGCTAGGGAACCGTGGAAGGTCATAAAAAGGTTAATTCCATGAGAGATGTTATTCTCAATTCTACACATGTATTTGGACTGAGTGTGGATCGAATTATAATACTCAGACCTCAAGGAAAGCAGTCAGTGGGTTGGTTACTTTTTCAGTGTTTCCTGTACAGTGTTTTCCTTGTCCATCGTTTTAGAGCCTGATCACCTCTAGAGTACTACATTCCCTGAGTGTGAAAGGTAGCACAGAAGGAGAGTCCCCCTTGCGGAATTAGCCAAGTACTTGACCAATGATACTGCTCACTCATGCCCTCACCCTTCCTTCCTGAGACCAACGTCACAGAACCCTCAGTTACACAAGTATGTGCTATCCACAGTGATGCATTATAATGTGACAGACAGCGTAGCACAGTATTGCATCAGATAGCAGCTCAAAGTATTTCATCATCAATTACCCTTTAGGAAAAAAAAAAAGGCCAATAGCTCTTTTACATTTTCTGTCTTATGGGAAGTTGCTAATAACAGGAGAAATCTGACTAGGAATTAATTAAAGAGATGGCTAAACACAATTCACTCATTCCTTGTGTCTGTGTCTGTGTCTGTGTGTGTCTGTGCATGTGTGGTTCTTGGGATCTTGGGATTAAATTTAGACCTTTGCACCAACCTATATCCCTAGTCCTTCATTTTTCTTTTTTATTTTGAGACAGGGTCTTACTAAATTGCCCAGGCTGGGTTTCAGCTTTCAATCTTCTTGCTTTTGCCTCCCAAAGTGTTGAATCACAGGCATGAACTACCATGATCAGCTTCATTTACTCATTTATTCAGTTTCTTGAGCACTTACTGTATATGGCTCACAAATAAGCATTAGGGCTGAAAGCATGGAAATAAATAGACACAGTCTGTCTTCTCTTGTATCTCCTTAGCCTCTGTATGAAATTAGGCTCCAGTCAATGGCTATTTTTTCCAAATTTATTATTATAATAATTGATACATTTGATGAGTCTTAAATTTCTCTGAGGTATTGGACACTATGATAGGCATGGAGTGTCTTAGTTACTTTTCTTGTTGCTGAGTCAAAGTACCCAGTGCCTAAAGTTAAAGGAGGGAATCTTTGCAGTGGCTTCAGTCTATAATTAGCTGGAGCCAAGGCCTTGTAGCATGGCAGAGGGGCATTTCAGAGTGGGCAGGATGGAGCAGAAGGTACAGCAGCAGCAGCAGCATCAAGCAATAGCAGCAGGCCTCTTTTGGTCCTTTATAGTCCATCCAGGTTGCCTGCCTTTAAGGTTGGTAGCACTCACACCCAGGGTGAGGCATCCTTAATCCTACCATCTCACCATGAATCAATACCAGCACATAGTCCCAGCATCACACACCCTGGACCCAGCCACCTTTAAAAAGAAACCACCTATGACTTCCTGAGGCTTTTGAAGGTCATTTACATAAAAGCCATCACATGGAGTATGTAGAAAATGTACAGATTTGACTGCTGCCTTCAAGGAGTTGAAAGCCTATTGTGAAATGAAAATGATCCTTCCTTCTTGAGCAGGACAGATGGTTGATGTATGAACACAGAGGAGCCAGCGACAATGCCTGCGTGAAGAAGCTGAATACAAAGTCTGAATGTAAGGACTTACATAGCCCAGAAATGTTGGATCACAGCATGTTAATGGATACTGGGTAGGAGATGAGCGTCCAAAGATAAAAAAAGAGTTGCATGGGGCAAAGATATTGGGAAACATTGAGTATTCTACTTTAATAAATGGAAAATGCACACTTGAATTATAAATATTTCAAGGAATTCTTAGGAAACGTAACTTTTTCTCTGTTTAATGATTTATTTCCTTTATTTACTTAAACAGAGACTATTTTCCCTCTTAGACAAACTATTTTTCAATGATTGTAATATGCCATTGATCAGAAGATGAAGCTTTAATTTATTTGCCACTAAAATATTTAAAAACCTGCCAATTATAACTGTAGTACATTGTCAATTATGAGACACATCCTGACTTGAGGGCTGTTAACACGTGAAAAAATATAGTTTGGAAACTCTAGATATTTGAACGGAATCAGATTTAGTCCTAAGATACACAAAGCAAAGAGGACTTTTGTTCCACGTTGCTCGTTTTTGTGATTTGCTGTTAATGCTATGAACCAAAAATTAAAAGTTGTAAGATCGTGGTGTAGATGCAGCACGGATAAAATTTTGGTGTTCTTCCGTAGTGTAGCATTAGTTCTGTGAAGTAGAACCCACCAGTGACTCTGTGTGTGTGTGTGTGTGCGTGCATGTACGTACAAGAGACAGAGATAGAAGTAGAGGTAGAGGTAGAGATAGAGGCAGAGATAGATAGAAATAGAGGTAAAGATAGAGATGAGAGGGAGAGAGTTTGGAGGGAATCTGGAGGCTTAAAGCTTAGAAGATAGGGACCCATTCATTGCAGCTGATGTGGTCTTGGGACCAGCTCTGGCCAATAAAATGAGAGGAGGTAATGCATGCCTGAGACCATGCAGTACAGGTATTTGAGTATCTGGTGGTTCCTCCATTCTTTTCCCATTTGCAGGACACTTAAAGGCCGCATATGGAATAAGACAGCATAATGACATAAAAAGGTAACAGACCCATGAGTCGTTCCTTGCCTATTTCCAATCACAGTTATCTGAGCATTTTTTGAGCAAGAAATACACTTTTATTTTCCTAAGTCACTGAAATTTGGTGGTGGCTATAGTGATTAGCTTAATCTAACACTGGTCAATTGTGTTCTATTTTAATTTCTTACTGAATATGCAGTACCTTAACAAGGTATAAGGTACTTCTTCTAGGTGTCCAGCAAAGAGGAGATTCCTCCATTGACTGAATGTTTATGAGCTGAACTTGTTACATTTGAAGGGTGTAGGAAACCAAGTGTCTTCGCTTGGCTCTGTGCTCAAGGTGTAATTATTACTTTGTTGTAGTGGCAATTACAGGCTGCTGATGATAACAACTCACCACTGACCAATCTCATCATCTCTCAAGGTAACCAAACAAAACTTGATAATCAAAGGGATAAAAGTTTCTCTTTTTTTTTTGTATTTCACATATCCGTGTTCTGGAATATGCACATAGAACTGAGATACCTTTGAGAAAGGTCAGTATATGATAATATACTGATATATGATAATGTGAACCCCTTGAAAAAGGAACATACTCACCAGGCACTCTCAGGAATTCTTCCATTTCAGATATGCAAGTTTACCTAGAAGACCTCTATAAAAGGCATGAATTTTGTATAAAAACTTTTATAAAAAAACACATCTCCCTTATCCAGTTACCAGCCATGAATAATGAGGAACTAGAGACATTTATAGCTACACGGATGCACACTGAAGCCATACTCTTAAGTGAAATAAGTAGGACACAGGTGTAAATACAGAGTGGTTTTTCTAGTGTGAGGAACTAAAAGTGTGAATAAGGATCAGAATGTATAATTGATAATGTGAAAAAGGAAGGAAAAGTTCAAAGGGGAAGGGGAAGGGAAAGTGAGAGGGATAGCGGAAAAGAAAGAAGGAAAAGGAAAATACACCAGCAAAGGAAAAAATGAAGCAAAGTCTTTCTAAATAGGAAGGGGCGGAGGGGCTGAAGACAGGGCAAGGGAATGGGGAAAGAATAAGAGCTAAGATATATCATGTAAAGTTGAAACTTCCCAATGAAGTATGTCATCATATTGCATATCTAAAATGTACCAATTAATGTAATGAAAACATAAAAGGAATACATCAATATTTGATTTAGTATAGCCTACAGTATCTTCTTGGACCCTTTGTCTTAGGCTTTAACTATCAAGGAGTTTTCTGTATAATGTATTATGCATTTATGCACTTTACACTATATTACTCTGTTTATTTATGTGTATTCTAATGATGAGGACTAACTACATCTTGCCTGGAATAATGCCCATGTTTTTTTTTTCCCCTTCTTAGGGTGTATGTGAGTGGGTGGGGGAATCAGCCACAGAGGCTTGAGGTCCAGGCCATAGACAGTCTCAGGACAGTAAACACAGCATGAGGTATTTCTGTTTGTCTTTTAGAAGGTTACCTTTGATCAGCGAATTAAGGGTGAATTTGAAGAGTTGTGTCTTGACTGTAAGATCTAGACAGTGTGTTGCACTACTCTAGGCCATGGCGTACCTTTAGTGGCAATGCCAATAGAAATGAGGACTGACTTTTTAGAATTACTTTATATTTTCCATTTGTAAAATTTGATAGATTTTTTTTTTTCGTTGTATGGCAAGGCACACAGATCAGGAAACAATTGTCATTGAAAATATACATTGCCACTCAACACTTTAAAGACTCCGGGGCATGTCATATCTTGCAGGTGGCCATCTGGGGAAACACCGTGATAAGCTAGGCAGTAAAAAGAACAAGGGCGGAAATCACGAGCCCAAGTGGGTCTTGTGGTATCTGCAGAAAAGGTAAGGCAAGGTAGTACAGGCTGATATGCTAGTTTGAATTATTTCAGCAGGCTTTGGGAGATGGAATCTGTCTCTTGGTGTCTGGTACCCACCCTGTGTGGACTGGGGAAAGACTATGCCATTCCCTTGGGTCTAGTTATGAGCCAGATAGAAGAGGTGTTTCAGAGTCAGGTCTGGGTAGTAAATCTGCACATTGAAGGTGTGATCCGGGGGGGGTCACTTATTTCTGAGAGCTAATGGCTCTGGGAAGAACAATCTCTTCCCAGTCAGGAGAATGCCGATGGGACAGGTCATTTTGAGCTTCTCCCAGGTTAACCATAAGAAATAGGGTACGTGGTCTGATTTTTAAAGAATGTTGTGTGTTTAAAGTTTTCAAAATGTATTGCAGTAAAAAGTACATTGCCGCTCATCCCCTTCAGAATAACTCCCCTTCACTTCCCGTACCCTTATCCCACGGTTCTTGCCACTTTCCGAAGCAGTTCTGGAAGTCCTCTTTTTTTAGTGTCTTTAATCGCGATGTTGTGGCTGCCAAGATGCTATGAATCTATTCAGAACACTTCCCCTTCGTGATCATTTTGACTTTGTAGAAGAGCCAGAAGTTCCAAGGTGAGTAAGGCGTTTTGGAACACCCCATAACGTTTTTAGAAGTTTGCTTTCTGTCGCATTTTTTGTTTTTAATCGCACTTCTTAAAGACAAGGAAGAGAATTTCTAACGCTGCATCAGGAAGTGAACAATGAAATATGGGTGTTTTGAGGAGGACTGATGGCAATGAGTCTTTCACTGTAATCATTATATAAAAAAATTTAAACACCTACCAGAGTTTTCGCTCACCCCTCATCCTCTCTAGCAAGGCTGGACATTGGCAGCAAGCTGCAGCTCCTACTCAGCCATATGATCAAGAGGGTAGCAACCTCTGCTTGACACCGTCCTGTGCTGCTGAGGTATAATATTTAGCAGGTTAGGCGCCTTAAACGCATTTTTTGACACACAATATTTTCAACTTATGATGGTTTTGCGGTGATGTAGCCCAACTGTAAGTACAGGAGCAACATATTTAGAAAATAGAGTCGATATATGTGCAGTGGGAGAAATGAGGAAATCAAAGATGTTAACTCAAAGAGACTTCCATCTTGGATGTCTATGTGGGAATAAAATACCATTAAGTTTTCAGGGAGCCAAAATTTACTGAACACTTACTCTGTGCCAAGCTGTGTTTCAATGTTTTCATCTAAGTAGTCTCCATCCATCCTCAAGCAAGGGTTCCTTGAAAGGGACTATATTTGGCTTAATTGTACTTAGTTGGGTTGAAGACATCTGCAAGAATTTTCACTCAGTCCTTTATGACACCACTCCCTGTCATCTGGTTTCCCACTTGCTGGATTTGAGGTGCCTGCAGGATACTCTACATAGGTGAAACTATCAAAGCACATTACATAGATAGTATCCCCCGTTTAAACTGTTTTTATGTCATAGAAACTTATATTGCTCTTGTTTCTTTCCAGATAATATCCTAAAACTTTACAAATGCCAGCTCATTTAATCCCATAATATGATCGCCCTACTTCAAATGCATACTTAATATAATCATTATAGCTATCATTTATGAAACATCATGATAAGCCATATACCAGGCTAGACATTTTTGTAGCTTATCTTAATTCAATCACAAAAGGAAAATATAATTATCTTCATTTTAAAAACCAGGAAAGGCAGGCTTGGTAGTTTGTGTAATTTAACTATCATTGCCTGGCTTTATTTTTATAAATTTTATGACTATGAGTTTCTATTATGATTAAAAACTGTTTCCAGTTTTACAGGTCAGAAATTAAAACTTAGTAATTTAAGCGAATTGAGTCCATCCGGCCTGGATTTGAACTTTAATATTTTGTTCCGAATCTCAAACATGTCTCAATATACCTATCCTTTTGTAAATGTGTTGCACTGGGACTTTACTTTCAAGCGTTTTCCTGTTGAATTATATTGTATATCTTACTCAAAGACTCATATGTTGAAGAGAGACGCGGGTGGGGGGCGGAGATTAGGACGCAAAACACAGACACATCTGACAAATCGATGTTGGGTTTTTAGCCTCCAGATTTCTGTAGTTTTAATCCATTCAGGCTGGGGTATTTTCTGTAGCTCTATGGCAGTCTCAATCAGTATAAACAGATGGAAACTGCAGTTCCAGGTCAGCTTTCTAAAGGAAGTCTCTGAGTGTGCCTAAATTCCAGGGTGAGGCCAGCTGACTTCCTGGTATGAATGCCAGGTTCCTGTTGTTGCTCCAGCCACTGGTCAGTAAGAAGTTTACTTCAAACTTCCCCTCCCTTGGCCGGGAACGCGTACTAGAAAAACGAAACTCCAGAAAGCTAAGGTTGGCACTTTCGCTTCCTCTTCACGCTTTACCCGAGCTATTTTGAATAGTGGGACACTCAGAGGAGCAAAGAGCCCACAGCCTCAGGACCCTGCGCTCTCAGGTGCTTACAGAGGCAGCATGTTTGCACAGGGCCATCGCCGCTCTCACAAAATGCCAGGATGACGTCTCTGCGGGGCCTGGCTGGGACTCTGCTCCCAGCCATGGCCTTCCTAGCCTTCGCCAGACCGGAAATCTGGGAGCCCTGCGTGGAGGTAAGCGATCTCCTCTCCTAGGAGCTTCCCCTTGCATCTGAAAACTGCTTCCTGCCCAGAACTTGTGGCGTCCTGCTCTGATTAGTTTCTTTTACGAAAAAGAGTAAAATGAACCGTACTTGAGTAGCCGCAGGGAACAAATAACTCATTGTTAACAGGGCAGTAATAGGCAACGTATGGTGTTTTGTCCTGTTTAGGACTTTTGAAGCTATTAGGGGCTTTAGGTTAATTACACTGGCTTGAACGCACTGTTCTGTGACCTCTTGGCTGTATGACTGTGAAGAACTGGTTTTTACACCTATAATAAAATGCTTATAATAATTTTTCACCGGAGAATTTTAGGAAGGGCTGCTTCACTGTGATGACTTTGCACCTGTGGTTTATGCACCCTTTTTGATCTCAGGGTGAAGGTAGTTTTCTTTTGCTTTTCTTTTATGTTTAGTACTGGGGATTGAACCCAGGGCCTTCCCTGAGCTACATCTCCATCCCTTTTTAATTTTAGTGCAAGATAAGGTCTTGCAGGGTTGACCTTGAACTTGCAGTCTTCTTGCCTCAGTTTCCCCGACTGCTAGTATTACAGGCATGTGGAACACCTGGCCCCTTTTTGTTTCTTAAAAGAAAGAGACTTCGAAGTGAATTTCAGACTTCTGTATCTGGTCATATAATTTAGTCCAGAGGCTGAAAAAAGATAAGAGCAGAAGAGAAAAGAGAAAGAGACAAAGAGCTAGAGGAGGGAGTAGAGAGAAAAAATAAGAGAAAAGGGTAGAGGGGAGAGAATTATGTCAGCTAACATAGTTTTTTCTTTCCTTGTGAAATACTGACAAGTGGGTGAGGGATGTCACTCATGATTAATCTCTTTCATTTTTCTCCTGCATGAACCCCACAGCAGAACTGAGTAACCAAGAAGGTGATTCAGGATGAGACAGGGCCAGAAACTCAAAGAAAGGAAAGTTGAGGACATGAGAGAATACAGTGTAATTTAATATGTAATAAAGACTAATTTGTTACCTCAAAGTACTACCCTCTCCCAATTTCTGGCCCACCGTCCTTCTTGTCTTCCTGGATGTATCCCTCCTACTCTTAGGTTAATAGGGATAGAACCTCCAATCAGGGATAAAGTCCCAGGACCCTTGATTGAACTTTCTCCTTGTACTGTGTTCTGGCATCCCTCTGCCTGTCCCTCAGGATTGCTCTACGGTAGGGTCTCTGGTCCCCTGGCCTGGATTCCTGTGGAGTGACTAATCTGCTTTAATGCACCTGTATAATACTAATCTGCACACTTCCCTTTGGTGTCTATTTGTTGTTTTTCCAGGTGCTTGGATATAACAAGTTGCTCTCCTTAAAAACTTCTAATAACTCTACCATTAGAATAGTTTCCAACACAAGGGCCTTTTCAGTATTTCTTCCACTCACAATCCATCTGTCTTTTTCTCCTAAATCAGTGCTGTCCACGGGCAATAGTATGTGTGCCACATATGTAGTTTTAGCTTCCAGTAACCACCTTTAAAAAGTAAAGATAAACAAGTACCTAATATATACAGTGGTGCCTTGGTTTAGGAACTGAATTTGTTTTACAATTTTGAGAAAAATGGCACTGTTTGTGTCTGTGTGAGGAAGATGGCTGTGGTTGTGTTTGCCACCTGATACAGAGTCTGCAAATGAAAGCAAAATTTTGCTGAATGCTTTTTGTTTGTGAACCAAATTGTTTGCAAACAGACGTGTTCATGAACCAAGGCATTACTGTATATATATATGTGTGTGTGTGAAGATACTTTCTTTTGTTATATGTCTTTGACATATAGTATTTATTTCACTTTTACCACACTTTTCTATTTATAATGTCCATGTTTCTTGTGCTCAGTAGATGTGTGTGGCTCATGACTACACTTGGGAAAGTACAGTTCTATCATCTTCATGACTGAACCACACACTTCATTCAGACCTTGTTAACATGTCTCTTCTTCAAGGTCGCCTTTCTCAGTTAACTGATAGAGTTCTCCACTACCCCATTTTTGATCTGGATTTCCTTGGAGGGAATTTGAGTTAGTTTCTGTATTACCTGTCTGTTAAATGCAATCTTTTTTTTTATCTTTTTTTATCTAATCAGATCTAACATCTTTCAAAGTCGATTTTAGCAAGTCTTCTCTGAATCCAGAATTAATCTCTACTTTCTCTGAACCACAGGACATAGTTTCCAAGCCTGATTTATTGGTGCTTTAGATAGTGATCATTTTGCTTCTATATTAGCTATAGAGAGTGCAAACTCAATGAATTTGAGAACCATATCAGGTTTGTCTTGGTATTATATAGCCCAGAGTATTTATTTAGCAGAGTATGTATTTAGCAGAAATTACATCCTACTTGGGCTGAAGCAAACCTTTGTACAATCAGGAATTCAATGTTTTTCATTTATTTTCCCAGCAAGTATTTATTGATAAATAATGATTTACCAGGGAACATTCTGAGGGCAGAGGTGAAGCAGAGAGTGAAACCATCAAAGCTTACACTCTAGTACAGAAAATAAACAATATTTAAGAAACAATCGCATAGGCAGTGTGATGCTGACTGATGATATAACTGTGAAGGAAAATAAAAGATGGAGAGGGAAGAGTGCCTAGCAAGATTCTCTATCAGACAGTAGTGGCTCTTCAAGGCTCTTTTGATGGGTAACATTTAAGCATATATGGGAATTAAGAGAAGACCTGTGTGTATAAATTTTTATGACTATGTGTATTACTTCATCTCTCTGAATTTCTATTTCTGTCAACTTTAAAAGGTTGCTTTTCAAGTTAAGTTGAAGCATATGACATAAAGAAATAGGCCAATATAGAGTGAGGGATTAATAGTTATAATTAATGTTAAGATTTATTGATCAGTTACATTGTAGTAAACTTTGATATAAGTTGTTTAAATAAAGTATCTCATTTGATTCTTTAAAGAGATTCTGTTGGATAAAAAAAACAAAAACAAAAACCAACCAACCAACCAAACAAACAAAAAAAACAGAAACCCAAAGCTAGCTGCCTCAATCAAGGAATTTTTTTTTTTTGGAAGTGATCAGAGAATTCTGACATCAGATAGGAAGATCAAGGAATTTTTTTTTTGGAAGTGATCAGAGAATTCTGACATCAGATAGGAAGTTACAGAATAAGGGCTACAAAGACTGTGGGAAATTAGGAAAGAAACCATTACTGAAACCAACACTGCATAGAGTGGTTGACTGTATTTATTAGTTTTCCACTGCTGGAATCTATACACTCCAAATATGGCCCCTCATTTCTGTATCACTCTGCTAAAAGTCAGTGTGCCAGGAGAATGTGATAGCCAAAAAATCAGTCTTTGAACATCTTATGGCTGTGTACAATGAGGAAGGGGATTAGAACAATACTATATATTTCATTATCTGTATTTTACCCGTGGTGAATATGGTTCACCAAAGTTTCCTTAAGACTTTGCCCCCAAAGTCTTAATACAAAAAATGTAGTATGAAATCTAAGGCTTTCAGACTTCAGAACCCTTCACCACCTGTTCGCATTGTTTCTTACTGAATATCACCATTGCTACAGTCAGAGATGAGAACAGTGAGGGGGTCGAGGAGCCCTTTCTTTCCTATCTAGAGAAAGACATGGTATAATGTAGAATGAATGGATGGGTGGCTGAATGACTAAATGAATGGATGGGAGAAAGTTGACTGCTGTACGTGTTCCCGAGAGGAATTAACACCCCCATCTCTGCCTTAGGAGAGGAGAGGAGAGGTAGAAGCACACTGAAGATGTGGTCTCTAACATGTGATCCTTGCAGGTGGTTCCCAACATTACATATGACTGCATGGAGCAAAATCTCTACAAAATCCCCAGCAGCATCCCCTCCTCAGCCAAGCACCTGGACCTGAGCTTTAACCCCCTGATGTTCTTAGGCAGCCAAAGCTTCACCGCTTTTCCAGAACTAGAGGTGCTGGATTTATCCAGGTAACAAATGAGGTTTTTACATACCATACGTAGTGAGATTTTCATAGTGCCATCATTTCATTCTTTGGCCTGAAAGCCTGGATGATGGTGTCTCATTTTTGTTCACCTAATCATTCAGTCAACAACTGTCTTACTTGTTTTATAACCTTGGACAGGTGAACCTCATTTTCAGATTTCAGTTTCCTCATCTGTAATATAGGCAACCTGGTGATATGGTTTCTAAGAATGATTCTACCATTGTATTTTTTTTTAAGTCAGAAAAGAACACAAATTTAATTCTTTCCACCATTCTGGTTGCAAACTGAATTAATTGATCATGATCCAAATTAAATTCAATGCTTAGATTCAGTGTTTACCTTGTAGGGAAATTTGATCTAATTTACAACTGGAATTGCAGAAAGAATTCAGTTCATGAAGTGAGGCTCCACTGTATTGATTTAAACACTTGTCATCAGTCAATATTTATGACTATTTGTGGTATGTTTGACATTTTGCTAGGAAACAACAGTCTACTGATATATTATACAGCTCTGTTATTCAGGAGGATTTATCCTCTTAAAGAGTTAACATATTAAAGTTCTGGCCATGCTGTAGACCTTCAACAATTGTTATCTAATTCTGACATAATGGATTTTGAAGCTAGCGAAAGATGGTGACTTATGACAATAGGTAATAAACTATGTGACAGAGGAGGTAAGAAACTGTGTTGTTCAGAAGTGAAGCCTTCTCTGTGGAGGGTAAACAGAAAAGATTTTGAGAACTCACTGAGCTTCAGATAATATCTTGAAATATTGAAAGAGAAGTGTAGGGTAGGGAATGGGAAGATACAAGTAAACCGGAAAAATGATGTCAAAACCAACAGAAAACATCAGCTATGATGCAGGGAAATATGACTAAATTATTATTTTCTGATGTGAAGAACTATATCATTCATCGGATCAAGTGAAATTATTATTTGTTTTGAGGGGACTAATTTTTTTTTTTGGTACCAGGGATTGAACTCGGGTCCTTGAGCTTGCAAAGCAGGCCACCGAACCACTGAGCTAAATCCCTGGCCCTGAGGGGACTAAATCTTAAATTAGTTTTACCATCAAGGCTTCTTTAGAAAATTGAAGTGGATAATGAGCCACATTCTTTATAAAGTTCTGTGGAAAATACAGAAACATTTCATATATGATATTCATTATGTAAATTTTTGATAAAAACTAAAGCCATAGTTCTTAGTTAAAGTCCTCTTTAGAAGGAATTTTGTAGAGAAGAAAGTGATTAATTAATGTTTCATACTCTAAGTGGGATATTGGTTGTTTTAGTTATTTTTCTCATTGCTTAGACAAAGTACTTGACACCCAAAGTTAAAGGAGGCAAGATTTCTTGTAGCTCAAAGTTTGTAGAGGTTTCTGTTCATAATAGACTGGGTGCAGGACAAAATGGCCTACCAGGGGAGCATCACAGGGGAGAAAAAGTCCATGGCAGTCAGAAGGCAGCAAAACAGCAAAGTAGTGAGGAAGCAGCAGCAAACAGCAAGGCAGAAGCTTCTCCCTTTGATCCCTTCCAGGCTGCCTGCCTTTTGTGTGGAGCCACCCACACCCAGAGTAGGGCTTCCCATTATCCACACCCAGAACTGTGCTTAAGCAGCCAGTGAGCTAATTTAGTGCGCTCCCATAATCCCAGCACCACATAATTCATCTCACCATTGTGTAAATTAGTCCTAGCGTCACACACCGTAGAACGAGCCACCTCCAAAAAGCCCCACCTGTGAGTGTGTGAAGCTTTGGAGGGACACACAGATGTAAGCCATACCAGCGGTAAGGGATAGTGAAGTGAGAATGCGACAGTTTAAAGCCAATGGCATGGAGCACTGAATGGCGTGGGAGTCTAGAAATGCCAGTCAAGTCCTCCTCCAACACGAATGCCCATGTGACCCTGGCTCTGCCACTTCGTCTCCCCAAGGCTCGGTCCTCACACTTGTTAAATGGAAGCTTCAAGCTTATCTTATAGAGTTCCATGTGGCAATGAATATTAGCATGCTGTGTATACATTAAATACTCTACGAAATATATTTCATAAGTGGAAAATTTATATCGCTTCATTAGATTCTAAATTTTAGTTTTTCAAGAGGGAATTTTGTGAAGAACTGTATTGAAGTAGAGACCAAACGTCTCCTTTTCTTAAAACTAGTATTTTCTCATCAGTATCTCCTAATTTATCTTTCATCCACCATATACTCAAGGAACTTTTCTTAGATGCCTTAAATGTGTGCTTAGAAAGAGGTCACTGTCCTCTCTTAGCACACAGGAGATTCTGAATTAGGGCAAGGCAGGCCGGACCACAACCCACATCCTTTCCCTTTTGATACAGTGCCCATAGTCCTCTAGCAATGCTTTGTGATAGAGTAGGAAGCATTCCCACATATCCTTTTCATAGATGAGGAGACTGAGGCTGGAAGAGTTTAAATTACTTATTTATATTCACATCGCTTGTTTCAGCAGACCAGAGACTCAAGTCTATAACTTTCACTTTCAAGTGTAATGTGCTCTTTCTCTTTGTAAAGTGGTGCACTGTCTGCAAGGAGACAGAAACACAGCAAGACCCTCCCAGTCCTGCCTCATATACCCATATAAGAATATGGGCTATGAAATTGTGTATTTAAAATAAGGAACTTTAGAAATTATCAAGTTCAGTGCCTCATTCAGTTGCCTTTGAAGCCAGAGTGAAAAAAGAGGTTCCAAAGATCAGACAGCCAGAGGAAAGTAGGGGCACCAAACCTCAGCTGTCTTGTCGCCCCTTTGAGTGTTGCTTGTACCACATCCAACACTGTTTATCCAGTTACCAGTAAATAACAAAAGCTTGGACTGAAATACTTTCATCACCTACGCACATCCTGCAGGGTACAGGAAGGGTGGGAAGCACTCCATGGGGATAGACGAGGAAAGGATCCGTTTGTGAGCCGTAACTAACATGCATCTCTAATACTAACAGCAGTTTGCCCAAAACTTGCTGTCTGTGGTTGGCTGCATAAGATCCCAGCCTTTGGGATGTCTCTGAAAACATTGTATGTTGTTGTGTGGCTTCTGATTCTCTTGGGACACCATCTAAATCCTGTGTCTGCTTGTAACCTTCTGCCTTCTCTGGATGTTCCTTCTTCCCCACCCCCTTACCCTCTTCCAGCTCCCTCTCTGTATTCTAGCCACAGATGCTGTGGTTCGTGCATCATGGTTGCTTGGAGTTTGGGGATGCGCTGTTAACTGCACCTTTATTCTTACTTATAACACACTCCAACTTAAGTATTCCCTAGTCTGAGTCAGTTCCATCCATGCAAAGTGTCCCTGCGCAATTTCTTTTTTCTTTCGCAAAACCCATTGTTATCACAGTTCTTAACAATTGCCTGTGATAACAACTTTCAGTTATCTGTCACATATGCAGAGCTCTGCACAAAATCAAGGGTATCCATGACACCGATGTGTAATTATTTATACTTATGTATCTATATCTTTTAAATATGAAATATTTTCATCTTTTATTCATCTTTTAAATTGACGTTATCCAATCATTTTCACAGATAACAAGTAACAACTACCCATATCTTCTGTACCAATCAGATATATAGTCAAAATTAAATATGGCAGGAAATGACTAAACTTAGTCTAAAGCTGTTATACATTCTATCAACCATGCAGTCTTCATATGCCCTAATTATTCACCTTTAACTAATTATCTTCTGAAAGATTTGCTGTGTCTGCTTAACATGTGTACATAGGTTGATAAAAATAGTTTTCCACTGCAGTCAATATGATAATACTGAATCAGTGGAGCTTCTCCTTTGTCCACACAATCGTCATGTGTCTTGCTTGTCTTTGCCCATGTACAGTTTTATGAGATATCTCATCTGTATGAAAAACTAGATAACTGTCTGGGCAAGGTGGCTATAATCCCAGCACTTGAGAGGCTGAGGCAGGAAGATCGCTGTGAGTTCGAGACCAGCCTGGACTACGTAATGAGTTCCAGGTCAGTCTCAACTACACAGTGAGACCCTGTCTCAAAAAAAGGAAAAATAGATGACTGGGATTGTGATTCTACTTTGAATTTTTGATTCAGTGAAAATATTATACTCTCTGCATCATTTTTCCCTGTAGGTGTGAAATTCAAAGGATTGAAGATGATGCATACTGGGGTTTAAACTACCTCTCTACCTTGATACTGACGGGAAACCCCATCCAGATTTTAGCACCGGGAGCCTTTTCTGGACTACTGAGTTTACAGAAGTTGGTGGCTGTCGAGATAAATCTGTCTTCATTAGAGAACTTCCCAATTGGACATCTCAAAACCTTGAAGGAGCTTAATGTTGCTCACAATCTTATCCATTCCTTCAAGTTGCCTAAATATTTTTCTTACCTGACCAACTTGGAGTACTTGGACCTTTCCAATAACAAGATTCAAAATATTTATCATAAAGACCTGCATGTTCTGTATAACAAGTCCAAACTCTCTTTGGACTTGTCTCTCAACCCATTTGATTTTATCCAACCTGGTGCCTTTGACAAAATGAGGCTTCAAGAACTAACTTTGAGAAGTAATTTTGATAATACAAATGTAATGAAAACTTGCATTCAAGGCCTGGCTGGTTTAGAAGTCAATCAGTTGGTTCTGGGAGAATTTAAAAATGAAAGACATATTGAAGAGTTTGACAAGTCTGCCCTTGAAGGACTATGCAGCGTGGCCACTGAAGAATTCAGGTTGCCATATTTAGATGACTTTCCAAATAATTTTAATGGCTTCTTTGATTGTTTGGTAAATGTTTCTGCAGTGTCTCTGGCGAATCTGCATTTAAAAAGTCTAGAAGGCCTTCCTAATGGTTTAAAATGGCAGTCTTTAGAGATGGTGAGGTGTAAAGTTAATAATTTTCCTCCATTTGCAATCCCCTCTCTCAAAAGGTTTAGTTTCACTGCCAACAGAGTTGAGAACAGTTTTGCAGGCCTTACACTGAAAAGCCTTGAATTTCTAGATCTCAGTGGAAATGGCATGAGTTTCAAGGGCTGTTGTTCTCTGAAAGATTTGGAGACACCCAATCTGAAGTACTTAAATCTAAGCTTCAATGATGTTATAACCATGAGCTCAAACTTCATGGGTTTAGAACTACTAGAGCATCTGGAGTTTCAGTATTCTACTTTGAAACAGACCAGTGAATTTTCAGTATTCTTATCACTCAGCAAACTCCTTTATCTTGACATTTCTTATACTCACACCCATGTTGCCTTCCCTGGCATCTTCAGTGGCTTGGTCAGTCTCCAAGTCTTAAAAATGGCTGGCAATTCTTTCAAGGACAACACCCTTTCCAGTATCTTTGCAGAGCTCACTAACTTGACTTTCTTGGACCTTTCAAAATGTCAGCTGGAATACGTGTCCCAGGGAGTATTTGATAAACTTCTCAGGCTTCAGTTCCTAAATATGAGTTATAACGACTTCTTATTATTGGATGCACTTTCTTTTAAACCTCTCCATACCCTCCAGGGTCTAGATTTAAGTTTCAATAGAATAGCATCTTCCAATGGGCAAGAGCTGCAGAATTTCCCAAGCAATCTAACTACCTTAAACCTTACTCAAAATCCTTTTGATTGTTCTTGTGAACATCAGAGTTTCCTGCAATGGATTACAGACCAAAAGCGGCTCTTGGTGGAAGCTGAGCAATTGGAGTGTGTGACGCCTCCAGATATGCAGGGTAAGATGGTGCTGAGTTTTAGGAATGACACCTGTCAGATACCCAAGGTCATAATCATTGTGACAGTAGTCAGTGTCCTTGTGGTGTCTGTGATAGCATGTCTGGTCTACAAGTTCTATTTTCACCTCATGCTTCTTGCTGGCTGCAAAAAGTATGGTCGAGGTGAAAACACCTACGATGCCTTTGTCGTCTACTCAAGCCAAGATGAGGACTGGGTGAGGAATGAGTTGGTAAAGAACTTGGAAGAAGGGGTGCCTCCCTTTAAGCTCTGCCTTCACTACAGAGACTTTATTCCTGGTGTGGCCATCGCTGCCAACATCATCCAGGAAGGTTTCCACAAAAGCCGGAAGGTCATTGTGGTGGTGTCTCAGCACTTTATTCAGAGCCGCTGGTGTATTTTTGAATATGAGATTGCTCAGACATGGCAGTTTCTCAGCAGCCAATCTGGCATCATTTTCATTGTCCTGCAAAAGCTGGAGAAGTCCCTGCTCCGGCAACAGGTGGAGCTGTATCGTCTTCTCAGCAGGAACACTTATCTGGAGTGGGAAGACCATGCACTGGGGAGGCACATCTTCTGGAGACGACTCAGGAAAGCCCTGATGGATGGAAAAACATGGAGTCCAGAAGGAACAGCAGATGCAGAAAACATCCAGCAAGAAGCCACAACTTTGACCTGAGGAGGAAAAAGCTCCAGAGACACTTCTTGCCCAGCTAGAACCAATATCTGCTCCATTAAAAAGAACTACAGCATGACAGGAATCATACTATGGGCAAATGATTCAAGGATGCATAAGATACACATGTTGCTCATTTCATCAAGCTTACAGTGTGGGGTGAAATACATGCTGGACTAAAATTTAGAACCTTCCAAGTGTGTTTCAACTAACTCAGCTCAAATGTCAAGACTAAGGAAGCCTCCAAGGCTTACTCCATCAAATTGAAGAAAATGCCAGGTGCCAGAGAGTGTAGAAAAGAGCACTGTTCTTTTCTGGAGCTATATGAGTGGGAACCATGTCATGTATTATGTTTTCTCTATCTAAAAGAGTTTTGGGATGTTTCAACTGAACTGAATGTTTGTTCACTTTTTCCTTTTATGTTGAATATAATGGAAATTCTGGACGACTCAGATGGCTCCTATTTCAGGCTTCCCATTCCATTTCATATCCATTTCCTTGGTATTGTAACTAATTGCTAAGGAAACCTGAAAAACACATGCTCAGAAATACTCTGATCATTTCTTAGCATAATCTCATTATTAAATAATTCCTAATATTTTAATTTTATTTTTATAAATCCAGTCCTCATTTCTCATGTCCTGTCCATAAACTCGTCTCATACATAAGGCTGTTAGAGACATGCTGGATATATTCATATTTAATGACAATTGTTCAAGCAAGTATGTAAAATACACTCCATCACTTTGTCACTTGATGTCATTCTCGAGTTATTACCTACTAAGTTATGACTGTCACAAAGACAGCATTAAAATAATTTGGTAGAAAGGGGCATTTTTTTAATTGGAGGAGAAAAATCCCACTTCCTCTTCTCATGAAGGACAGTTTGTTCTAGGTGTGGGAAGGGAAGAGGGGTACCTTGTAGACCACCTCTCCTTTCTGATTCTGAAATAATTTGGGTTGGTACTGCCAGAGTGATTCCACGAAATAAGTTATAGCAGAAGTTCCTCTCAGAATGAATGTTGTTAGGTGTAAAATTGGATCCTTTTAGGAAGAGGTAAAGGGCTGGAATCCCTCTCACCCTCTTCATCACTGAGGAATGATTCAAGATGGGGCTATACATTGCTGTTTCCCATTGGGTATCACTTGCTGACCACATTTACAAAAGAGTGGACATAGCCATTGAGAAAACAGAGCTCCGAGCATTAATGGGCTCATGTTAAGGGGAGTTCTCCTATTTCTTTAGAAATAGTACAAAAAAATGGGTAATAGATCATTAGATGGGTAAATAATCATTAGAGAAATGCAAATTCAAACCATAACAGGTATCACTTTAAATCAGTTAGAATGGACATTATCTAATTAATGTATGTTAAATTTTATATAAAATACTTTACACGTGTGTTATATGTAAAACATTGCATGTGTTTTACATATAAATTATATTTTGTATGGGTGTGTTGTGCAGGATAAGGAAGAAGTTGGAGTTCTTCAACACTATAAGTGGAAGTACAAAATGGTGCTACCATTACGGGAAACAGCATGACAATTCCTCAGAAAAATAAAAATAGAACTACCACATGATCCAGCTATCCCATTTCTGGATGCACTCCTAAAGAGTTGAAGTTATAATTTCAAAAAGATATCTTCACTCCCATGTTATCTGCAGTTAATAATCACAATAGCCAAATTATGAAAACAACCTTAATGTCTATCAATCAATAAATGGTTAACTAAAATGGAATATTGTTACACCTTTAAAAAGAAGAAAATTTTACCATTTGCAACAATATAAATAAACCCACAGGTCTTTATACTAAATGAAATAAACCAGTACAGAAGGAAAAATTTTGCCTGATTCTATTAGTAAGAAGTTCTAACAGTCAAACTCAGAAGCAGAGACTAAAACAGCAGTTACTGGGCCTCAGGGAGGAGTGGAAATAGAGAAATGGAGAGTGGTTTTCAGTTATCATAAAGGTACAATTATGTAATATGACTTAGTTCTAAAGATCTCCTGTGTAGCATACTGCCTTTAGTGCACCATCATGTTTTATACATTTGAAAATCTGTTAACACTATAGGTCTCATGTTGAATGTTCTTATCACTCACATACACAAATGCTTTTTTAAAATAGATACAGGAAACTTTTGTAGGTAATGAGTATATTTTATTACCTTGGTTGTGATGATACATGTACATGTTCAAACTCAACAAATTGTATGCATTAAATATGTATAGATGTGCATAACCAGTTTCCATCCTTGAAGTTGAAAAAGGAAAAGAGATGAAAATATACTTGGGAGAACTGGGAATCTGGTTATGCTCACGAGTGTGTTTGTGACTGATTTTTTCAGAAAATGACGGGTTTGATTGTATTTAGGGTGGTTGCATACTTTTGTTTGTCTCAAATATAGTGACACTAAATGTGTGCAAGAGTAGGTATGCCTGTGAGTGTTCCTGTTAGTGCTTGTGTGTATGCAAGAATGCATGTGTGACCAAATGTACGCAGGAAAGAGTGTGATTATATTCTATGAGGAATGTGTGCATTTGACGTGGTTAAGTATGGCTGTTCGAGATAAATTCTCTACTCTTGTATTTATACACGATTGTTCAGGACTGTCTCTTAGGTTCTCAGTAGTCTTGAAAGTACATGATTTTGTGTATGACTCTGCCATATGTGACTATGCTTTTGTTCACATTTGAGGAAGAATTGTGTACCCGTGTTTTGTTTTGTTTGTTTTAAGTAAATACAGAAGGTCCGTGGAGGAAGATAAAAGTACAAATGGATTGTTTCCTGCAGCAAGGCTGACACTGACCTTCTCATCAGCCTCCTCTCCCTGAGGGAAAGTCTGCAAAGTGCAGATGAGGTGAAAATGGAAAGAAAGAAATGATATGTGCAGAAGTAGAAGGAAAACCATAACCGAATTTAGGACTAGGATGTACTCTTTCTAGCCACTTAAGCACTCTGGATGAAAGAGAACTGGAGGAAAAAATAGAAATTAATACTCACTAGAATGTCTTACATTTGTGTAATATCCTACAGCTTGGAACATATTCACAAAATCATCATAGTTTATTAGCCAGAAGAGGTACCAGATCAAGAACTAATTTCTCCATTTTTTTTTGGTACTGGGGATTGGACTCAGGACCTTGTGCTTGCAAGGCAGGCGGCTGAACCACTGAGCTAAATTCTCTGCACTAATTTCTCCATTTTACTGTTGTAAAACCTGAAGTGCAATGAAGTAAGTACATTGTCAACTGGCCACAGTGTAAGCAAGTGGCAGTTCCTGATACTGGGTCTTCTGCCCACTCAAGGAAACTCTTATCATGCCACCTCATCGCTTCGTGATTCTTGGTAGCAAAACAAGAAGTGAAACTTGCATAATTTTCTGTGTGGCCAACACCAGTCAAGGTTTTTTTCATTTTTTTTTAACTGAAACTAAATCATTAAGAAAATGCATATGCATGTAGATGTTATATAGCGAATGCTTTACTTGGTCTACATCTCTTCACATAAAAGGCTTGAGGGAACTTCAAAGTGCATACAAACAATAGGGATAATCAGAAGTGGAAAAATCTGGAGAGAGAACAGAAAGAGGAAAGAAGGACCCTGCGGATAAGTTGTAGTATAGTGTTTTCCAGTTCTGACTCCAAAGGGACACCTCTGGTGTTAGGGATGGTGTGGCTTTTGGAGAAATCCATGCCTCAGATTCACTAAGTATCAACTATGTGTCTTGGGCTTTGTGTCTGTGACAGCCTGATTAACTCAAATGTAGAATAAAGGTAGGAATATTGCTTTGTAAGAACATGGAAACATAATTTATATTCAACACAAAGGAAATATCCCTCTGGGGCTTTAAAAAGGGGGCACAAAGAGAGGTATTGAGTGGTCTTCTTGTAACAGCGTTTCAGTAACTGCTATTGTTCCAGGTCGTGGGACCGCAAGAGTTACTGGGATCTAATCAGGAGTTGTTAGACCCCAGCCTCCTTCTGGACTCCCTAGTGTTTCTAGTAGATTCATAAACAATTTTCTGGAGACTCATAAGGGAGCACACAGGAGTCCTCGTGAAACTTCTTGGAAGCCCTGTGAGGACTGAGAACGTGTTTGGGTAGCCTTTGCTTCCGCAGCATGGGGTGCCATGCTTGACACACACACAGAGACAGCACCTGTTCATTTGAAGAAAAGATGAATAAGCACTGTGTCTTCAGATGGTGTCCTCTGTGCCTTCCAGTTAGGACTCCCATAACTTAGACTTTCCTGCTGTCTGTGCATTTCCTCAGGGTTCTAAATGTACACAGTTCTCTCCATTCTGTTTCCCACATATATGCTCTGAGCCACCTCCTCCCCCTGATTTCTTGATTCCAAATATCCCAAAAATTACTGTGTCGGAAGGGAGACGACTCCTCGTACAACAATTACCCCAAATTAGTATTTTGAGGTGGAGTCTACTACTTTATGTATGATATTTGATTTAAATTCTCATGTGACTTTTTGGTGGATACTAGTAATATCAGCATTATTACACATTAAGAAACTGAATCTCCGAGATATATTCATTCAAAGCCACACAGGTATTAAATGGCAGAGATTGGATCTATGTATAGCCTCTCTGATGTTAAAAGTCAACTAATTATACAGCACAGTTTCTCTAATGTCTTATTTTCTCTACATATTTCATTGCTATTACTCATTATTTTTATTTTCTATTTGGTATGGCCTGGGCCTAGAAATGAAGGTTAAACCAAAAAATGGGCATTAGGCTCTAGGATGAGCTGTGTCAGAGAGTAGGTAATACCTGAAATCAAACATTTCTTCTAATAATGATGGACCATGCGCCATAATTGTAACCTTCTTTTCTGATAGATTTTTTCCCCCGTAAAGCTTCTTATGTGAATGAACTCATTTTTAGTCCATCAAAATCATCTTCCTGATAGCCCTAGGGGTTTCTTTGTTGATAATTTCCCAGCATTCATCATTTAAGTATTTCTTTTACCACACGGTTCTAAATAAAGGTGCTCTTCCAAAGCCTTTATTAAATTACAGGGATGAGTCATTGGAAACCAACTCAAAGCAGAGATTAAGCCGACATAGTCTGAGAATATTGACTTTAACAATGCACCTCCATACAGGATTTGAGTTGGATTGTCTGAAGCAGGATTGAGCTCCCTACTGGTACTATTATTATCTCTTATTTTAGTTGCTAAATTTGAGCATTCAAGTAACTGAGAGTTTGAGACTTAGAATTTCTGCCTAGTACTCAGAATGCTAATTATCTATTTTGCTAACTGAAGAATACAAATGCTGTGAAAATCAAGAGTGGTTGAAAAGTTTGACTTTAATATTCCTACTAGGGACTATTCTAGTTGTTAATAAATATAGTGTGTGCAATTTAAAAAAATATGATAGAAAATTCATCTATCTGGCTGTAAACTGCAAAAGCCATGTAGCACTAGTCCGTCAAATGTGTAGAGTGGATTTCAGTCTGAATTCTGGCTTTGCCGCATATTCGCAGTATAGTTTAGGGCAAGTTTCTTGACCTAATTTTAGTTTGCTTACCTAAAATAGTGCCGGTCATTCTCTCCTTTATAACATGTCTACTGCGAAGATAAAAGCGGGAATGAAGCAGAGACATAGCACAGCTCTAAGTTTACCTGCCTAAAGGAACTGTCGTAAGAGTAGGAAAGATCTCAAGCCTGATATGAAGCTCATTTTAGTGACGTGGAAACATGGAGATCTCCAGGTGGGAGGAGTTCTCACATCCACATTCAAAGTCAGCAATTCGGCTGTCAGGAAGAGACAAGGCTCAGTCTCAGCTCTGAAATGCGCACTGAATGACAAGACGCTGCTATCAGAATTTACAAAGGACATAAGCCACACACTGTTCATTTATGATTTATTTACCATGAAAGAGAATTCTGGTGCAATAGAACTGCCTCAAAAGGAAGAATGAAAGGTAGTTCAATTTCTCCATTTATTCATTGATCACAGACAAGGCATTGTAAAGTCACGAGGTCCTGATGCCAGTGCATAAAATTGCAGTAATAATACCTTCTGGACAGACCACAGTTAGCTACAGTGCTGATAACAAGAGTTACATTGAATTTTTCAGTGACTTTGTGAAAGGACTTTTCTTTTGTTCTATCTCTTATCTTGTTACATTAGTGAATCAGTAAGATATTAAATTCTTTACAGTTCTCAAATGAGAAGACTGAAGCTCAGTGTCTACTATACAGCCTTTTATGATGTGTCCAATGTCACCTGATAATACATGAGATTAGGGCATCAGTGCACTCCCCTTCAGGGCCAGGCCTCATAAACATTGTGCAATGATGAGGGTATACAACTTCCACAAAAATGCATGAATTCTCCTATTAAATGCATCATAATTTTGGCTGATACTAACCAAAGAGAGTTACTACAATTGATATTTCCGTTTTTTTTTTTTTTTTTTTTTTTTTTTTTTTTTTTTTTTTTT
>NW_022900948.1:33503931-33508033 GCF_012274545.1 Fukomys damarensis
GGAGTTTTAATATTTTTTTTTTTTTTTTTTTTTTTTTTTTTTTTTTTTTTTTTTTTTTTTTGGTACTGGAGATTGAGCTCGGGTCCTTGCACTTGCAAGGCAGGCCACCGAACCACTGAGCTAAATCCCCAGCCCTACTTTTTTTTTAGCATTATAGCCAGGGGAAAAGGAAGCAAAGATGCAGGTCATTAAAAATCTTTTAAAATGAGAAGATCACACTCAGTTGATGACAATGTGCTCTTTTAAACAACGCTCTGAGCTTGTTCTCTCCAGTCTCTGGCTGGGCTGACTTCCAGATGGGCCTCCCCGGTTTAGGATTACACACAGGCTGCAGGGAAAGTTCCAAAAGCTGAGGACTTTGGAGAGTTTGTAATAGGATCATGCATTCTGGATGCCGTTATGGAGATGATAGGACTCCTCAGCTCAGAGTGATATCTGGACAGTAAGTGGTTGATCCAAAGGATCAAATACCTGGAGCAATGTCCGTGTGCCTCCAACTGCTGTGGTTCCCCTGTGGGCAAGGGGCTCACTCTTCATTTCAGCCATGAGGAGACAGAGGCCTGGAGAAGATGACAACCTGTCTTAGGTCACACAGCATACAGTGTCTTAATCACAATAATAACATTGGCTAACCTATTAGTACATGCCTGGGACTGTTCTCATTTGTGTATTAATTCCTGGCAATGCTCAAATGACCCAATGTGACAGGTACTTGTAGTTTCGCTGCTCCGCAGATGACGAAATTAAAAAGCAAGAAATGCACTGTCCAATTTGAAGGAACAGACTCCAATTCAGACTGAGTCTTGGGCGACATTCTTTCCATCACTGAATAGCTTGCTGTGGTAGTCTGGGCTATTCTGCCAGGGCTAGTCAGAAAAGTGACAGGAGAATAATTTGGACAAGGTTAGTAACTCCCATATCATCTAGAAATTGAAAGTTTAAAAGACAGAGTCTGTGGCTTTCCTTGATTTGTACAGAAACGGAGATAAACCCCTCCTGTGACACCGCTAAGTGATGACTCCGAGTGTAAATGTGCCTTTTGGCACAAATTGTCCTGTCCTAACAGTCTTGATTATAATTATAAAATAATGGGCTTCTGAAAGGCTGCAAGCAGTTCTGAGAATGACAATAAGGGTTTAGAAACAACATGGTGTTTATGTGCAAAGTGTTTTGTTGAAAATTAAACCTACATTTAGGAGAAAAGATTGTGTTGTTTGCTCCTAAGAAACTATCTCAGTATGTAATTAAATCAAAGTCAGTCAGGTGCCAATTTGAGCTTTTGCCACACACTAACAACACCCTGCTGTCAGGAGCTAAACAAGACAGGACTGACCTCAAATAACCCTGCTGAGCTCTGACCCAGGGACTCCTCAGAACAGAGGCCCCCATCTTCCCAGGAACCAGCTGTGAGATGCTAGCGCCTAACCCATATTCTTCCTGGGACGCTGCCTTTGAGATCTTTCTATGCTCACAGAAAGGAATGAATACTTTCTATGTAGGGGATTTCCTGGTAGGCACTATATGGAAATATGTACAATTTTTAAAAGCTGTATCTGATTGAATTCATTTCTTAGACCAGTAGCAGGAGTCTCTCTCCAAAGGTTAGAAAAGTTTTTTTCTATTCCAACATCTTGAAGTTGAATCAAGTTATTTAATCTGAGTTGTTCTCTTGTGTATGTCAGTCACTATGCTTTCCTTCTTCTTTTTTTCTAACTTCTCCCACATTTATTGATATTTTATTTCACTCAGATTCTGGGCAACTTACAACTGAGATGTTTATGCTAGAACTATTAAAAATCAAAACAGTAAAGATGATAAACCTCAATCTCAGACTTTTAGAAAAATATTTGGCTTAAGAATCACTTGAATATTTTGATTTTATTATCTATTAATTTACCTATCTATCTCAATCTATTTATCTTTCTCTATTGGACTGTCTATCATCTAGCTATCTATGTATCTATCTATCTTCTTTATTGCTAGATATTCTGATTCAAAATTAGAGGTAGGGCTTAAAGAATCTATTTTAAAATATTTCCTTAGTAATTTTCATGCACAGACCTCAGAATGACTGCTTTAATAGAAACGGGAGCATAATACCTCCTGTTTAATATGGTCAGTGATTTTTGTCCTTGAAATTTGCAGCAAAGATTCATGACAGCCAAGGCAAGGTCAACATGATGGAATGTGCAATCATTCTTGTTAAATGAAAGAAAATATGTTACTGATCAGATAATTTTACTTTTGTACTGTAGTTGATTCTTTCAATTCTATGAAGTCAGACACACCAGGAAGAGTTTGGTCTGTTTGATCTGAGTTATAACATCATTTAGTTGCTATAACTTGGAAATAGTTTAGTTCTCACAGTTACTACCTAGTATGTTGCCAATTTGCCTTTTTCACAGTCCTGAGTAGTTATGATTCAACATAAACTTACACATGAAAAATGCTTTACGCTGTCCTGAAATCTTTGCCAATTTTATTTTCCTAACTGTAGAATCCAAAATAAATCCAAGTAAAATTTAGCTCCAATGTGTAAACTGAGTGTTGAGCTTACCATTGATTATGCAGATTGAAAAAAAAAAAAGATTTCCTGTGGAAAACACCAGGATCTCCTGTGCACACTTGCTGGGCCATTATGAATCTTCCCAGGAACTTTTGCTCTATTTTGGGGGAGTAAGGTGGTGGTGGTGGTGAGCACCGTCAATTAGAGTTCAGTAGTTTAGCCTTTAAGTTTATAACCCTGAGTCTTCCAAGAAGTCTATTGCTCCCCAGTGAGAAATGCCTGCTGCAAAACTTCCTACTTGCAAAGAGCACTTTTGAAATTAACGGTAGGGATGAACCTTGGGTTGCTCCTGCACTCTGCTCACTGCTGGGTCCTGCTGAGTCTTTTCTACCCATGAGAGTTGGCTGGATTGACTGAGGGCTCAGTTTCTTGTTCAGGTGCAAAAGACCAGCACAACTACTTGCAAGAAACACCACTGTCAGTCACTGGAACCTTAATTTCTGAGATCAAGAAAGCAAGCAAAAGTGGAGGTTGTATCATTCGGGTGCATGTCTGCCACAGGATCCCCCTTGACTCAAGTATCTTGTAAAGTGAGGCTCTGAGGTAAGATCACTGTTTTCCAGAGTGTGATGCATTGGTAAAGGAGATAATTTTATTTGGTTAACAGACACCTGTATTATCTTTAACAGTTGCTTCTATTTGGAATATATTTGAAGAATAGTTAGCAATCGATGATCTCTTTAAATATAAATATACATAATATATTATATGTATCTTTACTATGTGGCCCTCTTAAAAGGAGAAAAAACAGAAGAGGGAATGAATTATATTAGAGATATGCACATGTAGGGGGAACAATTGAAGTTCTCACAAGAGAGGTTGCCAAATGAAAGCAAGGGACAGAATAGTAACCGGGGATTCCGTCACCTCTCAGATGTTCTCACATGCTCAGCTCTGCAGGACCGTTTCCTTATTTGTAAAGTGCCAAGATTGGAGTAAACATCTTTCCAGCATTCTCTTCTATGAATAGTGGAATAACTCACTCCATCTTGCAGATGTGCCAGAGTCCTTCACTTATCGTTCTAGCATTTTGGGACACATGACACTAAATGAAACTCATTAAGCAAGTAGTGGTTTATTCACATATGAATAATTCTGCACACTTTCCCTCATTTCTGAACAGGGGTTAGCAAATGTCTTAACTGAGTATTAGGTGAAAGATTACGAAACTAAGAGTTAAGGCAACTCGGTGGTGAATCGGAGAACCGCTGATAGAGTGTTTGACAAAGACAGTTCCCTGGACCACATTATGCCATGGTCTCTGTTCCTTTGACTATGAGATGCAAGAGTTTGCACAGCCATTGCTATTGGCAGTTTTGAGAACCAAATGGGACAGAGGATTCAAGAAAATTTAGGGAAATGTTATGGAAATCCAAAGAGTTATTTATCAGGAAGGATTAAAAATTCTTTGCAGGAAGAGTCCTTTTTCTTCCCAAGTATATAATTCCAAGAATACCTTCCATCATGCATATGTATTTAAAACACTTTTAAATTAATCTATATGTCATCTTTATATGATTTTCCTATCATATATAT
>NW_022900948.1:33508372-33534384 GCF_012274545.1 Fukomys damarensis
AAGGAAAAAAATACAGTTTGCCTAAATGCAATCATTTCCTGGACTAATGCATGCAATTATCCTTCTCTCCCACACTTGACATTTAAAATGATATCTTACAGGCTCCTACACTGCTAGCTATTGAGGCACCACCCGACCCTTTGTGCCTCTTGCCATCTGTGAATTCTTGTCAGTTGAGAGTAAATTCTGAATAAATTTCACAATTGGAGCTTGGTAATAGCAGAGACCTATGACTCCTCCTTCCTTTCTGCTTTCTTTCTTAAAATGCCATCCGTGTTTGTCCCTATATCATGGTGGGTCTGTTCTCATTCCTCATCCATATGCCACTGCAATCAGCTGCTGAAGTGCACTCTGTGGCCAGGCTGCCACAACTCACACGCACTTTTTTTCTGCAGCAATAGGGTCAAGCTGCTCCCTTCCTCAGCTGTGGCATCTGACTCTAAATCATTCTTCCTTCTTTGCCTGCTGAGTCTCCAGTTTCTCTCCTTCCCTCTGCTCTGGTTGCCAACACAATTCTGAAGAAAAATTCTCCAAATCGCTGAAGCTCATTTCTATCATCATCCTAACCTGTCCCCAGGTCACCCTTCCCTTGTACTTTTTTACTGGGCACTGAGTTGATTATTTTCTAGTAAATTCCACTGCCCACCTCCCCGTTTTTCTCTCTGCTTTAACTGTCAGTATTCTAACTTCTTTATTTTCTGATGTTCATTCTCTTTTCCTTATCTTTCTATTGGTAAACCCCATTAACTGCTTCTGTACATGACAATGACAATGACTGTGCCTTTCCTCTTCTGATGTGTCGAAGAGAATGCAAGTTGTGGGAATCAGACAGATCTGTGCTCTGATTCTAAGTATGTGTCTTGTTTATCCCAGACAGAGTATAATGAGGGTAAGGATACCTTCCTCTCAGACTCATTGGCAATTCCATTCATTGAAGTACATATCTCACTTGTTTTTTCACCTAGAAAATTTTCTTCATTCCACTCCTGTGCCACAGAACATTTATAGACAAGCTATTTCATTGTTAGCACATTGAAAAGTACATGAAAAGGCAGAAATAAATGACAAAAATATGCCTCCCGATGTTATTGTGAGGTTCATGTTCTTTTTGGCAAGGGAGAGGAATCATATTATACAAACACTCACACACACACACACACACACATACACACACAGACACACACACACTAAGCTGACGGTGGAGGGGGCTGGAGGGTAAAGCAAACAGAGACAAATTTATGGAGCATATGCTATTGGAGCTGGAAAATTTTAAAAGATGTGCTTTGAAAGTGGACCATGGTAGAGGATAAAGAAAAGAAATACTTAGCCCACAGAAGATTTTGAATGGAAAGGATAAGTCTGGGAAATCGTAATTTGAAGAAGATATCCATGGCACAGAGTGGAGAAAACAGACAATGTGGTTAATTGTGTAGATTCCAGCAGTTAATTGACATCATTTGACCCTGAGAAGGCATTTATCATAACTGTGCCTTAATTAGCTCATCTGTCAGTTAAGGGTACTATATTCACTAATATAAAGTGCTTAGTAAAGTGCACGGGACTTAGAAGTCATTCAGAATACTAATCCTTAGGAGACTGGGAAGATAGAAGCAACATGAAAACCTAGATAATTTCTTGGCCCTGAGCCCACTAATTTTGGAGGCCTAGGACATAGGAGGCCAAAGTTCTCATTCTTATGTTGACATACACTTTCTGTGCAACACTGAGGAATTTAAAATCATACTTGAAATAGTATGACTTGTTCTTTGTCTTGCTTAAAAATTTTTCTTGGAAATGTGGTGACTCCACCCTCCTTTTCAAGAAATAGGCAAACAACCTGGAATGTTACAACATCAAGGCAGGAGAATCACAGCTGTAAATCTAACTTTTTCATCGGCTGTAAAATTGTTATCAGTTGCAAAAAGGGGTTATGTAATTTATCCTCTCCTATTTTTATGCCAAAAGGATAAAGATTCCTAGCATAGCAGTTTTAATTCCCTGGAGTATGAGGTCCAGTTGAAATAGACTCTGCCTATTCTTTGTCTAGAATTCATTTTGGAAACTTTTATTTAGCATTCTATTGAGTGCAGAGATTTCTTCAACTACCATAAAACAACAAAAGCCACAATAATAAAAAGATTATTAAATCCACTTAGAGAAAATAAAACTGTTCATTAGCAGTTACAAGTACCATGCATGATGCTATGTGCTTTACATGTGTTCTCCAGTTTAGTGCTCCAAAAAAAACTTTGATGTAAGTGTCCTCAGTGCCACTATTTCACAGAGGAGCACACCAAAACTTAAGAAGATTGAGCTGATTTGTCTGAATCAATTTCCAGTAGCTTACAGCTATTAAGACAAGACTGAAACTCAAATTTGCTTGATTCCAAAGGTCAGGCTCTAAGATCTCACCTGGAAATATCTCTTGAGCATGATTGCTTTGATTATGCTAAAAATATCCAGTGATGAGGCTTATTATTTCCTCAACAGTTTCATTTTATTGTTTGGCAACTCTGTTGACAGATTTATAGGTAGGGATATTTATTATAATTGAGCCTAGAGGAGCCCCCACATGCATAAGAGTAGGCTCATCATTTTCTCCTGTGATACGGAATAAACTCTGAGACTTGTTGTTTTCCCTGGCCTATACCCTGATATAAAACATAGGCTTATGCAAAAGGGTTGTTGCTCCTGGACCCTACTGCTCATCCATTGGGAATACTGGCTGATGGAGCAAGAGGATTTTGTCCTACTGCAGGGTTACCAACAGTGTGCTGGGAAAACCCTCATGGAGAATCCTTCTTTTCTTCTACCCGACTGTTTGACCCTTGACAAGGAGCTGCTTGAGCTCTGCTGGGAGGCAGGAAATGACAAATGAATGCACACAGAGCTTCCTTCCTTTGTGAGATCCATGAGGAATGTATTCAATTAGGTTTACAGCATCTCTGCATGATCTTGAAGTACAGTAACAAAATGTGTTTCCATGAAATGGAGTGACATGCATAATGCGCTCAGTGTAATGCTTGGCACATTCCACAGGTATCATCCTGCAATGTAAGTTGTTGTTGAACAAATACTGAATGAGGCACCAGGAAGCAAGCGGTACAGTGCAGCTCTTAGAGGCATGGAAACTAGAAAGGTAGCTGAGAATCTCTATCTTGTAGTCTTCTTACCTCCCATAACCTCGATGACAGATTAGGCACAGTCCAGAACCTTATGGCTGCTCATTTAAAAGCTTAGTCTGAGCCCAGACTATCAGCCAGTTCCTGATGGAAGTACTCCACAAAAACCTAAATGATGGGGAAAAAACAAGAATCAAGATATATCATGTAAAGGTGCAAGATCCCATTGAAAAATGTAACTGTACTGTTTGCTTTACATGTACCAATAAATTTAACGGGGAAAAAACAAAAATGAATCTCTGTGGCTGGCTAAGCAGACAGGTATAAACATTGTCATGGATGCATCTCTGTGTGCATGTTGTTTGAGTCATCAGCTATCTGGTCACAGCTTTGCCCATGCCCCACACTCATCAATGGGCTGAACATGAAATAAGACATTACTCCAATGTCCAGGTAGGAAATTAAGGCACAGAGCAGCTAAGAGTCTATCTCAAATCTTTACCAATGCAGGGACCACAGAAGGAGGATTTAAACCAGTCTGGATCCAGACTGGAGCTCCTAGCACACCTTTATATACTTTTAAGAAGTAGAATATAATAATTTGGAAGACATTTCATGAGTAATGATCATAAGTTTTTTGCTAGTAGAGGTGAAAATGAGGAAGAAGAAGAAGAAGGGGAAGAAGAGGAGGAACAGGAAGAAGAGAGAGAAGGAGGAGGAGGATGTAGCAAGAGGAAGTGACAGTAGCACTATTCTCAATCTCTAGAAATTGATGACTGGGTTAACAAAAAGTCATGTGAAAATGTGTTTATATTGTAAAGCATGAAACAAACAACACAACCATTAGTGACTCAGTTTGGTGACAGTTCCAATTCCCAGATCTATCACAAACAAACTGTGTGATCTAGAACAGTCTACTTACTCCTGTTTCTCAGTTTCATCATTTTGCCCAGTAAAGGGAAGGTAGTGCAGTTACGTGCTTCAGAGAATTACACCTGGACAAAATAAGTTAATATAGTGAATAGGAAATGACTGCCCCACTGTCATTTTGTAAGGGATCCATTTGGGACACCTTGGTATTACAACTGTTTTTGTTAATCAAAGGATGCATGAGATAAATGTGAAAAAAGTTGGAAAGCAACAAGCATCAGATCCAGAAGGGCCTCTGATGAGTCTGAAGATGCGGGAAACTGGAGTTCTTTCTGCTCATGTTATGACCTGGATAGTGAATGCCCTGAAAGCCACGTGTTCAAGTCTTCATCTCCAGGGTGGTGTGATAGGGCAGGAGTGGAACTCTGGTGAGTGGCCTAGAGGGAGGTCTTTAGGCATTGAGGATGTGCCCTTGAAAGAGACAGTAGGACCTTGCTTGGTCTCTTATTCTTCCTTTTACTTCCTACCTCATGAGGTATGTGATTTGCTCTGCCACAGCCTCCCTGCCATGATGTGCCACACTCTACAGAGGCCCATTCCGGAGCCACTCTACCCTAGACTGGGACTTCGGAACTGTGAGCCAGAGCAAAACTTGTGTCCTTCTTATTGCCTTGTGTACTGAATTAGAGTGGCACAAATCTAACACCAGTAGAAGAGGCAAGATCAGAAATAAGGTTTATCTTTCTTACTCTGAGATGGTGTGGTGGAAAGATTGAAGGGGAAAGACTGAACCCAAGGGACCAGTTGGTAGGACATGAAACCTACTCGATCAAGTGCTCCAGTGATTGTCACTGACTCCTGATTGATAGAAGGGACTCTAAAATCAGGAGAGATAAAAACTGTAGCGCTTTTAAACTCTATCTCACAAAACTTGGAGTGGGACCTTCAGGGCCAGACTACAATCTGTTCTTTTTGGAAGAAGGTAGAAACTGGGATGTCTCTTGTGGCCTGACCCAACAACTTGGGCTCTGCTGCTTTATTTCAATTGTTCAAGCCCTGGATATATATATAGAATGTGGTGACAACAGACAGAAAGTATTTTAATTTGAGCATAAGTCCCAAGTGGAAGAGACAGGAGCCCCTACTGGATGGGAATGCCTAAAATGCATGGCTTTGCTTTTCATCTTATTATTTTTGTATCCCTTAGCAAAGGCTCAGTCTTGTCATGTCTCTGGTTGCATTTGGTCAAATACCAGAGGGAAAAGAGGCACAATCTAGGCCAACAGTTACAAAAGGGAAGATGGCTTTTCTGAAGAAAGAAAGAAAGGAAAAAAAAATCTTGCTTCTTAGTTTTTCGGAGGGTTTGAAGAGGAGGTGGGATTATCAGTAATTCTCATGCTATCATTCACTTCATGGGAACAAGTCATTCTCTCCTGGGTCCTCTCAACTCCCCCAAGAATATATTAGCAAGAGGAAGATGGGACAGGCACACAGAAATTGTAATACGTCTTGATGCATGCTCAAGTGAGTGCTTCTGTTTTTTTTTTTTCTTTCTTTTATCTACATATTCTCTTAGTTCCCTCTTCATAGTGGCATTAATGTAACCATTGTTTGGTTGTTTATCTGGGACTTAATCACGTCTCAAGGCTTGCGAAATACAGAGACCATCAATGAGGGTCCCAATCCTTTTTTTTTTACTGCACAAATGACCTGGAGAAATCCAAATAGTTTTGTTTTTCTTATTTCTCAGTGTCATTTGCAAAGTGGAAGTAAATGTACTTATCTTTTTCAGATTAGGGAGGAGTGGAGTTAGATTGTGAAGGAGGAGCATTGTGTTGGAGTGGGAGATTTATTAAATGTCAGATCCTTGCTCATTGACTGAGTGATCGCAGCTGACCCTCGGTTTTCGTGCTTGCACACAGCAGTTATCATTTCCCTGATTCAGCGTCTAGCTCACCATCATTACGCAAGTCAGTACGTGGTAAAACATCTCTTTGTCTCAGGCACCGTGCAAATCCTTTGACCTGCACTACTTCACTGAGTCCCACTGACTTCCTCTGTGAAGCACTGTTACTATCCTCATTTTACTGAAGCAATTGCAACCAAGAAATCAATTAATTATCTTAAGATCCCCGCAAAGGGCAATGTTGCAATGTAAGCCCCGAAGTACTTATTCCAGAAACCATTCTCACCAAAGGCTCAGCAGTAGTTGAGAATTTTAACCTGGCTAAATACCTGTTTCCCAAGTCCAGGTTTAGATCTGTAGCTTCATGAGTCAGAAATAACTACTTAGCAACAGTGTGCTTTTCCCTAAGACAGGGAATTCACTTCCTCATGAATCCTTTCATATTACTTTAAGAAAGTACTCTTGTATCTACAAGTACATTTGTGTGCTTGTTTTGCAGCAAGATGAATTCATCTCTTAAAACACGCCCTTTGCCCTTCTCTATTGTACAGCTCAGAGCATACATTATCCTATGCAGTTGTGGTGTTGAAATAGGAGAATAAGGTATGGCTAAACTGGCTAAGGAAGTACATGTGACATGTTCATCGCACATGTTCTGGACACGTGTGCGGAACAGTTCCCAAATCCCTGCCTGTGGACTTCTTGTGAGAACTGCAGCAGGTTTTCAACAGGATGGCCTAGATCTGATGTGAGCACTTCACAGGACTCGGATGTCGTAGTTCTAGTGAGTTTGTTTGAGATTTGGACAGCAAAAAAGGAGAGGCGTGTCATGTAGAGCTTGCTATTCTGGCTTTTACTCATGATAGCCCATCCTGCTTTCTACAGGGTGTTCTTTTATCTTGCTTTTTCCTCTTTTATGTGATGCAAGAGCCAGTTTCTGCAGAGCCAGTTTCCCCTCACTCTTCACTTTCACTTTCCCAAATAAGCTTTGCCCCTGCTTTTTGCTAGTTTTCTTCGCTTCCTTGCTCTAGACAAGAATAACCTATAATGTAACTTCAGAAGGAGAGGCAACCTGCTAACGGTTAATTGGCAAGCCACTTTGAGAAGCAGGCTTACAAATTAGTTCTCCGGGAATGAGAAAAGGAGAATAGAAAGTTTTGATGGAGTTTTCTGAATTCTGTGGCGTAAATATTTTGACCATTGTTAATATCAAGCTGTGAGCACAATGTTAGTGGAGGTGAAATTAGGAAAAGAGGCTTACGGTCTGCTCTTGATAGCCAAATGATCAGAAATTGTAGCATCCTTTCCTTCATCATTTAAAATCTCTATCCTTGCTCATATGGGTCACATCCATTTTCTAGATTTAATTTTTGGTTAAATGTAATCATGAAAACCAACATTTTGTAGCGCTCTCTGTATTCCAGGCTCTGTGAAAACCACTCTATACAATTCAGTATTACACTGGATGCATTTTCAGATCAAAGAGCATACTAAATAGAATTCCCAAACCTGTATTGCCCTTTCGTGTGACTGTTACATAGCCACAAATTCTGAGGGATGCAGGTGGAAATATAGGGAAGAGAAAGACTCTGGATTTGTGCACAGTTCAGTCCTGGCCTAGCTTCCAGTACTATTACAAGTGGCACTTTAGTCAAGAAACTTACCCTGTCATGGATCTGCAGTATAAATCTAAAATCGCTGACATCTCAGGAATCGAAGAGTAAGAAGAGTTGAATAACAGGCCGTATGTAAAATACTGGGCACATCACAGTTGATCAGTATGTGTTAGCCATAAACCTCAGCTTCTTTCATGAATCATTTATGCTTTCTCAACCCACATTGCCTTATTTTTTCGGCTTACGTCTTCTTCACTTGCTCTTCCCTATGCCATCACATCCTTTGTTTCCTGTTTGCCTTACACGTCCCATACTTTGACTCATGATTTATCTGTTACTTGTGTGATTCTATTTCCACTGAGTCTTCTTTTCTAAGACTCTTGGCTTTTCTTCTTTGTGTTACCACTTTTTTTTTCAGGCATAACTTCCTTAGGCAAGTAAGTATTTTGCCGTCTTCTGGGATGTGTGCTCCACCACCAGTGGGACCGTTAGTCTCAACTCTGCTTTTTCTTCCATTAATTTCTTACAATACCCCTCCCCATTCCTCCTCTGTGAATTTCAGACAAAGCTGCCTTGACTGATGTGTGCTCTCTTTGGTTCTCTCTGTAAGAGCAGCCTCTGCTGCCTTCCTTGTTTCTAGCATCTTGTACTTCCCTTGATTCTGCCTAGCCTCTTCCTCAACTTGCAGGCAGTTCCTCTGTCTTATCCTGAAATCCACTGTCTTTATTTCCCATTTCATCCCAAAGGAATTCTGCATCCTTCTTCCATCAGCCTATTCTTTTCCTTTTCTATTTCATTGTTTCTCCAAACTCCTCCGGCTGAGCACATTTTCCCTTTCATGATGCAAAAGCCTGGGAGGCAATTTGTATTGATATAGCTATTCACACCATAAGGGTAACATTCACTTTTGAGGCTGTTTAGCTCAGCTCTTGTCACTAAGTTGTGGAAAAACAAAACAAAACAAAGAAAAACACTTCTGTCTCCATACACAAGTCTGTTTAATGAGCCTCTGCATAGAATGACAGTGTGGGATTATGAGAAGAACACAGAACTGGATCTAGTTGCAGATTCAACTGCCACGGCTGTGTGATTATTGAGCAAGGGTATTCACCCTGGGCTCCCATCCCCTCATCAATGAAATAAGGGAGCAGCGCAGAAGAGGGTCCAAGAGTGGAACTTTGGAGATGGCTACCTCAGAGTCCATTTACTTGCTCATCTTGCTACCTGTGCACTTTCTAACCTTTTATGTCTAGGTAGCGAGAGCTTCTTTTAAATAGGTAAATCTCAGAACTGAAGGGAAGATGGGCAGGGTTACGTGTGTAAAAGCTTAACCGTTGGCTAAGCCACCATACACACTCAGTACTGGCCTTTATTGTTGGGATACTTCTCCCTTTTTCAGAAGCAATGCAGCCCCTCATTCATGCCTGACTTTGCTCATGCTATCGTTTTATATTTGGAATTTCTTTTCTCTTCATTCCTAAAGTAGCCTTCATGATTCCTGTTTGAGGCTATGGCAAAGCCTTCTCCAATCACCCTATTGTTCTACATAATATCAGACTCTCTCCACTGCCTGTCTGCGGGGTACTCTATCCAGTTTCTGTTTAAAGGTCTAGTCACCTTATTTTGGAGCTGTCAGTTTATTTACCGGCATCTTCTTTGCATCATCAGCCTAAACTACTGGCTTTAATAAAGGCCGACTGTCTTTTTTATTAAGTTCTCAGCATGATATTTAATTGAAGAAAAGATGAAGACAAATGGTTGGACATGATTATATCATTTTTTTGAATGAATGAATAAATGAATGAACGATGACAAAAACTAAAGTCTTGCGATTAGCCTATCAGCCATGCACATTTCCAAGGGGCGGTTAGGCGGCAACCCCAGTGTGCAGGACCAGGTCAGACTTGGCCCCACAGTGTGACCGGCTTGTTGCGGAAGCCATGGGCTGCTTGTCTCTGTACCTATCAGATTTCTGAAGGTGGGGCATGAGACTTGTTCTCAAGAGTAAAGCAAATTCGAGTGTAAGTATAGGGTCAAATGAGCTACACAGGACAGGAAGACAAGTAAATCCATAGAGTAAACTAGTTTATTTGGGTCTCTCAAGCAGTAATTCCTGGACAATTTGGTGTCTTGACATTATATCATCTTTCATTTCATTTCCTTATATTTCTACTTACTTTCTCATATTTATGAAAAAGACACAGGAGAAAAACTGAAGTAGAATGGGCTTTTCTCTTTAAAGTGCACTAAAATCAGTGTTTCTCCACTCTTAGCACTTTCCTGACCCCTTTGTGGATACGATCAATATCTACCTAAGTTGTATCAGGTTTTTATCACATGGTTATCTGTATTTCCAGAAACATGATTTAATCTAGGTTGCAGAATAGGCATTTATTGAATGCAAAGTCTGCCCTAAGAACCGTGTGACATAATGAGCACAATAAAAAGCGATGACTTGGAAGATAATGCTAGAAGAGAAGTCAAGGATTTGGAATTCTGTTCTGTGACTTTGCCTTTAATTATCTCTGCATCGAATCATGTGGACCCCAGTCTCAGTTTGGGCATATCAACAGAAGGTGTGATAAGAATCACTTTTTCTATTTTTCAATTTGACTGCAGCTGTTAGGAGAATTAATGGACTAAAGAGGTTTGAAGACTAAACAGAAACGTTGCAAAGTACAAAGAATTACATGATGATTTTATTTATTTTCCCATCACATAATATGAGCTTCATTCTGAGGAAATTGGGATAAACCAAATATGAGCTTCAAAAATGAAAGCTAGTAAAATGATTTCTTAGACAATACCCCTTCCTGACTCCACTGCAAATAAGTCACTTCTTTTCTCCTGATTAAACATATACTAATACAAAGAATTAAAATTATTTTTCTTATCTTAGAAAATGAAGAGCATGCAAGCTCTGAAGACCCTCCTACCTTCTACAGTGTTCCGTGATTTTTGCAAAAATGACCGCCGTACACCTGAACTTAGTGATAAGTTATAATATATACAATTCTGCTCACCTAGAAAGGAAAGATGGCAGGACAAAGTTAAGTTATTTAGGTGTGGAAACAGAACTGATACCCAGAAAATTAAATCTGTTCTAACCTAAAAACTGAAGCCAATATGGATGGCTATGAGGTTATAGGGACACAGGAAGAATTTGTTCACCTTGGCACATGAAATTTTATGGGTTTCTTCCTCTATTAAAAAAGTATATTTAATGAATGTATCAGTATAGAGAGGAATATAATATACCATCAAGTATTTTTCAATTTTGATAGAAAAACTGAAATGTGTGACCTTCTAAATATACAGTATCTTTGACTTACTTTACCCTATATAAAAATTATCCTGCTATAGTGGTGGCATATTTTATTCAGATAACATGTGGACTGGCAGCTAACAAAAGCTTGACTTTCTGCTAGAGCAAGATTCATCATTTGCACTGGATAGTTCTTCATTATGGAGGAATGTTCTTTCATTGTAGGCTATAAAGGAAAATCCTCTGAACTCTACTAGAGGGCAGTAGCACACCTGACCTTCTTGAGACAAGTTAAAATGTCTCCAGTCATTGGCAAGTCTCCCTGGAAGGTAAAAGTCATCCCTGAGTTGAGAGCCACTGTTCTCCAATATTCTATCTAGGTACCTTCTTCCAAGAGATGATGATCTTCTTGGGTAAAACCTAGCCACATCACTCTAGTTGAAAGCCGAAATCCTTACACAAGTATGTGGGCCTCTTCTGGATCTCCCTCAGACTTCATTTTCTACTGTTCTTCCTTCTACCTACAAGGCTGCAACCTCAGACTCCTCCTTGCTGCGTCTTGGACCTACTGGACATACTTCTGCTCCTTAGCGGCTTTAAGGTGGTTCTTCCCTTTTCATGGAACTCATGTCCCTCAGGTAGCCAACCAACCCCACTTGGCTGATTCTTTTGCCTTCTTTAATTCTTTGTCTAAGTATTACCTATTTAACGAAGCCATTCCTAGACATCATCTTAAAAAAATATAGCTCCACCACTTGGCACTTCTCTTTCTCCATCTCCATAAGTTTTTTGTAGGTTTTCACCCATGAAGTTGTCACAGATTATAATAAATGTTTCTGTAGTTGATCCCCTTGTAGCACACCATAATTTATACTATTTAATTGTTTACTGTATATATCATTTTTTTTCTTTCTTACCATGCTAGAGTATACATGTCATGAGGACAGAGATCTCTGACTTGCTTGTTTTATTCATTACAGTATCTCACAATTGCTACATTGTAAATTCAAGAAGTATGGATTGGATTGAATTGCACTGAGTTGAAGTGAATTACACTGAATGGAATTAAGGTAGCTCCCTCTGTCTCAGAATAGGCCTGAGAGGAATTTCTTCTTTCTCCTGATCTTAAATGTGCATCTCCTTGACTCTCTTGGTGCATAACCATTCCGTCTATGGGAAGTTTTGTGTCTTTTCTTCACCAGCCTGTCCATGTTTCTGTTTGTGTGCTGGTCTGGTTGCCTTTGTCCTTGGGCTCTCTGGAACAGCAGGAAGGAAATGTGGATGCCTAAGATTTAAAATAGCCGAGTCCTCACATAGCCATTTTGTTTGAAAAGGAAGGATTCAAAAGAGACTTGAAAAAGCCAGCCCTCACCATCCCTGTGAGCACAAAGAGTGACCGAGAGAACAGAGACGGCCCTTTCAAATCTTCACGTGGGGAATTATTTACAACCAAAGTTGCTGAAAGGAAAGGCCAAGCTCTAGGGTTATTATGCCCTCCTCTGCAGGGCACCTAGGGAGAGGAAGGCAAGGTACCTTTTCAACCAAGGCTGGCATGTGGGGACACTAGGAACCCATGACTTTCCTGAGAGGCAGCCCTTGCTGACCCAGTTTCAGCACATTGCCTGACACAGCACTGCAATCCTCGACTTTAATAACTTGGTGACATACAAAGCACTTTTGATGCAAAGTGGAGCTGACAGAGCAGCAGAGGGAAGGCTTTGCTTCTCGCTGAGCTGCGTGGGGAATCCACTCAAGGTGACTGCAACCTTCGCAGCCCTGTGGCAGTCCAAGCCTGCTCTTGCAAACAGGAAAGGCTGGTGTGTTTCCAGGAGGGCAGACACAGTGAATGGAAACTCATTGGAAGGAATAGTTGACCACAGCCTCTCTCTATCTCTCTCCTATCTCTCTCTCTCTCTCTCTCTCTGTCTCTCTGTCTCTCTCTCTCTCTCTCTCTCTCTTTAATACTCTGTCCCTAAAGTCACTGCTCTTCTCCTCCACTGCTGCCTCTACCCTCAGGCCTCCGTCACTGGGCGATTCCAATGCAGTATCTTTGATACTTGTCCCTCCACTCCACCGTGTTCATGGCCGATAGAGGGATCTTCAGAAAGCATAGCGATGATGGCATCACACTCTCCGTCAAGTTCTCCCACAACCCCACCGAAGATTTGCTTCTGTGGAACAAAGCATCCACGCTTAGACTGTGAGTGACATTGTTTGTTCTTCTACTCAGTTCAGGCCACCAGCACCTCTAACACCTTAAATTGGAGCTTCCCCTTTGAAATGTTAAACATATCCGATACTTTTCATTCCCTAAGTCTTGGGGTAATATACTGATGTAATGCCCTCTTGGGTGCTTTCTCTGCTGGGGGTCTCTTTATCTCATATGAAAGCCTCTTCTAATAGTAAGCTCTGCACATTGTACTTTTAGGAGACATAAACACTGCTCTGTAACTTTTTATTCGTTGCCCCTAATCTGCCCTAGAGAAAATGATCCCCAAGACTTTCCTCTGAGAAGTGAATAAAGGGAAACAGACCTGAGGATTGTATCTGCATCAGAGGCTTCAGGGTCCTTTAATCATTTTTCATAGGATAAATCTCTTCCCATCCCAGCCCCCTCTATCTCATTTTCTGTGCCTACCTCATACATTCAAGATTTCTGTTTGAATCAACAGAGGAAGTTGTAAAATTCATGTTTGAAGGTAATCATAATAATTAGAAACAACAATAATAATAATATTTAGCAACTGTTCTTGGCCTACAGAAATGGGTGTTTTGACCTAGGTTTATGATTTGAATTATTTTTTTTTCATATTCTTTCGTTAGCAATGAAGAGGCACAAAGTAAAATTCAGACCCAGCCTGCCTGTGTTTCAGGGTCTGGAGGGGGATGATCTTGCTGTAAACAACAGTTACAACTTGGTGTAACTAGAGGAGCAATAGGATGTTTAAGCACTGAAAAGGTATCTCTAACTCCCTGCAAGGAGGCTGGGAGAACGCAAAGGGGTTGGAGAAGTACTGTAGGGAAACTTCTGTCAACACAAAGAGCTGGAGTATGACAGGCACTAACCAAGGGCAGGGAGGGGCACAGCCATTCCAGGTGGCAGGCACAGTGTCAGCAAAGACGCAAAGACAGGATAGCACGGAGCATTCAGTGCCTGGAAGCTTTTAACGGTTGCTTACCAGGGCAGGATGTATTAAGAGGTCAATTCCTGTGTCCAGACTGCAGTTCAAATGAAGTTCTAGAAGGAAGAGATTACTGGGGCTTGAAATTGTCAGGACACTCTCCCTGGAGGGCGGAAGTCCTAAGGTGGGCCAGGAAGGAAGAACACATTATGGATAGCAGAGAGAAGGGGAGATAGATATCTATATGCAAATAGGTCCGCACACATACATTTGCTTCATATGCATTTAATCCTTAAATTGACTTTCATTTGCCTTCCACTTTGGTTTCCATGGTAACCCTGGCCACTTATTTTTCCTTTAACCTCCTTTTTCATTGTTTCAGGATGAGGTGGGCTGCATGAGGGTTAATCAGTCAGGGGAAGACAAGAGATTTTAAAGCAATTTTAAGATTTTTTTTTTTAAAAAGAAAATTGCCAACTTTGCAATTTAATGCAAACGGTCTCTGTTATATTTGCCCTGAAGGATGCTGTAGGGAGAAGCAGGAGCCAGAATCCTTTTTGTCCCCTCCTCCCTGACTTCTATTATTAACGTGCAGTTACTGCTAATACGGCATCTAAACTTGCAATCTCGGTAACTATGGCAATAAAATGGGTGAGATTCCCTTCCATTATTACTTGAATTGTTAGGACTTTGCGAACAGCACGTGCATTTGCACAGGAGAGGAAGAAGACACACTCTGGGGAAAGCAGTTATTTCAACTCTCTGTGGGGAGTTAGAGACTGGTGCCTCTCAGTCCACATCCATGTGGAGCACCGTCACCATCTGTATATTATAGGATGCGGGCACGGAGCCTGGTGGATGTAGCATACATCCTGAGTTAGCAAAAGCCCTCCTGGACAGTCTTTAGGGCTAGGAGGTTGGGCTGCACTGAGCTTCAGAGAGATGGTGGGTGGGAGGCGGGGTAGGAGGATGTAGCCCACAGACCAGCAAACTCTCTCTGCACAGTGCCAAGCAGCAAACATTGTTGGGTTTGCAGGCCCTATGGTCTCTGTTGCCACCACTGCCTCTGCTGTGGCTACACAGAAGCAGCCACAGACAAAATGTAAATGAATGCTCCAGTACAGTTTATTTAAGGACACTGATGTCTGAATCTGGAGTACTAGTCATACGCCATGAAATGGTGTTCTTCTTTGGACTTTTTCCCTAACCATTTAAAACTGTAACCGCATTCTTAGTTCGAGGACTGTATGATGAAAAATGGTGAGCTGGATTGTATCCAGAGGCTATATTTTGTAATTCCTTCTTTGATCTATGCCATCAACAGTGCATGCTGTACTAATGGATTTTAATATTATTACCTGTTAGTTTATCATTATTACCACATTTTTGCTGTATTAGTAGCCTTGGATACTGTTGCAATTATTGGCTGTGATTTTTGTCACTGAATATGTATCAAGTATTATGCTAAATCTATATGTACACACATATATAAATCATGTATAAGTATATATATATATATATATGCACATATGTAAGATTTGATAAGAAACAGATCTTATTTGATCATCACTAAAACTTAGTTGAGAAAAACGAGGCTCAAGTTTACATCCACAGTAGGCTTCTCTTCCCACTGAGATGCCAGCCTCTGTTGGGAGTATCTTCATCCTCCAGATTGTCAGGCCTTACTCTTAGAAGTCTGGACCATAGACCTGACAGGGGCTCCCCATGGGAACAGGACTCAAGTCTTCGAATAACCTCCTTATCCCAATGAATGTAGTGATGCAAGGCGCACCAGAATTCTACTGGGAATAGACAACCCCTGCCTCCAGCCTCCTGCCACCCTTGTACTATGGTCTGACTGGCCTATTCATTCCCTTGAATTAAGTGCTATCGTATTCACATTCAGTCTCTTTTTTCCATCTGTGAGCCAGGAAGAGCCCTGAAATGTCCAGCCTGCCTCCATTATCTTTCCAGCCTCTGCTTCCTCCTTCCTTTGCCAGCCTACCTGGATGCTTACAGCTTGCCCCTTAGCACCCAAACTTTCATTATTGGGCCACATACTCAGCCCTTCCACTCCTCCTGACTTCCCTAGTTCTCAAAGACCTCTGAAGAAAGATTCTGAGAACATAGGAGAATTAGTTGGGAGGGGAAAAAAATGCCCTAATGCTCCAGAAGAAGATTAGTGTTTCCTAATCTCCAAGGAGGCAGGCGATGTTAATTATTCAGGACAGTTGCAAAGAGAAAAACTAGAAACTATGAGCAGAATTTATAAAGTGGCTGATTTCCCTCTGATACATTTTATTCTAGGTCACTAAATATACCTTCTGCCATAGGGAGCTGTGAAACCCAGGAGAGGTGGCTGGATGGGTCTAGGGCTCTGGATTCGGGGCTCAGTCTCTTCCTTTTTCATAGTAGCTGGACCGAGTTGTCCCATTATTTGAACAAATCATCTCTGCAACTTTATGAAAGGCAAAGTTGGGATGCAACAGCTGCCTTGATTCTTCAGATAGATTTGCAATCTCGGGAAAGCCAGGCCCCCTTTCTGGATCTTGTTTCCCACTGGTGCCATGTGAGTAGTAGGGATTTCTAGATCCAGAGATGGCCCATTACAATTCTTTCTGCTATCCTCCTGAGCAACAGGCACTGCTCAGAGAGCACATCTTCTTTCTGGGTCCACTACTTTGCAAACTTTTTTATGAGATCTCCCCTCTGCCTCTCAGTCCCTAGGAAATTACCATGGCTCGTTCTTTGGAAAGAACATTATCCAGGCTCTGTGCTAAGCAAATACATTCGGCTTCTCTCTATCTGATTTCTCTTTTTCTCATTTGTCAGCAAAGGAGAAACCTCTGAGCTATTAATCAAACTCTTGGCTGTGGATGACTTTAATTGCAGGAACCATTGCTGGATGAGGAATGTTTAACTTTTCCAAAGAAAGCCGGTTGCCCTAACACAGAAGAGAAACAATTAATTACCTGCTTCTCCAACCCCAACAGAGATGCAGATGAACTAACAATATTGCTGTTGGCACCAAACTCTCTTTTCCCAAGGTGGAGGAAAGTTAATGCAAGATCAGACAGCATTCATGGACCTTCTTGCACAGAAGTTCTGCTATTGGGCTCTGGTGGAACTAAGTATTTTGCCTCCATGTAGTACGTTTACTTCCAGGCGGACACCATATACTCTTTAGACCTCATTAAGAGAATGATTGGAATATGTCAAAGTCGTATTCTCTTAGGAAACACTTAGTGTAAGACAAAGACCGAATTTGAAACAGACAAAATTTTAAGTCTGGAATGGAACTTTTAAACAATCAGAATTAAAGAGACTGGCATCATTTTTGTATGGGTCAATGGACTGAAGTTGAATTGTGGGTGGAATTTACAATTTCATGTAAGAAGAACTATCTAGGTAGTGCGTCTGAGGTGGTCATAGAAAGGGTTGGCCTCCTCCCCAAGTGTAATTGACCCTTATCTCTGGAGATATTCAAGAACCAGTGAAGATGACATAAGGAAATCTTGGTGTTGGGTGGGAAAGCTTATTAAACTGATGCGATCTCTCCTTAAGATCCTTGCTTTACTAATACCTTTGGCTTCCTTCAAAGTTTTCAGTCTGAGAGGTTATGTAGAAGAAAAGTGGTAGATGGAAGGAAAACAGAGCCCAAGTTTAGAATTCCTTTGAAATAAAGTCCATGTATCGGGTAACCCCAGAAACTAATGCTGGAATACATTTCTTAAATTTCTGATTGCCAGAGAGATATGAAAATTTTAGTGTTCTTTTTGGAACCATGTTGCCTGGAACAATGCTGTCTTTCTCTGAGTCCCCACTATGTAGCAGATACTTGGTTTGGGGATGTGATAAGTCAGGGGTGTGAGTATTTTCACTGAGTCAAATGTAAGCATCCACTTCAGAGGTGAGTCCCCGGATGAAGCCTAGGTTTCTCCTGAATTGGAGTGTCCTGGACTCATGCTTGCTCAGTTTCCTGTTTTCTAGGTGAGTGAAACTGGGCAGGTGGCATCCACTGAATGGCCCACTTTCCTCAGGGCCCCTTCTTGAAGACTCAGTAATGTTGTGCATACAAAATGCTTCTGAGGACTTTTTAAAAGGGAGAACATATTTTTACTCAGCATATAAAATGTATCAAGCACCATTCTGTGAATTTTATGCATACTATTTATTTCAATCCTTGCAGTAAATCTTACTGTTACATATGCTACCAAGGGGTTGAACAGTTCACTGATGTGCCCGGTTGCAAGGAGATGACAACAGGATTCCACTTCTCTACTGCACAGTGCATTGCTAGAGTTGGTTTAATTTCTTTGGATCTTATTTCATTCCTTAGGACTTTCTCAAGGAGCCTCACGTCACCTTTTCATTTGGTGGATGTTATTCCCATGTTAGGTTAAGGAAATGTCTACTGTCATGATTGCGTTTAGGTAAGGGCCGTGTCGCATGCACAGATCTGTGGGTCTGCGTGGAGTTTCCATTCCTCGGGAGTACTGGATTCGGTCCCACGTTAGCCAGTTTTCCATTTTTCTTTCTTTAACTGCCTTTGTTTACTTATACATTTACTCATGCATTTGCTAATAGAAGTGCATGTTGCAAACAACAGGGGCTACTTTTGAATCCAAGTCTCAGCCCCAGGAAGTGTGAACCTGAGTAGGTCAGCTAGCCTTTCTGGTCTAGCTGTCCCACCTGTGAGGTGAAAGCTGCGGTTGAGGGTTCATCAAAGACACCGGGGCAGCGGATTATCTGGGGGAGCCTCCTCCAGGAGTGAATGATTTTCACACTTATAATCTGATAACCTGCTAAAGAGGGAAACTGTGGTTGACCCCAAGCAGCCGCGGCCATCCTCCTCGGCGATTCATCTTCATTTCCACGGCATTTCTGAGCGCAGTCCGCGGTAACCTTGGCCCCTCGCTCCCAGTTTTCATTGCCTTAGCAGGTCGGGTTAGAAGGTATAGCTGTCAGTCAGGCGTAGAGACGGCAGAGCTCAGAACAGCTTCATCGTTCTTTTAGGTCGCTTTACCTTTTTAAACATTTTTCCTGCTTGTAATATGTTACCCCTCTCTCTTTTCCACTCTTTCTTCCCTCGAGTCTATCAGCTTTTCTCAGCAGCTTCAAGTGGAAAACTCTGAAGTACGTGAATGGACAAAGAAGAACTGAAAGCTCAGCCAGATCGTTGGGGTCTCCTGGGGACCCCTGCTGCGGGAGCGGGTCTCCGTGGCTCCAAAACTCGGAACCTGCGCGGAGGCTGACGCCGGTGACTGGCGGGCTGCACGCGGCTGGGCTGGGCTCAGGGCTGCAGCCTGTGCTCGGGTCTGCGCGACTCCTATTGTGCAGGACTGGAGAACCGCAAAGGACTTCTGAGCCGCCTTTCAAACCGCCAGCCGCTTTCAAAATGGGGCTTTGAAAGGGTGGGGCTTCCGGATTGCGCTGGAGAAGGACGGAACTTGCTTTCCGCGCTGCCTCCCCCGCCTGCGTTTACGGAGAATGAAAGCAAGTCGTAGTCGCGTGGGCGCCGCGCGTCTCCGTCCCTTTATTTACCGAAGGCGCGGTCAGCTCTTGCCCGCCCTGGGGGATGGTTGGGCTATTTGAAGTGAATGCATTGAAATTGTTTCTTTGGAAGAATATATGCGTGTATATTCTTCCTCTTCCCCTCGCCCTGGGTGATATCACTTTACCTAGGGATCCAGTGGGGAAAGCAAGAACACACAGATACAAACAAATTAAATGGGGAGGATCAAAACTTGTGTGAGGTTGGGAAAACAAGTTCTGTTAAGAGGAGGGAGAGAGTCGCTGCTACACCCCCCTGCCACACTCTCCTTGCCTCTTCCAGCTTCACCCCAGGCCTCCCAGCTTGCAAGAGCCTGCTTTCCAACCTCAGGGAAGGACTTGACGAGATGCTACGTGTTGAGGAGAACAGACTCTGCTACAAGGCAGGTGGGCATCCGAATTTTCTCCGAACCACCAAACGTGGTGAAGATGCAGGACACAGAGTAGACACTCTAGCTTTGCCCTCCACGGGAGGACCTCTGCATCTGTGGGTTGGCTACTTATCTAGGGTTCCATAGTAAGGTAATCGAGATGAACCCCGAAGAGCATGTTAAAATAAAATTTCTCGAAATGGGAGTTACAGTCCATGCCATGGGGTTGAGGGAGGTCGCGTCTTCTCATAAGCAAGTAGGATTTAAGGATCTCTGTGAATTCCCAAAGTAACAAAGAAAGCAGGGAAGCCAGAACACAGCAGGATGACATTTTCTGACCTCAAGTGGATGCTGCCAAGACACCACACATGGTGAATTGTCATCTTCTGCACCCCCCCGCCACTTCCCTCCCTTTCTCTGGTTAAAACTCTGTCTCTTAATTCTTTCCTTCAAACGTCTGCGTCCTGCAGCCTTATCAGGCTGAGGCAGGCAATGGTGGGCAGACAGCCCACTCTGTGCAGTTTCCATTCTCACGCGCAGGCCGTGTTGTGTACCAAAACCCTATTCCCTTTCGCAGGAGGGAACTGGTAATTAGACACACTCACAGGCTCTGTGTTCCAGAAAGGCCCAGTGCACGTCTTTGTGTCTAGCCCAGCCCAGCAGAGAAAGGCTAAATTGTGTTTGAAAGCCTTACAAGCTGAACTTTAATTGAGGCATAAAAGCGGGTGCCTGATCTCCCTGGGACCTGTGGTTCTCCCATCCCCTGCATCCTGTTCCTTATTATACTGGTTGGATTGGAGCCTGCAGTGAGACCCGTGCCAGAGGCACCAAGCGGGATGTTACAGCTGCCGCCGCCATCTCCGTCCCTTCACCAGGACTGAAAGCTCTGCCTGTGTACATTTAGCCCTCAGATGCATGTGAAGCAGCTTAGCCCTGATCTCTGCATTCATCTCTCGGTCCTATAATGCAGGCCTGTGTCCTCAACCTTCAAATACTTTTGTGAGATTTTCTATTTTTTGCTTCCAGGGCACCCCACTACCCCACCCCGACCCCCACAGAAACTTGAATGATTCTCTGGTCTCTCTCCCAGGCCCCAGTCTTCACTGACGTAGTTGCATTTTAGTGTATTGCAGTGTGACTCATTCATTCATTCAACTTCTCCTTTACCAGTGCATTTCTTCAATCACTCACACATTTATTTGTCCCATTTCCAGTCGTGAACTCACAGAATCAAAATAGACTAAACGTGTCATAAGTTGACAAGAATCACTAGGAAGATAAGGCTGGAGAGGGCTGAAACAATGGCCTAAAATTTATCACTTCAGTAAGTGTCCACTAGGGGTTGAACAAAGTGAGAAATTAGCTTAGAGCAGTGAGAAAAAGTTGTGTTTGGGGATAAACTATTTTCTGTTTTCATTTACAAAAGGGAGGTACAGCTGCTTCTCTTGCATAGTTATTATTGGAAAAGGGTTACTGTCGTGTGTGTCCATACTTGGCCAGGGCCTGTCACAACACAGTATGGTTGTATTGTTATTGTTATTGTCACTGTTGCAGCTGCTCATTTGTGAAAAGAAAGTGGATTTGGACCCATCTGCATAGCATCCCTGAGAATCAGGGATCTCTGGGAATCAGGTGTTTGGAAGCTTTTATGAGAACCTGTGAAATAGGGCTTCCTTTAGAAAACCTTCAGTACAAAGAGAAACTTTAAATGCTTTCAAATTCCATTTCTATATCATATGTGTGTGACCTGAAGCTCAGGTCTGCCAGACAGCAATGGTGACTTCTGCAAATCTAGAGAAACATGAAGAAGGGAGTACATTATGGCAGCCACATTGAAGGTCAAATATGTCTCACCTCCCTGCTTCCATCATGAGATGCATGTCCTGTGTAAACATACATCTGTCCATCAATCCATCCATCTATCCATCCATCCATCTATCCACTCCACCAGCATTGTTTATCTTTCTAATTAACATAGCTGTGTGTGACCTGCTACAATTTGGTAAGCTAATGGAGGGCCTGGAGAGGGTTGATATAAGTTGTTCCTTTACCACCATCGCTTTTGTAAGGCGATTTAAAAGTATTATCCTCTTATTTTTTAACCTTCTGCCTCTTGTTTTTCGAAGCAGCTCTACTCTATTTAGGAACTATTTTAGGAAAACTCATATGCAGAAGAGTGAAGGGGCCATTTCTGGCTGAAGTTAAGACCAGGTTCATGAGGCTGGTCTGTTCAGCCTCCCCTGCGAAATCTTGCAGGAAGTCTGGAGAACCCCTGTCCGCCTACAGCGCAAGACCTCAAGGCCACTGACAATGTGCAAAGCGACTTGTTCTGTCAGAAGGGTACAATAGTAACCCATTGCAAAACATGTGCAACAGTAGAGCGTGGCGTATTTATCAGCCACATAAGGAAGTCAGTTTCACAGAAGGAATGAGGCATGATGCAGAGGTACGAGACGAAGGGTCACAAAGCAGGCGTGGTGGCTAATGCTGCCATTTGTTTCCTATTATTGAATTAGCAGACATTCTCATGGCCCTAGGAAAGTAGCATCGCCACTCAGCATTCCCATTTTTTGAGCAGGAAAACGAGACATTTAAAAGTAGTCTCAGCAGCCAGCAGAGAAGTGGGCAAGCTGAAAGGTGAATTCGGGTCTTTGGACTCACCTTCCCATGTGTACTGCAGTGTTTTTAATGTAGCATTCATCCCTCTTCTCCAGGCATGGGAAAAGTGCACGACACCACCCATGTGCTTCCTGCCCATCAAAACAGCCACTCTCCCTTCTCTTCCTGCTTACTCGGCCCTTATCTTCACCTATGGCAGATAGGTTAGTGTGTATTTCAGGAAGATAAGTGCCCCCTCAGATCTTCGGATATAGCTGCCTTATCTTGGGCAAAAAGCTTACAGCATTCCAGTCATTTGAGCAGCTCTTAAAAGAAAAAAAAAAAAAAGCTTTCTTGTGTACCATTTCATTTGATCCTCTTACTAATCCTCTCTGGCAAGGCAGGCAATCACTCCCATTTCATAGACAGAGAAATGAAGCCTCCAAGTAGATGCGGGATTCGACTGAAGTCACAGAGCTACGATGTTGCAGAACCAAAATTTCAATCAGGAATTTCTGACTCAAATGCAACAAAATTACTCTACTCCTCATTGCTCAGTTTTATATGAGTATTTACCTCTATAGCAACGATATAGAAATTTGCCAAGTTCTTTGGGGACCAAGTGCTTTAGAGATTCCTTTTGTGAAATATTCATAGACTGTTCCAAGGTGCGTTTTAGAAGGAATAGTAATAGTAAAATTAATAACCTCACCCCCTGTGGTTCATCTCCGTTTAAAACAGGGAAATGGATAATAGCACTTGGATTTCAAAAAAAGATCACAGTCACACGTACATGTAATGTAAAACTTTGAGGGAAGCTGTAAGGCAGCCACATTTTCTAGGGCACCTGTTTCTCATAAAACAACCACATGGAAAAGAGAAGGAAATCAATAAATCGGTGAGCGGAATGAAACTGAGGAAATGGACTTAATGCTTACCATGCTCCAAGGCATTTTTCTTCAGCCCTGCTCTGGGAGAGTGTTCTGTCAGCGTGGTACAAGTCCAAGAAGTCTCTAAGAATACATGGCCCCCAGCTGTTCTCCTGATCAGTCCCACGCATGTAAATCAGCACCTGATTAGTATCCAACTGTAGTCTGGGTACACTGCCATCTGCATGGCGTAGACATTCTGAGTAACTCCCGCTGCCTTCTGGAAAAAGTCAAAGCATCTTAGTCAAATATTAAAAGCACTTAACGTTGGGGTCCTAATTAACCTTTCCAGCTTTATCGCCTAGAACCATCATTCTTGGTGCAGGGACACTGCTCTGTTTAGTTCCCCTGCCTTTTCCCAAGTGTACTTCTTTGCTCACCAGTCATGCATATCTCTCTCTTCTCCAAATCCTAGGCTACTCTTGCTTTTGCCTGTGATCTTCATGCAGATGAGGCACCTGGAAGCTCCCACAAAGCCTCAGATCTAATCTGAGTGACACATCCCAAAGTAAAGAGATATTGGACAGCAGTGAGGGCATGCCACGCATGGGTTATGTGCTTGTCTCCTTGTGACCTAGCTCTCAGAATCCTGTATTGTGTTGAGAGAAAGAGCAGCATTTGAAGGTCCTACATTTAATTCCCAAGTTCTACATTTCCTGCCTGTTATTTCAGGACTAAGGCTTGCTTGGTGTCTCAGAGCCTTCCTCCCCTTTTTAAGTGATCGTTTCCTTTTCAGGAACATGAGAGTGCTGATTGGTTTGTAATAATTGCTTTCTGGGTCACCTGATCCTGCTGCTTTTTGAATCACCTGCTATTATTTTCTAATAACTAAGATGATATCTGTCCACATTCCTTCTTTCTAAGATTGATCATTTATTCTTCCCCATCACTTACTGATTGCTAACTAACTCTCCAGATTCATATTCCAACCGGCTGCATTGGATTGAGCTCCTTGTCATCATTAGTCTCAAAACCATACCTTTCAAGCAGCCTTCTCTGATCTCACTTTCAAGTGATTCTCCCTCCCCACTCCTTACTTGGCAGAGCAACCATTCTGAGATATGGTCACCTGCAGCCGTGAGCTGATACATCATGATGGAGAAAATCATGGCACATGGCTGAAATCCCAGATACTTGGAAGGCTGAGGAAAAGAATCACCAAGTTCTGTGCCAGTCTAGGGAACTTAGTGAGACTCTCAAATTCCTTTTTTTAAAAAAAGAGCTGAGGATATAGTTCATTGGTAGAATACTCACGTAGCATGCATGAAGCCCTGGATTCTGTCCCCAGTATATTAAAAAAAAGTCCTTGCATGAACAGCTTTTGTCCATTCCTTTGGTATAAACATTTCTACAATGGCTGATTTCAAGCTCCTACTCTAATTGCAAGATATAGGCACAAGGAGCTCTTTTCAGCTGGTATGGACTGGTTCCAGCCCAGGATGATTATATGTGTCCCCGTATCATTTCTCATTCTGTATCTTATGCTCACTCTCCCACACACACGAGAATTTGCAAGTGTCTTTCCTCTGTCGTCTTCTGTTTGTCTAGTACCCGAACTCATTACCTCTCTCTAATACTGATTCTTCTACCCCCACTTGGATATTTTTGCCACTGGTTAAATATTGCTTTCACTGGGAGCCTTCCTTGTTCCTGCTAGTCCGGATTGGGAAATCCTGTTGATTCAACACTTCTTTCCATAGTTGAAATTTTATACTGTTTTTTTCTTTTTTTTTTTTTTTAATGATGTCTTCCTACTCTAGTGTAGGTTCTGTGAGGCAGACACCACACTTGTTTATACCCTGATGTATCCTTGTCTCCTAGCTCTGTGGCTGGCCCATAGTACATTTTTGAATGCTAGGCTGTTGATTATACTGTCATGTTTTATTGGATGAGGTACTTTTGCATGCTCTGAGGAACCAATACACCTTTTCTTTATAATAGTGGACATGCAGCAACTGGGTTCCTTTTTCAAGTCAGCAGACAGGAAGCTGAAGGCTGGTTTTGTGGTTTCAGTGTAACAATTTTTATATACTAGACTGTTTGTCTCAGTTCCAGCATAACTTTTACTTTGGATGGATCCTCTATGTTGCTTAGGTTTGTAGCTTTCTTTTCATTACTGGTATTTCTAAAAGATGTGTAAATTTTACTTGATCACAAAGTAGAAAAAAGATTCCTCAGTATCATGTGTTTGTTTCATCGTGGAACAAATGCTCTCACTCTGTACTGCAGTAGTACCTCACGATAAAGTGAAATAGAGCAAAAAGTTTAGGACTCAGGTTTTGGAAACATAGAGATTCCTGCTGGAGTTATAGTTTGTTACCAATGACACTGGTGTGCAAGGTGACACTCAGCAAGTTAATTAACTTTTCTGATTTGAAGTTTACTTATCTACTAAATGGAGGTGATAATGTGTTTTTCACAGAGTAGTCATGGAGATTAAATAATGTGTATAGATGACTTAGTTCAAGTCCTAGCCTTAGGAAATTTTCAATAAATGACAGGTATCATTATAAATAATGCTATTGAATATGACATTACTCAACAGAGAGCCACGGAATTGGGGATTTGGTAAGAGTTGGCTTTTTGGAGCAAGGCCTTCCATCTTCTCCCATCTTTCCAATGATGTCTTTCCCCAAACCATTACAAGATGTATATATATA
>NW_022900948.1:33534483-33569235 GCF_012274545.1 Fukomys damarensis
ATATATATATATATGTTTAGTAACTGATTTGCTAAAAGTGCATCAGTAATTACCTCAGGGATCATGCTTGCTTAAATCTCCTCCAGTTTCATTTACTGAAAGAAAAATTTTAATTCAGTAAATTGTAGAAAATACAATTTGGTGCATTTCATCAATTTATTTTTACTCCGATTGCTCAACTTATGCAAAGAAAGACATTGCTAGTAGGCTATAGCATGTTTAAGAATGTAGAAGACTCAAATACAAGTCTGTCCCTCATACAGTAATCGTCTGTGACCCTGTCTCTCTATTTCTCTGACTACTGCCTCGCCATGTATGACCCACCTCTGTTTTGCCATTCTCTATGTCTGCCTATTAAAGGATACAGGGTATGACAGAAAGGAAGCCCATTTTGTGTGTTCCCAAAATTAGAATTTTGAGTGAACATTACAAAATGGCTGTGACTGCCATACACTTTCTCCTCTGTTTGGTGTATGTTTATTTTCCTTTTAAAAAATCAAATATATATTAAGGATCTGTTCTATATGGTATGCAGCCATAGGCAACATCTTGCTTATGAGTGTATTTATCAACCTTCTATTCCAATCCCATCAGTTTTCGCATGAACCCTTGAGATGCCGTGGCTTCCCACAACAACTTGTCTGTGCTTATAGCTTAACTTGAAATGGCCTCTATGCTATTCAATAACCAAATGAGAGTTACTCTTTTAATTGATTGGGTTAACAATCAGAAACTACCGTTTGTTTATTTTTCCATTTTTTTAGTGGCTGTTTATTAAATATTTGTTATGTTGTCATGCAAATATCCATAAAATACTATGGTTTTTCACCTCAAGGAGCATATGCTGTACTAAGTGTAAAACAGTAGATAAAGAAAGAGAACATAATCTTATATACTATGTATGGAACACCCACTCTATTTTAGACATATCATGGATTATTTTATTAATCTTTGAAAAGCTGATAAAGATATACGATCATTCTCATTTTACACATCAAACTTTAATTTTGCAGAAATTCTGCAACTTACTCTATGTTTATCAGCTGTGATAGTGATATAGGGGAAAGAGATGTGACTCCCAAACCTACTAGATATTCAAAATATGAGTTTGTGTTCTCTAAAATTGAAGAATGAACTCTAGGAACACTGAAGGTTAAGAGTAGGAAAACTTTATTGAGAGAAAGAAATCTCTATCTAAGAGAGACAGAAGGGGGACCTGTAAGTGGGCTTTCTGCCCACCTTACTTTTTGAAGATGTTTTATACACCTGTTTTATACAGGTGAGGTGGGTACAAAGTAGGACAAAACTATAAGACCCAATAGAAAATAACAAGGTGGTCATGAGGTGGGGCAAAATCATGACCAACCAATAAGATTACAAGTACAATCACCCAGGTAATACTGATTAAGTGGGGATTAAATGGGGGAGAAAGTGAAGTAGTAAGCGTACAAGTATTTTCATTAAGTGGGGGTCAGGGATATTTCCTGGAAAGGCTGTTTTAAGACCTTGGCCTCCCGTCAAGGTGCTGGATACCTATTTAGAATATCAGTCACTGCTATTTATCCCCAAGAGAAGCACAAAGGTATAATAGTTTCTATCCTTTTACAGTTCTGGCCTTCAGTGAATGTGTCTTGATTGTCTTCCATGTTGGCTCCTTGATGTGTTGGCTCCTCAAGGAAAGCCCTGTCTGACTGCCTGCAAGATATCTAATAAACTTACCTATGTGCAATAATAGCAATGGAATTATAGACCAGGTCTATATCTATTCACCATTGCATACCATTTTTCACTATGCTCCCTTAACTCATTGCAGAGCTGTCATAGATATCTATCTGTGTCTACCTGGATCTATCTCTATCTGGATCTAGATCTCTTTCTCTATGAATCATAAATAAAACACGGTCATTCATCGGTATAAGGAGGACCAGCCCCAGGGATGGCCTGAAATACCAAGTCTACACAGAAGTAAAGGCTAAGCAGGGGTGGACACCGAACTCTGAGGATCTCCCAATGTCTAGTGCAGCCCTAGTAAGAAGCCAGTGGACAAGAAGTAGAGAATCATGAGTTGGTAGCCCTGGGAACACCTGTGTGGATGATGTCCTCTAGTCATAAGAGATCTTTTTGAAAGTTTATGATTTGTATCCCATCACCCTCTGCCTCCGCTACATCCTTCTTCCACCTCTTTGCTGGTTTGCCATGCACTGAACTCTAAAAGGAGATTACAACCAACGTTAAGATTGGAAAACCAGTCTTTGGAGCCACAAGAGATCATAGAAGTTGCAAGGAGAAAGTGAGGGCTGTGTTGGCTTTTTTATGACCTTACTCTGTGACTCTGGGTAAGTCTTTTTTCTTCCCAATGTTTTATTTTTCTCATTTAAACATGTGCAGTTGAAGACACAAAATGTTTTAGGGAGCCTCACATGTGACTACTTCTGGCAATTAGTTGACACTGGAGGGAGCTTCTTAAGGATTGTTGAAGGGAGAATGTTTCTCTAGCATTTTGAATGGTTTGCATTTTAGCATATTTGTATACATACATATAAATGCACATATACATATTATAATATATACATGGTGTATAGTATATACACACATATATATATATATAAATATATATATATATAAACAGATACCCCCCACACACACATATGTGTATATATACACACATCTAGGGCAGTGAAACATTCAGGCTGTGGGATGTTACTGCTGGCCAGATTTACAATGAGATTCAGGAGCAAAAAGCAAAGCCCAAATATGTTAAAATTGCATACTTAACCATAGAGAAAATGCCAAGACTAGTGTCATTGTGAAAAACTTTAGTGCCATTAAAAGAGGCCATACTTTTTACTTCAAGAAAAATGACAAGTAATCCCATGTCATGGACTCAAGGATTTAAAAATTGTAAATACATTTGAAAGCCTTTTTTTTGATAAAGGAGCCCCCAAATGCTTTTCTCATTCAAGGATGTATAAAAACTTGTTTCTTAAATTCAGCCATCCAGCCATTCAAAGGCTGCTGCAATTGCAGTCCAAGGAGGCCAGGCTACTGCTCAAGCTGTTAGCAGACCATGGCATCATCCATGTGGTGCTGGTTTTTCAGGCATGCAGAATGCAAGAGTTGTGTAATTTGTAGGTATCTATCCAGATATCAAAGGAAAGCAGAGAGGATGTTTCAAAAACCTATGAGCAAGTAAAGAGAAGGGCCATTTGGAGGTGCTAGGAACATGGCACAGACATTTGCTAAGGAAAGCTGCATGTAGTGAGCAGAGCCAGGTTAAAAAAAAAGCAATGTGGGCTTCAACTAACAAGGCCACAGGGATAACGTTGCCCAAGGATTGTGGATCTCTCATCTCAACACAACTTGCTCTAGGTGCTAGACATAGAGCTAAGAGATATAGTATTTTCCTTGCTGTGTTTTGATCTTGCTTTGATCCAATTCCCTTCTATCCCTCTAGAATTCCTTTTTGAAATGAGACCGGATTAAACTTTGTTTTTTAAAATTTCTACAGCCAAGAGTTTGCCTGGAGTCTCAGAGGGGACTTTGGATTTAGATATTTCAACAACGCTGGAGCTGTTAAGACTGACAATTCTTAGAGATGGACTAAGTATATTTTAAGTAATGAGATGGGCACGATTACTTTGGAGGCCAGAGGCAAAATTTTATGGTTTAGATCTAAAATGTCCCTCATAACTTTCACATAGGAAGGTGAGGCCTGTTTGGAAGGGTTGGGTCACTGGAGGCATGAACTTCAAGGGTATATTATTGGCACTGGACTTTTCATTCACTCTGTGCTTCCTGGCCACCATGGGGTGAGGAGCTCTCCTCCACCATGCATTTTTATCATGTCATTTCTAACCTGGAGCCATCCTACCGTAGACTAAACTCTTTGAAACCATGAGTTAATAATCCTCTCTTCCTTTAAGTTGTAATATATGGTATTTTGTCTCAGTGACAGGAAAACTAACACATATGCAAATGTTATTTATCACCTATTGCATCCAAGGTACTTAATATAGTGTGCTGAAAAATCAAAGCCTTTGGGATTTGCTTCCACAGTAGGCAACGGGCTCTTTAAGGCAAAGGATGGGAGTTTGGTGTTTACTTGTACTTTAGTAGCATCTAGTACACAGTGAGCATTAAATAAATGTTTATCTAATAGCTTACATTTAAAAAAGTAAATATACCTGTAGAATTAAACATTGAACTAAACAAGAATCTTCTGAGGTCAGCATCTGAGTCTTGAGAGTCTGTATGTTAAACACAGCTTCCAATGGGATTTGTGTCCTTAGGCAATGATGATGGATTGGGGACCATATTGTTCGATATTATAACATTTCAGAGTCTGTGATTTGGGTGGTCAGATCCACAGTCAGGAAGCAGCAATAGTAACAGTTCGAATCCTGGGTTGGAAACTGTTTTCTGATTTTGCTATGGGTCCCTGTTTAAATGCTTCCTGATGTTTATAGCTGAAGACCAAGGCAGATCTCTAGGCTGAGTCTTGCTTCCAAAAGAGGTTGGGTACACATGTGCAAGGCAAATACAGTATAGCAAGTTTCTTGCATACCAATCCTTTCCTGGAGTGCAGTTCAGCAGCAATAGCTGTATGTGTGTGTGTGGGGGGGTGGCTTCCTCCTAGAAGCCAGGCTGTCTTGCTTCTGGCCTTTCTCATGTGACTTTTGCTATAGCAGCCAGGAGCTGGGTCACAGACTTCCTCTTTTAAAATTTTAATTGTTATTAGTGCATGTTTGCAGTACATAATGATTACAGTGCTTGTGGGAAGCTGGTACATGTACATAACACAGGCTTCTTTTCTTGTTCTGCTTTTGTATGCAGTGGTCCTGTTATAGAGGCATTGAGAAAGAGGAATGAGAGAGAGAGAATGCTGTGTATGTGGAGTTTAAGTGATGTCTTCAGGGCTTGGGAAAATGCAATTCTGTTGGAGCAGTTTTCTGGCAGTTTTGAAACTCATCCCCCTGCATTAGGGGCCAAATGAAGTCGTTAGGCCTTAATCAAAAGCAGCTAATCAGGAATCAGTGGTAGCTCTACCAATTATACACAGCTGGAACCCAACGAACTGAAGTATCCAACGCTGGGTGAATAGAAGTAATGAAATTAAGTATCACTGCCCTGCAATATTCCACCACCTCAAGGGTTACGGGCTGCTCAGCCTGCTCTGCACTATGAAGAGTGGAGAGCCAGTACCAGGGCATGGAGGAGCTGGGCAGTGGCTGTGGAGCGTGCCCTGAGGTTTTAGAAATTGAGGTGTGTTGTAAGGCAATGGTAAGAGACAAGAAATTATAAAAAAGATGGAGCTGATTTTTTAAAGGGTGGTAAAATTTAAATAATTCATACTCAAATTCTTTGTTAATAATTTTCTTTGTGTAAACTGCAAAACTAGAAGTTAATTCAGATGAATCTCTGATCCCATATTCAGAAGAACATCTGAGATAAGGTAGCTGCTATGTAAGAAATTATATAGGACTGGTGTGTGTTTGTGTAATTTGTGAACAAAGACTTCTAGACAGGTGCATAAAAATAAATTCTGCTTTTCAATTCAGGATTCATTGTCCAGGAACGTTTCCATAGAGGGGACAACTATAGATTCATTTAATTAATTCAAGGCAGCTCAAGAATAGGAACTGAGGTTCTCTCTCTCTCTCTCTCTTTTTTTTTTTGACTCGAAACTTCACTTACATTTCCTATAGCACACAGATGGAGTAAGAGTTGTTAGCTGCTAGCAGTTCCTAGTTCAGAAACATTCAGATACTTTGAATTACAGCTTTAGGAACTGTACAAAGTAAACTGCCAAATTCAAATTTCCGATTTTATCGGAGGAGGGAGCAGGAACACAAAGTGGCAGGAACTTGCCCCGGGTCTCCCCGCAAATCTCTGGCAGAGGTAAGACGACAGTTGAGGTCCTAACTCTGGGTCCATCGTTGCTTTCAGCACATGACCTTTTGCTGTAGTTATTAACAGTCATCCTTTTTCACTGTTATTCCTTTGTCTGCTGAAATCTCCAGGGCTATTAGTCTAACTAGATAGGACCAATTACAAGCATGTAAAGGTGTTTCCAGAGTCTGTGCTAATGGCCAGGACACTGAGCCTAGGTTAGGAAGGGAGCAGAGGCTGTCTAGATAGGGGTAACAGCTAAATTGGGAGGTCTGTGTTTAAAGGGGGGACTTGTTTGTTTAGGGGGAAGAGTCCTACAGTGATGTTATGAGCAACGGCTGAGGTTCAAGATGAAATAAGGGAAGTGTTGGTGAGAGGAGAGATCTATGGTCAGGAGTGTACACATATTAGTGGGTTATACATGGGCAAATTATCTGTGACACCTTTGTGTGATTTTGTGTTTCAAGTAGATGCTTTATTCTAAAACATTTTAAAAATTAGATCTTTTTGCTTGTCATATATATGCGCACACATATTTTGAAGAAATACATTCAAAAAAGCATTTTTTGTATCTATTAAGTGTCTACTGCTCCTTGGGAAGTGGGAAGTGCCTTTGGTGTTGGGAATATTGAGGGGCGGGGTGAGTCTATAGGTCGCTTTGCATTTTATTTTCCTTTTCCATTGTGAATCATTTTCTTAGATTTCTGTTTCCCACCTTGGGGAGTGTGAGGGTCTGTTATTGTCTGTGTATTAATGATTGTGTGCTGTCATTAAGGGGAGGATGACATAAACAAGGACTTCAAAATATACATTTGGATACAGAGAGCATCACTATGTTCTGGAGGACATGTCTGTGTGCACACATGTTTCAGAAAGATTAGATAGGTTTCTTTATATTTTTGAAGATGGAGAATTCAGTGGTGTCTGCATATGTTTGTATATGTCTCTGGATGCTATCTTTTGTTAGCTTGAAAGTTAAAGAGATCATATTATTCATCATCCAGATGATGGGAAATGTTTGATAATGAAATGTGTGAGTGAGTATACATGAAAGTATGTGTGTGTGTGGACTTTTATGTGCATTTAGTTTCATGTGTGTTATTAGCATCAGACGTTCCTAGGAAGAGTAGGAGAAGCCATTGTGTTATTTAGGTATTTCTTAGGTTGAAGGCTTATAATGGAGACATTAATAGAATTAATAGATAAGAACAGGTCAGCCCCCAAATGATGTGTTATTAAAAAAGAACAGATCAATGAACCGAGAAAAGAGGCCACACACATCTTGTGGTAACAAAAGCCAATGTGATTTCAAAAAATGAGCAGTCAGTAAGGACAGCGATGTGAACTGTGCATTGTGCAAGAAAGCATCTTTCAAGTACAACATCTGCTTTGCTGTGTTCTCTGTGTGCCTACTGCCTTCTTCCCCATGAGTAACTCCAGCTTGTGATGGCCGAGATAGCTGAGACTTTTCATCCTCTTATCGCTAGAGTTTAGAAAAAATAGCTCAGTGTGACCTCCACCTCCTAAAAGACAGGAAGAGACAGGGGAAAGTTAGCTGTTTCATTTCAAGTGAGTCAGAAAAGCCATCCCAGGGGTGCTCCTAGCATTCACAACACCTTTGAAATTGTAGCTCCTGATATCTGGTTTACACATTCACCCCCTGGAGTTGGGAAATCTACTCGCCTTGTTCTCATGGGCTTTGCAGGGTGTAGGGAAGAGATGAGAATGAGGCTTCTCCTAGTCCACTACTTGGCCCTCGGTCTTCCCATTTTCCTGCACAAGGCATACTCTTATTACAATGGCATATCTACTACCTTTGCTCCTCAATGTCATAATGATATTAGCGGCACCACTGGTGATAACACCATGGGTAGATTAAAGAGCTGAAAATTTCCTATCAACTTCCCACTGAAAGATGAAGTCTAATTGTCTCTTTGAAATCGGAGCTGGCTTTCATGATTTATTTGACAGACGAGGTGTGTCAGAAGTGACTCTCTGCGACTCCTAAAGCTGTCTGTGCAGAAACTTTGTCTTCTGTTTAGGCTTCTTTCCCCTCTGGGAAAAAAGTCACAACGATGCAAAGGGCAAGCCATGTGGAGAAACCACTTTAGACTTTGTAGGCACTCTGTTAAAGCAGCTTGAACCCAGGGCTCAGCTGGAAAAAAGCACCCCTTTGCCATAAAAGTGATTAGAAAAACAGTGGCTCTCTCAAAGAAATAAAATAATAACAAATGCCGGTGAGGCAGTGAGGAAAAGGGAATTCTTACATTGTTGGTGGCAGTGTACAACCACCTGGAAATACATGTAGAGATTTCACAAAAACTAAAGCTAGAAATTTCATTTGACCCAGATCTTGCCCTTTTAGGTATTTCCTGGAAAAGTAAAAGTGATACATGTGTACCTATATTCATAACAGCATAACTTATAAGAGCTAAATATCGGAAGCAGCTTATATGTCCATCAACAGATAGATGGATAAAGGAAATGTATTTATACACCATAGAGTACTACTTCGCCATAAAGAAGCTTCGATAAACTTGAGTCATTTGTAGGAAAAAACCTTGAGACCATGGTGCTGTGAAATCAATCAGAAAGTAGAGCTTAAGTATCACTCTGTTGCTTTTACATGAGAAACCCAAAATATAAGTACATTAAAGAGCAAAATAAAAGAGATCATAGTAAACTGGGAGGTTAATCTTTTAAAAAGGGGGAAGGAACCAAGAAATAGAAGGAAGGGAAAGAGAGTCGGGGAAGAAAGAGATGACAGAAAGAATTAAGACGTGTTAGGTACCTTTACCGAGGCCCCATGAGACGTGTGGTCATTATGCACTGCGAATGCGTACTAATTAAAATAAAAAATAAACACAAAAGCAACAATGACTGATGTTCCAGTCCAGGGACGAGACAAGTGAGTGAACAAGTCATCTTGGCATTGTGTCCTTCATTTAACCCCCGTGGGTCAAGAACAAACCTCTTAGCTTAGCACTTCTAATGTGCAAAATAAAATGGCTGCTTGACAGCAAAGTTTGGAGCAACTTCTTCTACACTAAAAGATAATGGGAATAGTAGCAGAAGAAACACCTATCATAAATTGAACCATTGCTGTTTGTCAGAGTATATTTTCAGGGCTATATCTATATCTATATCTATGTATCTTTCTATATAACATGGCATCTTCCTAACAACCTAAGTAACTTGGAGCTTTTATTATTTCCACTGCACATAAGAGGAAGCTTGTGAGTGAGAAAACTGGCTCATATCACTCAGCTATAATTGGCAGAGATGCATTCGAACTGGGACCTTTTCTCCATTCTCCCCTTCTTCATATCTCTGTGCCTTCATTCATGAGGATGCTAAGGTTTAGGAATGCCCTCCTTCCTTTGCTTGGAATAACCTTCTGACTTCACTTTACCCCAACTGACAAGTTTCTACTGATCCTTCGCAGCTCTATACCTGTACCTGTACCATAGCAAGAATAAGTAGATGTTCATGTAGCACATGGCCTTTCAGTAGCTGCATAAAAAAGCAAGTAACTCGACCTCCCTAAGGATCAGTTTTTCATCTGTAATATCAGCTAAAGTGACTTCCTTACGTGTGTCTTGTGAAGTAAGTTGAGTGACAAATGCTAAAATGCATCCTACAAAGAGGCCATGATGCACATACTGGCTACCATCAAAGCTGATCTTCAGGCGGAAAGTGGGTTCCATTGTGAATTACTTTTTGCTGAGTGTGTCTCTGTGTAGCCCGTTGTCTAAGGTACCACCTTTGCCTCTAGGAGCTCGTAGTTCATTGGATAGAAGACAGTGAACGAACCAATAAGCTAACAAGATTCATGGCAAGGTAAAGGAGCACAGAGTCTCAGGAAGGGACATTGAATCCCTTTCCAAAGGACACATCATGAAAGATTTCCTGGAGACAAAATGCACACTGCAGAATGAGAATGTATTAGTGAAGTAAAGAAAGAGGGACGCTAGGCATTCCAGACAAGCATGAGCTTGAGCCAGGTGCCAGAGCACAAGAGTAGGGTGTATGAATGACCCATGCGAAGGGGGTATAGAGAAGATAGGCATGAGAGGTGTTTAGAGAGAACTCACATGCAAGATGAAGACTTCATCACTAGTTCGGTGGGATGCTACTAAAGGGTTGAAAGCAATTAAATAAAAAAAGAGGGTGAACCCAGAGCAATTACTTTGGGACGTTTTGGAAGGGACAGGACTGAAGGCAGTAATGAACACTGAGAATTTTTTAATATTCTAAAATAGGGCAGTGGTAATGTACTCCAGGGGCATGGCAGTGAATTTTGGCATGATGACAAAGAAATAAAACTTGGGCAATTGCCTAAGAGGAATAAAGATGAAGCGGGGAGAATTTCAGTTAGTACCTTGACTTCTGAGCTGTGTGTGAGGAGACATTGCTATTCCACAACCAAAAAACAGACGATAGAAGGAGCAGTCTCTTTGCCTTTGTAGAAGAGAGAGAACAGTGAGCCCTGTGGCCCAGGTATGCAGATCACAGGCCCACAGGTACATCAAGCCATGCAGGTCACTGCAAGCATATCAACATCTGTGATGAAAATTGAACTGTAATTGTGCTGAATCCACTCTGGCATAATAAGTGTGGTTTTAACATAAAGCACTGGCAGAGTGACGTTTTTTGAAAAAAGCAGGGGAGGAGGAGGTAATCTGTGAAACTTCAGAAAGAGAAGATTGAAGCCATTTTATGTGGCTGGAAATGAGTCACTTGTCAGCAATGCCAAAGCGCTGTCAGATCCACTGGGAGAGATGACAGCGCACCCTGGGGGGAGGGCTGATGAGGGTGTCAACCTCCAGTCAGCAGAGGCCAAGCGTAGGGTGAGAAGTGTCAGTCACACTATATCCCTGTCCTGACCTGCGTTAGAGGGAAAGGGGGTCATGGCAGAATGTTAGCCTTGTAACCAAGGACCCTGTCACCTGCCTCTGTCGGTAAGGTAGCCCATGTACTCAGCATTCTCAAAAGCCACTCAGCTTTAATTCCCTAAGCATTTGCACTTTTTTAAAAAAATGGGAGGAGGGGATCACTTAGGAAAAAAGGGAACTAAAAGGTAAGAGTGGACTGGTGACACAGGGAAGAGAGATTTCTGAGCAAGGACCTACCAAAGGTCACTGAAGGAGTGTTACTTCAAAGAAGCACCTCCCTCTTTTCAGTTTGAGTCCAGAGGGGACTTCTGTATCCAAACAGCAGAGGAGTGATTCCAGGGAATAATGTCCTGCTCCGAATGCAGGGCTCTGTGCAAGTGAAGCCATGGATTTACCTGCAAGTCCCATTCTCCTTTGAGTAGTGGCAAAAGCCTCCTCCCAATGGGTCTTGGGACAGAAGACGTAGAAATAGATGAAAAGAAGACTGGGTAAATCACGATTTTAGAGTTGTACTTTTAATAAAAATTGCAGGTACGGAACACAAACTTAGTCAAAAAAATTCCTAAGGTCTTGAAAGATGCAATATGCCTGGACTATTCCCTTGTACATGCAAATAGGCTTCGCTGGCTCCTTTTTACTTGCAACTGGACTGTTCTTTTTCGGTTAGAATGATGGGCTTCTCCTCATCACTCTGATGGCTCTCACCTTGAATGCAGCTTCAGCTCCTTCTTCTGCTGAAGAAGACCACTGTAGACCTTCATCTTTTTTGTCCATAGCTAAATGCTGTGGATTTCCACCCCTAAGCCCCTGTATTTAAACCCAGCCTCAGATTCGGATACACCGCTCTATCTTGAGGGCCTGCATTCTGTTTCTTTGAGGTTGTACTTTTAAAATTTTGCCTACTGCATCTCTTTATAACTCATACTGATGAGTTCTGAGAATTCTTTTCATGCAACAGGATTCAGGGAACCTGCAAAATTATTTTGTGGGTAGGGAGGGGTTGGTTTGATCATTTCCACCTCCAAAACCTCCTTGGATCTTGTCCAGTGACAGGTACTCCTATTTCTGTTGTTTTGCAAAGAACCATTGTGCTCTCCACACCCATAGTGAAAATTCAAACCTGAAATTTCCTCTGCTCCCTTGGCCTCCCAGGCCAGATGCTTGGTGCCTACCAACTTAGAAGATTTCAGTCTCAAACCAGACACATTTTCTTCTGTTCTCTTCACTCTAGCTGCACTTGCCCCTTTCAGTTCCTTGAACACACTGAGATTATTCTCCTTTCTTCTCTGTTAATGTTGATTCACCCTTCAGCTCAGCTTAAATATCACATCTTCGGAGAGGTACTTCCTGTTCCTTATTAATATTCATTGCCTCCAACTCATTAGGGCTGTTTTGTTTCATAATATTTTCTTTTGCAATTCTTACAGTTGTTTTTCTATGACTATTTCTAGTCTTACATCTCATTTTTGACTTTGTACAAACAAGCATTATCTTGTCTTGTATTTTTTTATCATTGCATATGCACCCTTGGCAAAGTGCTTAGATCAATGTTCTATGAATATAGTTATTGCACACAGTAAGTTAGATATAAATTAATATACAGTCAGGGAGTTACTGGGCTCTCAAAGAAGACAGTAGAAAAAAAAAAGACATCAGACATGTGGTTAGAGGGGCATCTGAAGATCAGGCTTCAAGATAAAGGTGCACTACCCGGGACTACATGTCTCTTAAGGGACAAGCAGTAAGTTGGAATTATGCTATAATTAGCACTGCCTTGTCCAGGAAGTCCAGATAGGCATGAGTAAGCATAGTGGCTAGACCCATCCTTTCACCAAAATGCCTATGTTGTTTCCGTGTACTCATGACCCTCTTCCCTTTTGGATCAGTATTAGTTAAGCATCTACACCTGTATTCCTATAGATTGATTATAGTTTGATACATGTTGTACCCACATTGTGACTTTGCTCTATAAATTGTCCCTGACAAAGTACCTCAGTGGCAACCCCCTTGGGACCACTCTTGTCTCTCAGGAGATATCGCTCAGTAATCTTTTCTACTCTTAACCTCTGCTGTCCTTTGAAATTCATTCTCCACTTTCAAGGGACATGAACTTGCTATGTGGGAGTTATAATTTTCCTACATGATTTCCTATATAAATAAGTAACTACACGAATGAATAAATGAATGAATGAATGAACCAATCTTTAGGAAAATATTGGGATTCCACAAACTAGACAACATCACAGAAATACCAACTGACTTCTGTTGGTCAAGAGATGTGCAAGAAATCAAAGACTCTTATCAACAACTTACTAGCCATTTTTATTTCTATTTCCTATTCCCACTTTCTCTTCTAAATAGCTTTTAGAGACTGAGGTTATTAGCATATTTTCCAGTAGAGAATTCATTTCTCAAAATATCCTAATGAGCTCAATAAAACACAGAGTACTGAGGCCTACCTCAATGCCCCCCAGTTTAATAGTTGCACAGTGGGTTTTGCAAATTTTTGTTTCTGGAATGTTCTCAAGTAGTTAGGAGGCCGAAGGTTCAGTTACCATGCTTTTAGAAATGTTGCATTTGACATAAACTCAAAAAGCAAGGACTTTCTATTCACCTTTCATGTTTCTGCACATGAAAGACATACATCTGAATCCTCTTACCAGTTTTACTCCATTTTAGATGGACGTTCCCATCACCAGTTTCCAGACCCATCAACCACTTGACCTTTAATGCATTTTATGTATGCTCATCCTCCCAAAGAAAGATCCTTTTTCTTGATTTTTTTCAGTTTCTCCAGATCCTGAAATCACTCAGTAAGCCCTGCGAAGTTGCAGTGCTAGTGAGGAATGGCAGATTAGTATATGTCTCTAAAGAGAAATTTTATCCTAACATCTGATTGAATGTTTACATCCAAAGATCATTGATTAATAATGTTTATCAACCTGCATAAAATAGCTCACTGCTTAAAATATGTCGTTATATATACTGTTGAAATGTTTCATTTAGCAAATAAAAGCTTTTGAGACACAGTGATATGATTATACTTTATAAATATTCCTATGTGTGGAATTAAATGTTGTGCTAATTGTCATTTCATCTTATCTATCTTACAGTGATCTTTCTTGAGAAAGTATTTTGACAGGATAGATATAGGACTTATATTTGAAAAAATAAATTCATATATACAGACAGATATAGGTATGAATGTACATAAAGATGTACATACATGGAATTCTAAATAACTAGGTTTTCTCATCTCGTACTATTGAATTCATATGAAATAAGTTATAGTCTATGAAACAGGACTTAATACAACAATCATTATCTGTTCTCATACATATTAGATTACAGCATTTACCTCATTCGCATTAAATACGTATTTAGTAAAACTGCAAATAACTTCTCATAAATCAAGCTTAAAACTGCTGGAGACTTGAAGTGTTTGTGGGTGTGTGTGTGTGTGTGTGTGTGTGCACGTGTGTGTGTGTGTGTTAAGGCATCAGAATCCCTGAACAATTTACAAGTTTGATTAATCAGAGTCATTTCCATGCTTTCCAGTAGATCTATTCCAAATCTCTAGCTGAACAGTGTTAGAAATTGACAAAATGTCCTACCTTGTGTCACACATTCACAAAAGTTCAATTTCAAACTGATACTCTCATCTGCAGTGTTGGTCTTTCTCAGGGAAAAGCAAATACTTTGCTTTGGCTTGAGTGTGATAGGTAAGACAGTAAGAAATGAGGAGGAGAACCAGTGTGCTGGGCACATGGCATATGCCAGGTGTTCTTTGTGGGTTGTGATGTTCCTGCATCAACCCTGGGTAGTAAGAATTGTTGCTCTTTCCAAAAAGTTAAGCAAAAGGAAGGAAAACAGAAGGCTGCAAGTGAAGTTATATTATTGAGGTTACACACATAGCAAATGGCAAAGAATTAAGACACCCATTTGCCACCTCAAAGCCACGTGGTAAGTTTGAGCAAAGCCAATGCCCAGTGTAGAATCAGTTATGGTGACTACATGTCAACGGTGGAAATTACAACCAAGAACAGCGAAGAGTTGGAAATAGTCTTTCAATTTGGTGGATGTATTTAACTCTAAAGGATGATGTACTGTTTCTTTCTCTACTAAATTCTAAGATAAGGATTTTATGCCACTTTTTTGAAATGTTTCTGTGATGTGTTTCATCTCCATCTTCTTCCTTTTATCTAATTTTGAGACTTAAATTCAGTCCTTCACATCCACACATCATTTCTGATCCCACCTCTGAAAAGAGTAATTAATTCTAGAATTCTGTGACTTTTATCTAGCATTAGACAGTTTGCAACTTGATGTATTTATTATCCAAGGGTATTAAAGTTGATGGGAGTAATGTAGAAGATTGAGATTTTAGATCAAATTAGTGAATTGGTTTGTTCGACTATCTGATTTCTTTAACGTGGAGGGGGGTAGGATTTAATTGTTATTTCCTATCAATTATCTCTGAAGTTCAATTTTCTGCTCTGTTAAAAGGGAATAAAATCCTTTCAGGCCTCCCTTATGGGAAAATGTGATAACACTAATCAATCAAATAATATAAGATGAGAGAAGCGTTTTTAAAAAATCCTCAGATTTTGAAACATAATTGAATAGCCATTATAAATAGTATTATTGGTAAGGCAATGACAGAAACAGTAACAAAAATCCATGAGATCATAAAGCACCTGATAACAAAATAAAATGAGCATGAAAATTCCCATTTAATTTGAAACTTTTATATAATTGTTCAAAGTGATCGTGGAAAGTTTTAAACAAAAATTTCCTGAATTTGTAGTAAAGCTCAATTTATTTGTATATTTACGTATTTGAGAATCAGTAAAGATTTGAATAAATGTCAGCCTAATTTTAATAAATTTTCCATGCAGCGAAGATTAAACACAAAGTTACCAGGGGGAATAAGGAAAAGACTGTTTAAACTATTCAAGAAATGACATTATTCAAGAGTTCATAAATCTGTTTAGCCGTACCCAGTTGCTTGCCAAGAATTCACAAATCATTTTTATTTATATTCAGCTTTTCATATCTCAGTCAGTTTGTATGTACTAAATTGAATTTAAAAATGAATGTAATCTAAAACCTTCTTTTCCCAATGTAGGGAATTTGAAAACATCTGCAATATTATTAGGAAGTTAGACAGGATCAGAAATAGAAAGAACATATCGTCCTATTCTTTGCCCATGACAGACATCACTAATGGATTATAGAATTTTCCCACTGAGATAGGAAATAGCCTGGGCATCATTCTCTCTCCAGGGTTCCCAACAATTGCTATCAGTCCATTATAGGTCTGTCATTGTAGGGTCTCTTATATCGCAGTGTTTAACTCTGACATTTTCAGAAGTATATAAATGCAGTGAATGTGGCTGACTCCTAAAACTCACTGTGTTAAAACAACAAAATAACAACCTTTTCCTATTGCTTGGAGAGCGATGACACAGTTCAGCACTCAAGTTGGTATTTCTCATTCAGCTGTCTGTCTACTCCATTCTCCATTGTGTGAATGGTACCAAAGACTCTCAGTAGGAGACGCCAAGTAAATGAAGCTGCCCAGCAGGAACCCTGTTTGGCAATTCTAACAAGGCTTGAAGAATTGGTTTCCTCATTAGGAACTTCAAAAGCTTCCTATCTGGTGATTCACAAATTCAGGGCACCGATTTGATTTGATGGAGGAGTCTACCCAAGCAAAATATTGAAATCTAAAGAATACAAATGAAGAACAAGTGCTTTACTAATGATGGCATCAAGCATTCACTTCATCCTGACTATAGGAGATAAACATTCTATTTCTTTGAAATGCATTGCCAAGGTGGGTATACTTTAACTCCAGAAGAAGTTTATCTCCCGAATGGTGATCACCACTGGATCTACTCGTTGTCTGCGTCCTTCATGTTACATTTCACTGCAATCATAACACTAATTGGTAACTTTTATTTAAATTTGCCAATGTGTCAGGGACTGTTCTAAGCATTTCCCTCACTTCCGTTCATTTCCTCCTCACAAGCTTTCTAGAGTAGGTACTGCCAGCACCTTTTAAGAAACTGGGAAATAGAGGAAGAGAGAAGCTAAACACTTCCCCAAAAGTCATACAGTAGTAAGTGGCATAGATCACATTTAAATTCATGGAGTCTGGCTCTAGGTTGTGAGATTGTAACCAGTAAGTCACCCTTCCTGTGTTCTCTTCTCTTCCTTTCTCCTCTTTGCTCCTCCTCACCCTCTTTCTCTCCCACTCTCCCTCCTTTCTGTCTCCCTCTTTTGTTCTTTGCCACTCTGTCTCACCTCACTACCTCAGGGTATTCTTGAGGCCTGTTTTCAGCTCCTAATAGAATTCTGCTCTTTAAGTAGAGTTTTAAAAAATTGTGGTCCTTAGTTTATTTTAATTTCATTTCAGCATTTGACAGTTTGGCAGTAAATTTTTCTTATGTTCTTTCCTGTGAAACACACTCCTCAGCCCCATTTTACCATAATTAGAGTTACGCTCTTCCTCCGCTTTTCGGCCTCACATGTGTATACGTGCATGTAAGTGCTGATGTGTGCATATATGACACACAAAATGTGTACATGTGTAGGTAGCACACACATTCACAGCAAGCTCACAGTTTGGGGTCTAGGGAGTTGTTGGTTTTTGCTTCTCACTCATAAACAATGTTTCCATTCTACCACTGTCCTCTAGAGAAGGCCAATAAAATTTGACTCATGAACAGCCAAAGAGAGAGGAAAAAAATTCAGGAAGGGAAAGTAATATGGGGAGAAAATGAAAGAGATTTAGTGCAGCTATCAGCAGACCGTTGTGCTGTCTTTAAGAGTCTGTTGAAACAACATAATAAAAGGTAATAAAGTTTGGATTTATAGCCTACCTGGTGGAAATGGCTTCCTGTGTGTATCTTTCCCACGAGCAGCTCATTGCATGTCTTTTTCATGGGAGTGGGAACTTTTACCTGGACCCCCAATGCCCAAACTTGAGACATCAGAGAGCAACCAAACCAGGTTGCTAGGTGAAGGAAGCATCTTTTGTTTACCTCTCTTCTTTTCTTTGACCTCAGATTTAATGATCTCATGCTATTTCTTGTGAAACCCATATTTGGATCAGTTTGCTTGGAAGGGCCTTAGAGATCACTGCAATGGACAAAAGGAACTTTGAACTTGAAAACAGTCATGACACTTTGCAAAGGACCAAGGACTTACTGTTTCACCTTCAAATTCAAGCAAATTTCCATAACCTAAGTCATTACTAATCATACTCTCCAGAGGATGGTGCTCCAGGGAGAACGGGAAAATCAAGCCTCGGGAAGAAAAGAGGAAGGGCTGATGCTTGCTCCCAAAAGGATTGGGGACCATGTTTCAAAAGGAATTTTGGCTGGAGTTTAGTCTGAATCTACTGTGTTCCCTGACACCTACTGGGTCATCAAAAGGTCGAATCTATTCCTTGCCTCATTGGTTTATCAAAAGCTGACTCAGCATCTTCTCTGTGTTCAGCTGTGAGCCAAGTACAGTGCTATATGTGTGAATTAGAAATGTCTCCAGCGTTTGGTTTCCAGTGGAGGCAGAGGCCCAAACTTAGGCATCACAGAAGGTTTCCAAGTTCTAATCTCAAGTATGTACTTGACTGGAAAAGTAAATTAATCAAATAAATGAACAGGGAGGAAAGGGGACTCTGAAGGTCGAGTTTAAGATTTAATTACCACTCACGGAGATTGGTGAGGGAAAATCTCATTTATTCTTTGGTCTTCAATTTCCTCATTCGTATGCTCAGACTTTGTCTCTGCATTCTCCTCCATCTCTGGCACTTTAGTTTGTATTGGGGGGGGTGAAAGAATATCAATCAAAATGGTCCCTACCCCTGCCCCAATAGTGGTAGAGGCCAAGATGGAATCTAGGAAATTCTGCAGAAAAAGTGGAAATGGAGCCACTAAGAGAAGCAAGGAGCAGGAGTCCCAGGGGTAAGGACCCCTGGAAGAGAGACCCTATTAGACTGATGAGACTATCAGACAGTAGATGGAATAAATCCCCCAAAGTCAGGGCTGGCTGAGTCTGCTGGAGACGGTCACACAGAGGCACATCCTCAGCCTGAGTGGAGAGGAGGGGAGAATGACATGAAGGGTGCGTGCCAGCTTCTCAGGGAACCCTGACTCTGGATCCCAACACAGTAGGGGCTGGAAAAGGCAAGGGAGGCCTGGTGCAGGACCAACTTCTCTCTGAGCAGGTTCGACAGCATGGATTTGAGGGTCAATAAGTGAAGTCTGAACCCTGAAGTGGAGATTCTGGAATCCTTCTCCTAGGGGTCTCCCCAACTCTTTCTCTCTCCTTTCCCTTACTTGCCTTTTCTCTTTTCAGTTGCTCCAAATTTCTCATTGATCTTGTTTTCCATCTCCCTTGTTTCCTTCTTTCTTTCATTTGTACCTTGTAGCACTGCTGTTTTCTCCCATTCTGCTCTTATCCTTATCTTTTATCTTCTTCCTCACTCCTCCTCAGCCTTTCTGTGTTCTTTTCTTTCATCTCTTTATCCTCTTCTGGACTTCTCATCCTCTTCCCAATACTTTTTTTTCTTGCCTAGTACAATATATTCTGCTCTTTCCAAAATATTTCTTTGTTATAGTTATATCTCTTTGACTCTTTTCTTCTTTCTATTTGCTTTATTTACTTTTTTTTAATGTTTGCTTATCCTTTTTCCTCCCCTTACCCAAACGTGGCAGCCAATAACCTGTGGTTTGCGCAACCTAATGACTGAGCCCTCTAGCTCATTATCATCTACAAAATGACTTCATGACTTGGTACTTATAACAGCCTCCTGAGGAGGGACAAACTCCCCAGAGAGAGAAATTAAAGCTCAAAACAATGGCTACATGATAGGTCAGGGTCATACAACTGTTTAATATAAAGTCCATGACTGAATCTCAACTCTGTCTCAAGTCATTTCACACAGAGACTTAGAAATCCTGTGTGGATGGCCAGAAAACCAATCCTGACTCATTGACTATGTTATGGGGTTAGATGTACCCTTGCAAGGCTAAGAAAAAGTTGTAGCTGCAAGCTGGGTGGATAATCTTACATGCCCCTAGGGAAAGATTTATTTGATACGAAGTGACCACCACATGCAATTATTCATGAATTTATTGGTACATTTAGGTATACATTATGATCGCATTCATTATTGAGAATTTGTACCTGAACATGATATATCTTGATTCTCATTTCTTCCCATTCCTTTGCCCTTCCTTCAACTCCTCCATATACATAAGCTTTGTTTTCAGTTTTTCTTCCTTCTTCCTTTCAGTTTTTTTCTTTCCTTGCTTTATTCTTTGTGCCTGCATTGTAACACTAAATGTTTCACTACATTCCTCTGGGAGTACGGGTCAATAAACACGTAGGGAAGGACACACACGGTAGAAGGGGCTGAGATGCAGATGTCAGTGGCTGTGGAAATGTGTTAAGCAAGGTGATAGGATTGATGAGTGAGGACACGAGGAATTTTGGTGCTTGTGAAATCTTTTTTTTTTCCTGCATTTTTCCCATTTCTAAATATATGTGTATTAAAATCATAGCATTCCTAATACTAATAACAAGTAGCCTCATACATACACTGGGAAATAGATCATACCCTAAAGTACCGACAGAGATCTAATACGATCATTTCTGCAAGTGCTCATATTGGAGATTTCTTTCACTGTGGTCTAAGCTTGAAACTGACTTTTGCCTACCTTCTTTTGTAGGAAGCATACGATTGGCCAGGAAATTCTCCCAAGTAGTTCTCACTGCAGATGCTCCCTGACTTACTTTTGGTTACCCAGGGCTCAAAATGCCATTGAGGCAGGGCAGTAGGCTCCAGCTGCCATCAAACCCTACCTCAACATGGAGGATCTCAGCCTCCCTTGCATCTCTGAAATTAAAATGCTTTCCTTTGTCTTTGATTCAGTCATGCTGTCTCTTTGCCAGTTGCTAGACTGTGTCCCAAGCTCAGTTGTATGTGTGATGTACAACAGTATATAAGGATCTTGCTATTTGGCAACATGGCAACTGTTAGTCACAAAAAACTTCCCAATGCTTTGTGCTTCTGTTCACTGTTGAGGGAAGACAACTATTCATACTTTTTGTTTGGAAAGGAAAATCATACATAACAGTGAAGGTAGTAATGATGGCTGCCCCTGTGTGACTTTAAGCATACTTTACCCGATATGCATATTGCCCTTTGCCTCCATAGAGAGATGCCTCCCTTCCTTCAAAGCCCATTCCAAACGGAACCTTCTCTATGGTGTCTTCTTTTAATGAAATAATGATACTAGCATCTTTTGAAGTCTCACAAGGAAGTGTACTGGAGCCAGAGTGGCCTGAGTTCACACTATGCTTCTAGCAAATGCCAGCTGTGAAACTTAAGCCTTTAGTTTTCATTATAGCAATATCTCCTACACTACAGCTTCTTCTGGTGTGTAGCTTTTTTCATTTTCATATATCAGCTGCAGTCTAATTCCTGTGTAAAGTGTGATTGCAAAGAACCCAGCAGTCATAAGCTCAGACTCTCTGGTGGACAGGTTCAGCTGAGTCTGACTTTGAAGTCATCCTAGATCAGGCTTTAGACCTGTGCATGAAGCATCTGATGCAGCAACAAACAAATAGCTAGAACTGTTTTATGGTTAAGTCACCAAAATAGAGTGGTGCTATCAACCTTATAATGTAGGTAAAGAATTAAATTAAATGTAATAGTCTACAAAGTACCTGACATTTAGAAAGTGTTTATTGACTTCTAGGAATACCCTGCTAACTACAGTAGCCTTAACCATGCACACATCTTACATTGTACTAGAATGGTTACTCTTCTATGGCAGGAGTTAAATTGTATTCAATTTATAAGTCCTGCTTTAGCTGCTGTATACATAACATAAGTTTATAACATGTTTTTTTAAAAAAATAGATGAATAAATTTAGAGACCACTGATGAGAGTCAGCTTTAGTTATGAGCAGTGTGACATAGGTCTGTTTTCTGTTCTTGTGGAAATTATTTGCCTTATGCTTAAAATGAGAAGTCTGAGATTGAAAGGGCAAACACTTTGATCAAGTAGGGGTGATGTAGCAATTATTTTCAAAATTGTAAAGAACTGTTGTGGGCGAAGGAAGACAGATTCCTGTGAATGCATCCCAATGGTGCCCTGGTTGAGATAGCTGGGCACTAGATAATGAAAAGTACTTCCACAGACAGACTGCTCAGAGACGGAAGAGATACCTGTATGCTAGTAACTGTCCTGGTGTTTATATGGGAAGCGGAGGTTATTTTGCATCTTTCACCCTGCATCTCAGTTGTACAGGGCATTAGGAATTGGGTAGGCAGATTCTATCCTTAATTTTCTCAATTCTGCTTCTAGGTGACTTCTTTTGTCTTTAAAGTTCTTGACATTTGCAACAGGTCCTTTGAGTTTGGTTTTTTTGATAATTGCTGGGTTAGTGGACTGGGTGGGAAGCTAGTAAGTCCAGCATCCTAAAGTGTGGGTCACCTGGGGCAGCCCAGCTGGGTTATTTCAGTGATTCAGAAAGGAGTGGAATAGGACTGGAACATTAGAGCAGGAGTATTGATCAGGGACTGGATTTTAAGTGCACTTCCAGAGATGATTACAGAACCATGATTAATGGTCTAAAGGACCTCTGCAGGAGAGCACTAAGTGAAGAGAGTGGGAAATATCTGGAAATTGTGAGTACAGAGACTCTAAGTGAAGAAGGCTTTAGAAGCCAAAATGTAGATTCGCAATATTTCATCAGAGCATCTATTGATCCAATGGGAATGAGGATTAACAAATAAAAAATACTACCTCTCCAGTGTTAGGCTCAACACTTCAGAAATTACATTCTCAATCATGTAAATTTTATTCCTTTTTTTTTTTCAAAAGAGTAGCTCAGTTATACAGGCAGGTTGGTTCTGTGGCTTCCCCTTCTCAACATAAGACTCCAATAGGGGAGTAACAGAATGTGTACCCTTTAAAAAAGAAGGGGGAGCTAGAGACCTTGATTGAGCCAGCAATGAAATACTTCGTGTTCTTAGATGTCTTTGGCTGAAAACTCTCTGGTCAGAATTAGCAGCATCATCTTTATGACTATAAGAGGACCAGACATGGTAGTTCTTCTGCGTGTCCAGTAGGAGAGAGGAATCAGGAATGTGTGAATATTAACAATCTCTTTTCTACAGTAGAAAGAGAATGATAAGGGAGCACAAACCCAGCCACAAAGTGTATGAGACATTAAGACAAAAAGGGAAGGACATATGTGATCTCACTGAGTTTCGGTAAGGTTTAGTTATAAAATGTACCTCCAAAATTTCAAGTGTTTAGAGGTGGGGTCTGATTGGAAGAAGTGGCTCCCTGGAGGAATTATTTGAAAGGGTGTATTCTTTTGGCTAGCTCCTCCTCTCTTGCTCTCTACTTCCTGGCCACCATACAGTGAACAGTGTCTTCTCACTATTTCCTTTCACAATACCCTTTCTGCCTTGGAGCCCTGACTATGGACTGTGCCACGGAAACTCTGAGCAAAAATAAATCTCTCCTTTAAATTGCATCTGTCAGGTATTTTCGTTTCAGTGATGGAAAAGCTGGCTAATATAAGTTGCTTCACCTCTCCAATAAGATGCAAACCATCTGGTCACATCTGCTTCACTAAGGAAATCATAAAGATTACATGAAAAAATGTGCATGATGAATTTAAATCCATGTCAATGGCAAGACTTTGAAACAACAAAATTGCTTCATAATTGCTGGTTCTATCAATATGAAGACATAAATTGCTAGATTTCATGTAGTTTCTTTTTCATAAGTACAAGCACTGCCATTATAATAGGAGATCTTAAACAAGACTAGCTCAGAATCAGTTAGGATACTCCACATAGGGACAACCAGATACAGAAGGATCAGAGCAGGTATTTGTTGCCTTCCAGATTTGAGGAGCCTAGAGCTCTTATATGAGCCTCAAAGAATGTGCCAAATATGATATCTCGTGCACCCTTTGAGGCTCAACATTTTCAAAATGCAAGAAATCAGATGCTGGTTTTAAGAAAATGGGAACTAAAATTAATCGTGTTTTTCCTGGATGGTGCAATGTTTTGATGTTAGTCTTTGTGACCTATCCAATTTGGCCATCTCTGCTTGGTTCCAGTGGTTTTTACTTCTTTCCTTCTATATCTGCAGCATTTAGAGTGGTAGCAAAAACATCTATGTTGTCTTTCAATGTTGTATCAGTTCACATTTAGTTATTTACTAATTTATTCTTCATTCATTCATATATCCTAATTTTTTCTTTCCATAATGTCATCTAATTTTGTTTTGTTTTGTAAGATGGCAGACATTTACTGAGCTTGTTTTTTTCTCTGAGCACTGTTCTAAGCACCAGGGACATGAAAGGAAAAACAGTAATGACAAGAAAAAAAAATGGCAAGGGATACACAAATGTAAATATATAGCTACAAAAAATACAGCAAATTGAAGTGGCAGTATTATAAATAGATGAGCTAAGTAGAAATATTATATGCAGTCAGATAGGGCTAGGTCCTCTAGAGGGTCAAAACAATGTCAGAATATATCACAGCGGTGACCTGAGACACATCAGGTGAAAACCAGGCCTCAAGCTAAAGCCAAGATGATCAGACCTACATACTTCCTCAAAGAACAAACACGGGGTCTAATGAAGTCCAGACAGACATCAACCACCCTAGCGGGTGACCAGAGACCTCTGGACTCACCACTTCTTAGGAGAATCATTGTTCTTTCTGTCCATGCTTGTTACCCAATTGAACCACCATTTCCTAAGTGATTATATTTGTAACCATATTGGATGTTCATGGCTATGGCCCATGTTGTACAATGTGGGTTTCACCCTATAAAACTCCTGGGTAAAATAGGATCCCTAGCTACCCACTCTGGACCCCTACTGCTACTCAGGAGCTTCCTTATCAATAAATATTTTCCGACTCTTAACCTCCATTGTTCCTAGGACTCATTCTTCGATTTCTAGAGAACAAGAACTTGGCGTGTCATAGAGTTCATAGGTTGGGAGATACAATGTTTCATCTCTGGTATTATTTCCACTAACAGGAAGACAGAGTTAGGAATCTGCACTCCCCTGAGAGAAGTTGGGTTAAAGAAGACTTTTTGGAGAAGGTGCCATTGTACCAATCCCTGAAGGAGTTGTTCAAGTGGAGACTGATAGGTAAAAAGAAGAACAAATGAACAGGGAGAAAAATGCAGGCTGACAAGGCACGCATGCAGACCAGAAGCTGTGCTTAGTCAGCTCTTGATAAAGTGGGCCTGATGTTTCCTATTTAATCAAAACCTCACACATGAATTGTATGGATTGTTTATGATAATTTAAGTAGTGCTTTATAGACACAAAATAGGCACTGGGAAGACCCATCATTTCTCTCTTGCTGCATTTTTTTTGTTTGTTTAATTTTGCTTATCCTTACCCTCAAGTACCTCACAACAAGCAGTTATTCAGTAAAGTTACCAGGAATCTGAGTCAAACAACCTTTTTCACTAAACCCAGTTTTAACTTCCTTGTCCTTCTGCGAAGACCCTGAGAGGCTAAGAGCGCAGCCTCTGTGGGAAGCCTCTGCATACTTTTCTGCTTGGAGAAATAGCATGTGGTGCCTCCTCTGCTGTCTGTTTCTAGTCCTCCTGGGAATCTGTCTCATGTAAATCCTGCAATTAGAAGCGCCCTCCCCTCTGTGCAGTCGCATCTGCCTCCTCGCATACGCGCCCATTTGATTGTGAAGAGATAATCATGGGGGCTGCTGCAGCCTACAGCTCGGTGAAGACATTCTGAATAAATTTATGGTTTCAGGAGCAGGGATCTCCCTCTCCCATCACACTCCTGCTTCCTGTCTGCCTGCACATTTGGGTTCAAGCATAACATCTCAATGGCTTAGTCTGTGGAAGAACCTATAAGTGTGGCGAAAAAAGGAAATATTTTTCATTTGATAGATGAAGGCCATGAGGCTCAGAGATGAAGAAACGTTTGACTGAGGTTGTGGGGCTGGGCAGCTGCGTTGTCTAGCACAGTCTCTGGATTCTACAACTTCCTGGTTTTATAGTCTCCCTGAGTGAAGGCAAGAGGAAAAAAGTGAAAGATTTTTCTCATTATGGTTTGGTTTTGATACGTGTGTGGTTCTGCACACCCACATTATTAAATAAAATTAGATACTCAAATTAACATTTAAAAAAGTATTACAAACACATGCACATTGTAAGAAAGGTTTACAATACATGACTGTATAGGGAAGAATCTCAAATCACTTCTTACACTACCGTCCAGAGATAGGGGTGTGCATATAAAATTTTTATGAAATCGTGTTTACAAGACATATGTGCATACCTAACTCCTGTTTTATTTAAGTTTATACTGTAAATACTTCTCTCCTGGCCATTAATAGTCTTCAAAAACACAACTTTGGGTTGCCTCAATTAAAATGTGGATCTACTTCACTGAATCGTCTTGCTCTTAAATCTGAAGGAAAACAAACAAACAAAAAAGTACTGGGTTAAGAGAAAGAAATGTGATATCTGTTCTTATTTCTTCCTTCAAAAGCTGTCCTTTCTTCAGTTACACAGCCCTTTCCAAGGCTTACACGGAACTGCAGTAAAGGCTTCCCTGCCATTGGGAATTGCCCAGTGCTGCCTGATCTTTGAGCTGGGGAGGGAGTGTTCCTATTGCTCTTCATAACACAGGCATGGAAACAGTGAGCTGTACCTTTCCACACGTAGTGCTCTTGGGGGTGGTGCAGTTCACAAGAAGCATCTTTTCTTCTATGGTCTTCCTCTATTATCCGTCTTGATGAAACATGGCCAGTTATTATTTCCTGGCTTCCTGTCTGAGAGGCCCAAAAGAAATCAGTAGCCACATAAAACAGCTGCTGTTATTGCGACAGTCTTTTCCTCGACAGATTGCAGTGTGGAGGGGTTTGGTATTGATTGTTAACATCTGTCCTGGGGAGGGTCCCTGAAGCTGGGCAGAGTGGGTGTTTAGGCTACAGAGCATCTTGCTTTGCAGAATGAGCACGCACCTGTAAAAGTGGTTTTTAAGGGGATTGTCCTAGAAAGGGAAGTGCCACCATCTTACTTCATTATTTTCTAAATCGAGAGATTTAAATTTTGATATCAGTTGCCTCCAGTTCTTTATCCTAAACAGTTTCTATACACATGGAAACTTCTTTATTTTTCAATACTTTTGGTCTTCCTCAGTCATGGATATGTAAAGGAAATACTGAGCCAACAATGGAGATTTGCTTACTGCATAGCCTGAGGCCTGAAATGTGACAAAAAGGATTTTAATATTTATTGCCCTCTCCTTTCTTCCTTCTTGTTTTATATTTTCCTCTCCCTCTAGTTCCCATGTTTCTTCCCACTCTTTCTGCCTTCAGAAATAATAACAATAAAAAAACCGCTAGTGTCTCCTACATTCAAAACCACAAGGTATTAAGCATGTTGAGAAATGAAGTTAGTTATCACATAGCCTCTGCCTTTGGAGAAACTCACTTATACAGAATTTATGGGTTCATATACGTTTTCAAAGATTAAAGAGCAGAATAAATTGCAAAGAAGTCAGGGAAAGCAGCGAGTAACACACTGACACATCCTTTCTATGTCACAACTTAATGGATCCCTGGGCACAGTAAGAGGGGTCCCTCTCATCTCACCCAGGGAAGACCTTGTACCCAAGGAAATAAGTAGACTCTAATCCAAAGTATTCTTGTGATGAGGTCTGTGCTTTTGATTTACATTCCTGAAGTTTTTGTATCTGACCGACGCAAGTTTAGACACTGACCCAGTTCCATGCTGGTTACTAATGTACTAATCTCTTGGAAGCTCAGTTTTCTTATCCATAAATCTGTACCTCACAGAATGCTTGGAAGCAAAGCTGGGAAACCATGCATGCAGTGCCTCTGCCCCGGCAGTGTGTGAGAGGCACCCTCCTGTGTTACCTCTAGCCTGCATCATTCTCCCACGGAGAGTCACAGGCCCTACTGGAAATCACATATCCTCTGTTTAACAGATGGACAGAGGTGCATTAGCGGGAGGTTGTTTGGGTGTTTGTCTCAAATCTAACGGCAGCTCACTTTGGTGGTAAAACAAACTCAGGCCAGTAGGGTTCTTAGAATATTAGTCCTATTTGTTAACAAAAGAATCAATCCTTCAGCAGGACCTACTGAGCAGGAAATTTGCACAGATGTTCAAGTCCAATCCTCTCACTGGGAGTGCTAGAATCCTGACTTCCCTCTCTGATCTGGATGATGCCCCAGGGCCTTCCAGTATTCCCTCCTCACCCCTATCCTACACTAGACATGCATTTGATAAATGTTACCTCAGAAAGAGGAAGCAACATTTGCCAACATCACGCAGCAAACTGATGATGAAGACAGTGGAAGAAATCTTACTTCTTAGAACTCAGTGAAAACAATTTATTTCATCCTGGAAGAGCTTTTTGTTCAAAGTGGTAGTCACCCCAGCTATTCAGTGTGGCTGAACACTTTCTCATTACATTTTCTTAGGATAATGAAAAATACATTGGGTGCGTTTCTCTGTAAAAGAAAACATCCCATGAATGAGTGGGTGGGGCTGTGTCACAGAAACTGAGCCTCTGGAATGGTGAGGAGACGGGATTCAGGAGCTGAGAGGCTGAGACTGAGGGATAGACCAAAGCACAGAGAGCAAAATTACAAACTGGCAGAGAAGTAAGTGAAAAGAAAGATACAGAGAGAAAGATGTCAGAGATAGGACACAAGGAAGGAGCACAGAAGGGTGGTTAGAAAACAGAGCCAGTTACTTAGATGACACAGAAGAAAAACAGTGGGAAAAGGAAGAGCTAGCCCACAGGACAGCTTGGCAGGGAACAGCCAAGGCCCGGAGCTCTGTAGCCCGGGAAATGTGTGGTTTTTTGCAGCCAACAGCAGGGGGCATCAGAACTCCATGGATAAGGAAAGCTTGCCAAGGAAGATAGTGTCAGAGTGAAAGAAAAATAGAAGCTGGGGAAAAGACAAGGATAGCTTCTGGTCACTTTGAGAGGAGCATGTGCTCTTCCTTGGAGATTCTGCGTTCAGTGGTCCAGTTGGCTCCACCAGGCATCTTCTCGCTCCATACTGGTACAGAAGTTATGTGAGCAGTTTTTAGAAATGATCTTGAAGACGTTCTCAAAGAATGAATAAAGTCTTAGTAAATAGGGGAGGGTGGTAGGGTTGAAGGGAGGGCAGGAGTATGGGGAAAAACAAGAACTAAGACTTGTCATGTAAAGGTACAAGATCCCAACGATGACTGTAACTGTACTGTATACTTAAACAGTACCAATAAACTCAATAAGATTAAAAAAATAAAAGAATGCATCCAAAGGAAATGTCCTGTGCTTACAGGAAGTGTTTAAACATTTAGGCACTGTATTAGGCAGAACTTATTCAGTGCAAATGACATATATAGCTGTTTTATCTAAATATCTTGCTTTACTTTACCTCTTCCAAAACAGAACCCTTAGGTACATACCAAGAGAGTTCAAAGTCAGAGATGTGATAGGAAAAAAAGAAGGAAGAATTGATATCGGGACATTATCTGCTTTATAAAAAATTGTTTTCTCCTAATTCTTGTTCTCAGTCTTATTCCACCATTATTTCCCCACTACTGTTTCAGGAATTATGCTGGACATCAAACCCAGGGCCTCCAACACACTTGCTCTGCAACTTAACTATACCCCATCTCCCATCAACATTTATACAACTCCATTTTCTCTGGCATCCTTTTATAAGTCTCATCAAAAATCAAGGAAAGAACTCATATCCAATTTCAATTTTAGAAACAAGTATAGGGGATATTTCCTATTGGATCAGCTGGATCATGTGCCCATTCCTTGAGCCAATCACAGGCACCAGGGGAATTCATCTAACTGACCCAACTGAAGTCACACAACTCCTCGTGTACACACTCCAAGATGGGGGAATAATCTTAGAGGAGTATGAAAAGGAAGAATTGGCAAAATGGCCTTCTAAGCCACACCAAGTTAAGCCTAAAAAGTACACTTTGAAAGAGTGTGCTGCCGAATTTACTCTAAGCTCCTTTTTTTTCCTTCTTCTTTCAAAATATGTCAGTTATGCCTGCCTTACCCACCAAAAGGGAGTAGTTATTATAGTGTGAATGGAAGACAGTGGTCTCTGTTACCAGGCACGCTGGTGAGCAATCGGACAAAATGGATCCAATGTGAGAGAGTCGGGAGAATTTGGTGCTGGTTTCTTCTGCAACTTAAACCAAAAATAGGGATTTGGGTAACTTCTTTCTCTGGACTTAAATATCCTCAGTTTTGAAATATAAGAATTTGACCACCTAAAATATTGGACTGCAACTACTTTTTGACCTCTTTGTGGTCATTAGGGCCCACTTGAGAGACTGAGGAAAGAGAGATGCCTGCTCTGCCCTTCTTAATGTCAGGAAGTTCAAAAATCCCCTACCAGTTCACGCACTGATGCTAGAATTAGTTCATCTTCTGGATTAGTTAATCTCCAAGGTGACACTTGACTTGGTTGAACTAATCGCACAGAGGGGCTGGATGATCATTTGGAACAGAAAACTCTATAACTCTATGTATCACACAGACACACATCACTCTTTGTTTTAAATCTCTTTCCCAGAAATAGCATGTATGTTCCTCATTACAGCCTTCCTCTACAGACTCCTTCTAGTCTCTTCCCTTTTCTTCCTCCACCTCCTCATCTTTTCTCCACTACAGGTAGTCAAGTACGAGTGTGATTGAAATTTCTTTTTCTTTTTTCCATCTGTATTAGTGGCAGGAAGTGTCGCTATCAGGGAAATAGATGAGACATATATCATCACTTATCTGCATCTCCAAGAATTTAAATGATTTCTTTCTCCCAACCAAAATAAATCAAAGGAGACGAATGTTAATTGTAGTCACTGGGTAGTGAATTCAGTACATCCACGTGAATCTCCATGCTGGCGGTGTTGTCAGGTGAGCTTGTCTCTCCAGGCAGGAGGAAAATGAGATTGCAGGAGTCTGGAGAGGAAGAGCTCTGGGGATTGGTAAGCGGCTCCCTGGAGGGAAGGAAACAGCCCAGCAAGCCCTGTAAAATCTAAAGGCCAAAGAAACACTGCCTTGTGTCAGCTTGACCCACTTGTGCTCCTTCGTGAGAGGTCTCACCCAGGAACCCAACAGGCTCTCAAGTTGCAGATGGAGTCTACCCATCAATAATTCAACCCCTCTCAGTCCGTTCGGGTCTCAGAGTCATCGGCCTTCATATTCACTCTCACAGCAATTGTTAAGGATTTTTAGTCAGTGAATATTGAATGAATCCCTTCTGCACGCCAGGTTCTAATCGGAATTTTGGAGGGTCTTCAAAACAGTGGAGACATACGCTTACCCTAGTACCTAGTGATCCTGGGTCTAAGTATTTACCTAAGAAAAATGAAAACACGCGTTCACCGAAAACATACATTTATAGCAGATTTATTCATAGTAACCCTAAACTGAGGGCAGTCCAAATGCTTTTCAATAAGTCAATAGATAATTGTTTTTATCAGGGGGAATTCTATTTAATAATAAAGCAGCAACCAAAAAGCAGATCTTCAGAAGGACATGTGTGGATCTTAGAAACACTTCATTGAATGAAAGGGGCTAGATATACTGAGAATACACATAGCATGATTCACTTACAGGATTCTATACAAATCAGATCAGCTTATTACCTGAAGTCTGTGGCATAAAACTATTTGAGATGACAAAGTTGTTCCATATCTGATTAACATCTGTTTACAAAAATTCATCAAATTATGTATCAAATAAATACATACATAAATGCATAGTTTTGTGCAAAGTTAAAGTTCACAGTTGCAAAAAAGTTATATTCCCAGTCGACATAGAAGCTGCACTCCATTATTGACAAAAATAAATAAATTTAAAGTGTACCTTATAGTACAGCAGGTAGCAATAGGTGGTAATACAGGTTAAAGGTTTAGAGATTTGCAGGAGAGGCAGAGTTGGCTTTTTATGGTGAGCAATTAGAGAATACCTCTCTGAGGATATCTCAATGAAATGAAAGCATGAACCATATGACTATGTGAAGAAAGTCATTCCACACTGAGGAAGAAGCAAGTGCAAAGACCCTAAGTTAGCAGTATATTTGTCTTAATCACAGAAAGGTAAGATAGTAAGGCTAAGCAAAGTGGTCAAAGTGGTTATACCTAAGTCTTAGAAGTGGAAATGTATAAAAATACATAGGCTTTGGACTTGGACTCTAGCAGTTCTTCTCAGTATGTTGGGAGGCATCAAAATACTTTGACTTGTAGCCCAACATAAGCTGACTAAAAGCATTATTCTGGAAAACATACTAGATGTGGTTAGGGAGACCATAGGGGGAAGGCTTTTGGAATAATCTAGTTTAGAGATGATAGGGGTTAGTGGAACACATTGCAGATTCTGGATGTATTTGAAAGTAGAACTTTTAACAGAAATTTAGAAGAACTTGATATGGGGAAGTGGAGGATGAGAAACAGAGCAATTAGGAATGCCCACCACACTGAGCCGCGCAGCTGGAAGGGCAGACTGACCAATGCATGACACTGCCCGATACATGAAACTTTCTCAGATTTAGTTCCTTAGCTCTGTATGGGAGATGCCAACTGCTGCTTCTCAGGGCCCCATATGGAGCCAAGGACACCATAAGTGGACTGTCCAAGACACGAGAAATTTTGTATTTCAAAATATATTCATTCTTCATTATTTGACTAAAGAAATTCTCTTTTGCACAGGACTTCCAATTTTATTGTTTCAGTGATTATCACTTTCAGATATCTAAGCTTTTCATCATACCCATTTTGAAGAACTTTATGAAACAAAGTATTTGTTCAGGGTCAAATGTTGTAACAAAATACTAGATATCATTACAGTTCTCTTAATGTCACATAAAAGAAAATTCTTGTGTCCTGATTGGAAATTCCTTTTCCTTACCCGTATTTCTAAGGCCTTCTTTAGAAGTTTTGTTCAATTCAACAAATATTTTTTTAAATGTGAACTTTCTCAAACATCAACAGCAGGAGGGAGATTAACAGGCTATTTTTGTGACCCTCCATCCTCTCTGCTTGTCTTACTTCCTTCAGTTGAAAATTATCTTGATAGCAGCAAAAAAATAAAAATCTTGATAAAATAAATGAACACCTGGCATTTTTTTTCTTTCAATCATTGCAGACATACTGTAAATTGTTTTTTATGGTCCTTATTTGATACATTTTAATTTATTAAAATTTATTAAAATGTAATAAAATATTCAAGCTTTGAATACTTAGATAACATACCAAGTCTAACATTTAGATAGCCTATGATTCCTTAGTCCCTCTGTCAAAACATCTGTTCCCCTTCATACATTGCTTTGATTCACTTCCTGCTTCACGGTCATTGGTCAAACATCACCACAGTGTTAGTCAGTGGCCGCGGACATCTTTAGGAGCAAGGCCAGCCCAGGAATGTTGCAGAAGCTGACACCAGGGAATTCAGTAGTTATGAAGCTCTGAGTCCCCAGGTGTTCTCATGTCTGTATCCGCTTACCACGAGGTCAAGAGCTGGGGAAGATGGATAACCAGGGAGGGGAATTTCTGAGCCAACACAGAGGCCAGGGGGATGCTTGCAGCTGGCCCAAAGTGAGAAGTTACTCTGCTTAGATTTGGAGCTTTTTGCTTGGTTTTGGAGACACCATTAGGCAAATGAGCAGGTCTGAGGGAGGCCGATAAGGCTCAGGGAGAAAATGTGCCAGTCTTTCCAGAAAGGGTCCTTTGAGGCAGCCAAAGAACAATAAAGCTGCTGGCCTGAGATAGGAAAGGCCTTAAAAAATAACCAAGTGGGGGCCTCTTCCCTCATTCCTTGTGGCTGAATATTATCGGGAAGGCCAGTTGTGCTGACAGAAAGCTGTAATCACTCAGAGTGGGACACAGATTCTTGGTGAGACTGAAGTTGTGGGTCAGTTCTAAACCCTCAGGACCCTGTCAACAGACACGACTCTCAGTGTGAGGCAGCCTGTTCCGTCCCTCAGCTTCTTTTGAGTTTCCCAGGCACATGGACCGTTTGAGAATCATGCTTGCCAAGGATTATCCCTTTGTCCCAGAAGGATTAAGCTTAGAATGACCCTTGGGGAAGACAAGGCTGCTTACAGCTACCTCCATCCTGGCAGGGTCAAGGGCACATGGCGGACGCAGGTGACACCTAGGACCTATGATCACCTCTCTGCCCTGTCCCTCAGGACTAATGCTGGAAACCACTGGTTTCTGACTTTCTTCTCTTTCTGTGTTCTTTCTTGTTCTCTTGGGCAATAGAGAGTATTGGATTTGGAGCTAGAGTAGCCACGTCCCAATCCTCGCTCATCCTTTTATTTAAACTTTATTAAAATTCATGACCTTCCAGTGTCATAGTTTTCTCACTCCTGAAATGGAGTAAATCCAAGTCCCGAGTAGTCCTAACATCTCAGTTTATAGTGCTGTAGAGAATCTATTCCAATAACAATTTTAAGACGTTCCAAATAGTGTCTGGCACAGCTCTGTATCCCTATCACACAGTACTGGACTACTTTTACTTTTCTAACTTGTCAGGATGGCTCTTTTCCCAAGCTTTCCCTTATGCCTGAGATCTTGCTTTCTTTTCTTCCCACCACACTGCATCCTTTCACCTCGTAGTCCTCGATTCATCTTTCTTATATAAGACAAGACGTCATTTCCTCTGGGAAATCTTACTTGGCCATTTTCTTTTCTAGAATTCAAAACTTCTTTGTACTTCTCCACAGCATCTCTTATTAAAGTAACAATTTATTTGGCCATCTCCTGCATGACTTGCTCTCTATCAGAGCAAATAGGCAAAGGTGGAAGGTACTTTTTCTTAGTTTACATAACTTTTTTTTTTTTTTTTTTTTTTTTTTTTTTTTTTTTTTTTTTTTTTT
>NW_022900948.1:33569659-33580634 GCF_012274545.1 Fukomys damarensis
TTTTTTTTTTTTTTTTTTTTTTTTTTTTTTTTTTTTGCTATTTCAACCTTTGCCCCTCCCAATTAAGTTAACAGCTTCCCTTTTAGGTAAATTGTGTTCATCAGATTATACAACTACAGAATTGATGTTCAAAGAGGTTAAGGAACGTAGTCAAACTATATGAGCTATTAGATAATGCCTAGCATTTGATTCCTGTTCTTAACATCCAATAAAAATAAGCATTAAGAACTTTTAAAATGCCATACAATAGCTGTTATTAAAATGCATGGTGCATGGTGAAGTTAAAGAATTTACCTGAGACTCAGAGACTGTATTGTGGATCCTGGAGTGAACTCAATGCTCAGTTCTCTCAGATCTCCAAGATTGTGAAGAGCCACCTTCTTCCCCAGAGACTTACATTGTCTCGCACATTCTTTCAAAGTCTTTGTAAGTACCATTGCACCAAGTTCTATGTTGCAGTCATGGTTTTACAGCTTTAATTAATGAACACATTTTACTCTTATGTCATCTCCATACATAAAATTCCCTATCCAGTATTTGTATAAACGAGATCAATGACACTTGATTGTGGTTGCCAAGATATTTGAAGGTTTTATTATGAATTTCATGAAATCCAACATTTGTGCCTACTGAGGGAATAACAGAATAGGCCCACTATCTCCATCAGAAAAGGTAAATTTCAGATTTTATTGTAATTTTTTATTCATGGAAGTGAATGGTCAGAGATAAGTGAGAGTGCTTTAACTCTTCTGTGTAAAATTTTTAAAGATTTAGGATCGCTAAGAGGACAAAAAATTCGTGTATACGCATCCCTGTGCGAGACTGTGAGTTTAGTGCTATGAGAGATGCTAGTCATGATATTTTTCTTTAAATGTCAAATTCTAATAAATGGGAGGTGTTAGAAAGTAAGTCTTTTTTTAACAGATAGATATATTTCTCCTCATTTGGAGTTCCTACCCCCAGTGCAATGGTGTTGGCTTCGGAAGTCATGGTCATCCTATGGCTGGGAGTATTTAAGCAGAAGTTACCAGAGATACTGCAGGTAAAATTTCTCCATAAATAGGGAATCATATAACTTTTTACTCAACCCAGAGTTCCTCTGAGATGAGAGCAGGAGAGCTCACAGATTTGTGAGAAAGGCAAACTTAGTTTGCTGGAGATTCGGGGTCACCTCAGGCATACGTTTTTCTCAAGTACCCTCTAATTCTAATAATTTACTGTTACATGAATCTAAGTTAAAACTAACTAATATACTGTGATACTACATTTTTGAAGAACTGATAGAAGTAGGAAGTGAGCTCTTCTTAGAACCCTCATGGAACATTGCAAATTTAAAGTCTTGTCTTGTTTACTAGCAGGCTGGTTAGAGAGTGTCCAGTGACCTTGCTTCATTGTGAAACCTTCCCAACTGCCTAGCTCAGATTTCTGCACATGGAAGTTAGGTTTTTAAGAGCTTGTGAGAAGTTTAATTCAGGCTTTCTTGAGGACATCATTAGAAACTGAATAACAGCTCAGCTATTGGTTCAGGCTTTGACAAGCCTGAGCCAGATACAAAGAGGCTGAGCAGTTTAAAAGGCAGAGAAATAGACTCCACTTCAAGTCACACTGTGAAGGTACCCGGAGAAAGCATTGAAAGAAGCTTGTGTACCTATTTTGAAATCAACCACATGTGGAATGGAAATTTCTTCAGCTTCTTACTTAAATTCTTCCTGAACTTTATCAGTCAAATGATTATGTGTGCTAAAGCAAAATATGTTAAAAAAAAATACCTCACCCTTTCTGCCTCCCTCCTTCTTCAGACCCTGAGAAGCACCAGTCTAGCCTCTAACTCTGTAAGTTTGACTATTCAGAGTCTTCATGTAAGAGGTGTATTATAGTACTTATCTTTCTGTGTCTGGCTTTTTCACTTGGCACAATATTCTCCAGTTTTATCTGCATTGTTACAAGGGGACGGATTTCAGCCTCTCTTAAGGAGGAAGAAAGTATTCCATCTTGCGTATATGCCATATGTCACACATTCATCTGTCAATGAACATTAGGTTACTTTCATGCCTTAATTGTAGTGAATAATGCTACAATGAACATGAGAGCGCAGATCACTCTTTGAAGTGTCTATTTCAATTGCATTACGTGTATATCTGAGAGCAGAATTGCTAAATAATGACATTTTTAGTTTTAGTTTAAAAAAACTGCCATGTTTCCCATATTGACTGGATCTATCCATTTTCCACAGACAATGTCAGCAATTCCAATTTCTCCACATCGTTATAAACTGTTGCTATGTGTTGTCATTTTGGTAGTAGCCATTCCAAAATATATGAGTTCATATCTCACTGTGATAGTGATTTGCATTTCCTTATTGATTAGTAATATTAAGTATATTTTCTTCTAGGAGTTTTACAGCTTCAGGCCTTAGCTGTATATGCGTAACCCACTTCCAGTTGATTTTTGTCTGTGTATAAGACAGAGATCCAATGTTTTTCTATGTGACTAATTTCCCTGGCATAATTTATTACAGAAACTATCTTATCTCTGTTGTGTATTCTTGATACCTTTGTCAAAAATCAGTTAATCATATATGAATGTATTTATTTATGGTCCTCTATTCTGTTACATTAATCTATGTTTTCTGTTTATATGTTGTGTTGTTTTAATTAATTTGTCTTTGTAACATCTTTTGATACCAGGGATTGAACTCAGGACCTTACACTTGCAAGGCAGGTGGCAGAGCCACTGAGCTAAATCCCCAGCCCAGGAACATAGCTTGAAGTCTGGAAATATGCTGCGTCCAGAGAGGACAGGGGGTTGGGGAAAAAATAAGGACCAAGATATGTTATGTAAAGGTATAAGATCCCAATGTTTAACGTAACTGTGTTGTATACCTAAACTGTACCAGAAAACTTAATGGGAAAAACTGCTTTAGTATATAAACCATATAAATTGTATAATTTTTTTCCTGTAAAAATGTCATTGGGTATTTGTTAGGGCTTGCATTGTTTCTGTAGGTTGGTTGATTAATGTGGACTTTTAAGCAATAACAGTTTTCACTAATACATACTTTCTTATATCTTTCAGAATTCTTTAAAATCCAATTATTTTCTCCTTAATTGCAATAGTATTATTTTTCAGTAAATGTCTGAATTAAGGAAAGTTATTTCATACATGTGAGCTTCTGATTCCTTGTTCACAAAATAGAAAATGATCCTGTTCTGCCTATGTCTTAAGGAATAATCTCATTTAAGGATAATTAACGGTGACATATATTATGATATTTTGGTTTTTTGTTTACATCAGGCATGAACAAAAAAGTTCTAAGTAATCATGTTTTCTGAGCACAAATCCTCACAAAAGATTGAGGAACTATTTCAGTGCATGAGTCCTAGTATGTTATTAGTTTACTAGATCAAAGGGTGGATGTCAGAAGTGAAGACTGTTGTAGAAAGTCTAGGGAGTTTAATCATATGTTTTGATAGGAAGGCCCCCCCCAGTTGAATCTGTATCAACCAAAGTAAAACTACGTGAGAACCCAGAGCTAATGTGTAAACCTTGTAACATGGGGCTGTGTCCTGTGTTCTCACCCACTTTTCACGCCTTGTGCTCAACTTTGTGAGGGAACATTTAAATCTCTTACTAAAAGTGTTTCATGGACAATGAAGGATGAGGAAGGAGCGTGATCATCCAACAGGTGCTTCTCTTGTCCCCAGTATTGACCTTATGATGGCTCAGTAAATCTCAGAGATGACCTTATGGCTGAGGCTACCTAACCTCCCTGCTTCTTCCAGAAAGACTCTGCTGGCCGGTGTTATATCAAAGATTTCAATTTAGATTTTCTCCTACCGAAGTCCTATCATCTCTGCATGCATTGCTACTTTACTGAAAAACAAGGGCCTTTGAGATGTTATCAATTTACGGAAAAGAAATCCCAGGAGACTGAGTGAAAAATGAATGCCAGAGGTAAACAAATCACCCTGAAGAAGTCAGGGTCCGTGGGAAGAACAAAGAAGACACTGAGTGATCCCATCTTAGTTATAGAAGCTGGATCGGGAGCTGGGAAGAAAATAAAAAAAGGTCCCTTCCATTCCTTGAAGCAGCCTCTCATTAATAATCCAGGACCTTTACAGTATGTGCAATTCTCTCTTCTTTCTCTCTTCATCATGGAGCAAAAGAGGAGAAACACATTTTCAAATATAGAGCTCCCTTAGTTCTTTAGGCCGCACACATATTTCACTTCTTAAAAGCTGCCAACAAGCAGCAAGATTCATTTTACAGCAAGCGTCCCATAAATTTATTTGCTTGTTAATGCAGTTTTCCCAGTTTATGTTTTTGCTAACTAGGAACATCAAAATGTCAATCTGTCCTCAGGGGTATATCAAGCTCATGATCTGAACTTGGTAACAAGATTAAAGTATGGATTCTTAAGAGCATGTGCTGCCAAGAAAATCAAGACAGGCTGGAATCTCAATAACACCGAATCAAGAGAATCAGAGAAAAGTTTTAATATCAGAGAATAATCATTGTAGAATCATAGACTGATAGACCATGAGACGAGGATGAAAGCTTGGAGTTTATCCTTTCTTGTTCTTTCTAAAATTAATTTCTAAACAACCTTGCACAGCTTTACCGTCTTTTTACACATTATTGATACTGAAAAAAAGACTGTTCCTCTGGTAATATAATAATGGGCATTCTAGGCCATGGGAAGACAGGAAGATTAAAAGGGGCTAGGCAAAGTGAAGTAATTCAAATTACCATTGAAAGTTACCTGGGACAAAATAAGGACATGAAGAGTAACATTATTCTACCACTACCACTGTAGCATGGCTTCCTTTATTGTTTCTCTCTCCCCGCCGCTCTCTCTGTTAGCTTTTTATCATTCTCACAAAATTCCTGAGAAAGTTCACTTACAGGGAGGACAAACTTAAATTGGCTTGTGGTTTCACAAGTCTCAGTCCATGGTGGCTTGGCTCTGTTGTTTTGGGTCTGGAGCGAGGCACAGCATCATGGCAGAGAGTAAGTGGAAGATGAAAATGCTCATTCATGGTGGATTGAAAACAAAGACAACAAGAAAGGGACCAGGATATCATAATCCCTTCAACGGCAAGCTGTAATGACCTAAATTCTGTCCATTAGTTCCCCCACCCCCATCTTCTAAAGCTTGTACACTTCCCAGTAGTGCCACCGATTGGTGTCAAGTTTTCAGAACATAGATATTGGAGGCACTTATGACCCAAAAATAACAGTGTGTTTTCCCTTCTGTTTGTCCTCCTCCTACTCCTTCTCCTCTTGTGCCCCCTTTAGTCCCCTTTCTTTCTTTCTTTCTTTAGGGGGAAATCATCCCTCAATAATTCTCTGATGATGTAGTCGAGGGGGAAATGATCCAATCCCTTGTCTCCAACATGACCATTGTCTTATTCCATCTCCCCTGCCCTGGCTCATGAATAAGCCTAGACACTATGTGTTCAAATGAAAATGAACCCTGGTCTTTGATAAAACATATAGAAAAGAAGGGCTGTCTTTTCCTTTTAAGTGCTGATCTGGTAAGATGGAAGTCTGAGTGGTAGTGACTTCCTGACCATTTTTAAAGAAATGTCTGGTTAGAGAATGAAACTGTTAGAAAAAGTAAAACCACAATGCTGAGAGACAAAACCATGATGAAACAAAGATTGGGATTCTCACCTTGCTTAGCTTCCTGCAGGGAAGCAGAGCACTGTAGCACCTTTAATCCAGAGCTCTGTGATTGGAAAACTTCTGTAGAGTTCATGAATTACACATACATCAAAGGAGGTGACTATAAGTTAAACCTGTAACTACCTTATAACACAGCCATCTGACTCCTAGGCATTATCACCAAGCAATGAAAGCACTTAACCATACCAAACTTGTGTGAAAATGTTCATGGAACCTTTAATCTTAATGGTCCCAAACTGGAAACAAGACAAATGCTTATCAATTGATGAGTGGATTAGTATATTATGTGGTTTAATAAAATAAGATAGTACTAAGTAATTTAAAAAGGATAAAACATGTGTGTGATGGATAATTTCACTAGAAAAACTCCTAGAAAATGCAATCTGATTAATCATAATAAAAATAAGTTCAATGATTGCCTAAAGTCAGAGGTGAAGATCAAGGGCTAAGGAGGGATTATCAAAGGATACTAAACTTTGGGAAGTGATGGTAGGATTACTTTCCTGACTGTGCTGGTGACACTTGGGCTAATGCCTTGTAAAAATATGTCAAATTGTGTGATTTAAAAATGTATAGTTTATAATATGCCAACTAAATTTCAAAAAAAAAAAAAAAACCAAAACTTAAAAGTAAGAGAGCAGAATCTCCCTTAGTCTGGTTCCCTGGCTTGAGCAGAGGACCTCTCCCACCAAGAGCTGACCTATTCTGTATAGAAATCTCATCCCAATAATGGCTCACAATTAGTCCCAAAATTCAGTCATTTAAGACTTTACCACTTATTGTCCCACTTACTGGTCTGTGGAAGGGATGCAGCCTGGCTGGGCTGCACTAGCCTCCAAGATACAGGCAAGAGGTCAGGCTTTGATCTGTTCCATGTATCTGTTCCTCTTTGAAAGGCTACCTAGGCAATGAGCCTCCGGCCTTGGTATGTCAGTCTGGGGCCAGGTGGATGGGCAAAAGTTACCTAGGACTTATTCTTTCTGCAGCAAATCAGAGAAGTGTGGAGACCAAAGCCAAACTGGATAAGCAGTCTATCACCTCTGCTGAAGCGATGCCTGCCAATATTTGGCTGGCCAAAGTAAGTCATGATTAAACTCAACTTCAATGGGGTGGAGAGTAAATTGAGTCACCGTGGGTGGAGAATGGATGTGAATGCTTGTTAAGCAGGAATTTAAGTGATCAGAGATACATGCCAAAATGCAACAAGCAAACTTTTCCATGCTAGAACATTAAGGTCTTTAGAGTATTGTTTGTTGTATATATGAATTCTTGCCAACCCCAAAGATAACAATAAATGTATGCGGGAAACTTCAATTTTTTCAGAAGATAAATTTTATTTACTTAAGCTTGTTTCAGTTTTCTTCTCTTTAGGTAAAAACATCCTTGCTAATATGTGATGAGAAACTAGCTCAGAGCAAAGTCCAATTAAGCAAATGAGATCTATCATTTGTTGAGTACCTACTATGCGCTGATCACATCACCTTAGTTACTTCATTCAAGCTTTGTTGCCATGTGGGAAGGTTAGTATCGTACACCGTTCTTTTGCTGAAGAGGAATGTTTCAAGAAAAAGATTGAAAAGCAAACCCAGATCTGTCAAAAAGTCCTGTACTCTTTCTAATTTACTATGTGTTGCTCATGAGATAATCAACAAAACACGAATGCGGCACCAAAGATATTTGTGACATTTCCCTCTCTTCAGACAAAGCTGCAGCTAATTTCTCTGTTGAGACACTAGCATCTTTCTTGTAGTTTTTTGACAGTCTCCCACAATTTCTTTGCACCACTCTTGTCATTGCTTAACTACACTTCGATCTAAAATTCTTTCCTCAGTCTAGAGAGTATACCACACACTAAGAAAGCAGCGGGTGTGATTTCCAAAAGTTTGGCTTGGAGTTCTTGATCTGTCATTTAGTGTCTGAATAACTACATCAGCAATCAACATCTGCTTCTTCCTTTATGAAGTGAAGAAACCTTGTATCTTCTGCCTGCCTGATTTCACAGTTAAAGATGATAAAACAAAAGCAGTTTATAAGCTACAGTGTGCTTTCAAATGTTATGCAGCATTAATGGTATCATCACAAGTGAGTTACTGACAATGAGTTAGAAGAGCTAACTTCTCTTGGTAGAATTATAGTTGTTATTACAGGTGGTGGTAGTGAAATTCATGGCCAGAGGAGACTATTCTTGCCAAGCAGGTCTTAATTTAGACCATGGAGAGAAAAGCCATCTATGTCTTCATATAAGACAGTAACCATTGCCACATCTGGTAGACACCAACTCTTTAATTGCTGAGGGTTTTCCCCAGCAATCTGCAGTCCACTCCATGATCATCAAAAGATCTCCCGGTATTGGCTGTGTTTCTTTTTCCTCTCCACTAAGAAGTCTTTATTAACTCCTCAACCTCAGCAGGGCCCTGGAGGCCAGGTGGGTGATTAATGGCCCCTGAATTATGATCTAACCAGAAAGGCTCTTGGTGGAAATTTATACTCAGTGTGGTAAGCTAGAATTCTTTCAACCAAGGTACTCAACATTCATTGCACAATTTAATTGCAAAGAGTAGTAGTTAATGAGAGCACAGGGGAAGAGAGTGAAGCAAGATCTGAGAGTCTAGGCTGAAAGCCAGTGCTTTTACTAGTGAAATTACATCTGGGAGACATGAATTATGTAGTGGACAAACTGCAACATTGGAATAAGGTTTTTTGTCATTATTATATTTTATAAAGGAAGAAACTAGGAACACAAAGCTAGTACGTAACAGGATGATAAGGAGGAGGATGAGGAGCATTCACATGAGATAACAATGTCCCTTTGTTAAATAGTTTGTAGGAATCAAGTTCTTCATAAGAGAATTCATAAAAACCAAAGCTAATCTGAAACATCATGTTGTAAATTTAGATATTTTCAACTAGATTCTACAGATGAGAAAAGTGAAAGCTTTGGAAGATCAAGTGACTAGTTCAAGATCATACAGCCTGTCTCAGTTCTAGGACTGTGAAGGAAATCTATTTGAATTCCAAACTCTGTGCTCCTTCTCGTATGTCACTTGATGTTGCCTCCACCATTACTCCTTCTTCTGTCACTACTGTAGAGTTTACTGTGGCCCAGGCAAGCATTGTGTGTACATCTTCTCATCGTTGTCCCCATTGATCAATGAGGAAGCTGAGAATCTGTGTGGATAACATATTTAAGGTCTGGTGCCAAGCAGCAGACGAAACTGGGCTTCACACCCCAATCTTCCTGATTCCATAGATACTTGTCTTAGCTGCTACAGTACATACCTGCAGCTTCCACTAATTAACAACATTGTTCATGATGCCCAGTTATGATTCCAGCCCTATATTTTGAGATATACAAAGCCATGCATAGACTGTGACTTGGTCAGAAAAGTTAGTCAGTTTGAAGATAGTTAGATGAGATTAAATTGGATTAACAGGGGAATATTATAAAAAAGGTGTTAGCTTATCTGCTACCATGCCATCATTATATCCAATCAGTTCACATGGAGGAACTTTATTTTGGTTGCTGGCATGATATTATCCATCTAAATAATCAGTAGGGGTCACAAATTCAAAATTTAGGAGTCATTCTACCTTGGGAAAAGCCTGGGTTTGACAAAATCAAGTTATCCGGGGTGGTGGGCCAGGCTGAGTCAGGCTGCAAAGATGCAGCAAAAGTTCTGAGTGTCCTTGAGTAAACAAATTGTAAAGATAAAGTAGCATTTTTACACGCATATAAAAGAAAGCCAATGAGTGTCTTTTGCGTGATTGCTGTAAAGGGCCCCGACCAGCCATTCTCATTTGCTACTTCATATTTCAATGAAGTTTTATTTATTTTCATTTACGGAGAATTTGCTGTTGTGAGAGGGAAATTGTTCTGACTGATGCCAGGTGGCTGGGAGGAGCTTTTGCTCTTAACATCGGCCTCTGTGCTGACCAGACCCTGAGTGTGTTTTTCTACTTTCCCTATTCTAGTTACTTCTGCCTGCCTCCTAATATATGTGCAATTTTTTTCTGTCTAATTTCTACTTACCTAAATAGAAAATAGAATCTGTTCCTCATTCAATAATAATTTGTAGAATACACTTGATGAGTCGGCAACTGATCTAATGTCAGATGTACAGCAGTTACGACACAGAGAAGCATCCTTGTGTCCATGAGTGACCAGTGCCCATAAACATCAGTGTGTGTTTGCTCAGGGAAGGTGTTTGGTATGAGACTGGGAAATATTCCTCCACTTTGAGCAAAACACGTCTGAAGTTTCTCACGTGGAAAAGATGTTGGATCACTCATGAAGGAGAGACAGTGTGTGGCTTAGGTAGGGTGGGTAAAGAAGAGCGGCGGGCTAAGAATCTAGGGAAGGAAACGAGATCCAAAATTCATGGGGGACCTTACAGGCTATATCCGGTGTATGAGAGACAGCACGCTGCTATGGGATGACAAACAGTGACAAAAATAAAATATTAAAAACTGGTGGGCTACTTCTCTGGCAGGGCAAAATAAATTCTTTTAGAAAGATGTTTGGATCCTAACTGAATACCTAATCTGTACCACTTTATGTAGACATTTTATATACTGTTCATTCTCTAGCATCCATAGCTCATAGAAAATGGTGGCAATTGGTACAAGTTAGGATTCTTGACTGTTCAGATTTCATCTTGACGTAGCTAGTACACACTAGAGCAGGAAGAAAAGTATATTCACAGAGAGTATAGAAGGGAATGCAGTACACTTTTTTTTATGACTAAAGAATTTCATTTATTTATTTATTTATTTATTTTTCTTTTTATTGAGGTTATTGGTACAATCTAGGTATACAATACAATTACATTCATCATTGGAATTCTGTACATTTACATAATAGGTCTTGATTCTCATTTTCCCCCTTGTCCCTGCCCTTCCTTCACCCCCTCCTCCCTTCCCCATTTACAAACACTTTATTTCCATTTCTTCAGTTTCTCATATTTTTTTTCCTCTCCCTTCTTACCTTTCCCCCACCCTTCCCACTTTCCTTACACCTTTAGCCCTTTACTTCCTATTTACCATTATTAATTGTCTCATTAGGATCCTGTGTACTATTATAGTTTTTCACACCAAAGAAACTATTCAGTATTTCAGTTAAAGAAATCTCTCTATGAACATTAAAAATAGGGAATCCTAAAATAAAACTAAAAAGGAAAGTAAAAGAGAAAAGGCAATGATGTAACATCAAAATAATCCTTAATTCTGGAGATGAAAATGGTCCCTCAACATATTTAAATTACTTCTTGCTCTTATAGTCTTATCTTAT
>NW_022900948.1:33581017-33620906 GCF_012274545.1 Fukomys damarensis
TACATAAAGACTAATAATAATAGTATGTTATGCATCGATAGCAGCAACAGCTTTTCCAGATTCTGCAGACATCTGAACATAATTATAGGCATTCAACACATTCCATTAAAAATAAAAAACAAAGAAAAGAATAATATCCAGACAGCAGCAAAGTTCTGTTGCTTTTGTGGTACCTGGCACCATTTTTTCTATTAGCCTCTTAATCATCATCTGGAAAGAGAACATTCTAGAGTAATATCATTAAATGTAGCTCTGATAAAGCACAGTCCCTATTATGTATCATAAAGCAGGTACTAGATATTTTACATTCATAGAGGTATGATACAGTACTGTCTTACATCAATAATACTGGATTCAGTTCTGGTTTGAAATTTACTTTGTCTGCAAATAAGATTGCTACCCCTGCTTTTTCTGGGCTCCTGTCACATGGAGAATTGTTTTCTATCTTTTCACTTTCAGTCTATGGGCTTCTTTTTGCACTAGGTGTGTTTCTTGTACACAACATATTATTGGATTTTGCTTCTTATTCCATTTTGCCAGTCTATTTCTCTTGATTGGTGAGTTGAGGCCATTGACATTGCTGGTTATAACTGATATGTACTGACTTATTATTGACATGTCATTGGCCTTTTGTTGACTCTTTTTACTTTTTCCCCTTCTCCTTTTAATTTCTTGCCTTGCCTATTTGATTTGCTCTGTTGGGCCTCATGGTGTTGTTGCCTTCATTGTCTTTTTCTAGGATCTTGTTTAGAATTGCTTGTAGTGCTGGTTTGGTATTCATGTAGTTTCTCAGGTGTTCTTTGTCGTGGAAGTGTCTTATTTCCCCCTCCATTTTGAAAGAGAGTTTTGCTGGATACATCAGTCTAGGTTGGAGGTTGTTCTCTTTTAGTACTTGAAATATCTCATTCCAGGCTCTCCTTGCCCCAAGGGTTTGTGTTGAAAAGTCTGCTGTGATTCTGATGCACACTTTTGATGCCTGTTCAAACCCGAGGGCAATTCCATGGCATGCTAAGCTGTATAGGTGACTACTACTACCCATACCGATATGTCTTCACTGTGACGAGAAAATGCAAGTCCAAGGAGAAACTCCAGGAAAGACACCTCAGAGATAGAGAATTTGCTTTCTAAGGCTAAAAGCTTAGATGATCTTCTGTGTCCACATGTGGAATTTCATTGTGTCTATCTGCTTTCTGCTTTGGTGAGGGTTGCGCAATTTGAACTATAAACCTTTGTGATGAAACATTATCCAAAATGTTGAAGGGAGAAGAAATAGGGTAGAGGAGAGGAAAGAAAGAGTGAAAGACAGATTCAGACAGGGAGGTGAGAAAGGAGAGGAAGAGGAGGAATAAGAGAGAGGGAGGGAGGGAGAGAGAATTTTCTCTAAGGATCACAAAGAAAGATACTTACCTTGATTCTTCAAGAAAGAAGCTAATAATACAGAATCCCCTGTACGCTCTTCCTGATCCATTTTAAATCTTAGTCTGCCTCTCTCTTTGGGGACACTTTATTTTTTAGGTCAAATCAAAAGAAAAGTGTGAAAAGGTAGAGACTAGAAATCATAACATTAATGTAAGTGAAAATGTGGACAAATTATTATAAAAATTAAAGGCAAAGAGTTATAGTTCCATCCAAACTTGTGGCTCAACCCATAAAAAGAAAAGAAGTTTTCCACTTTTAGTATCATCAAAGGTGAAACTAGGTAAGATCACTTTAGAAATATCATTTTTTAAATGCACCACTAACTACTAAAATGGGATAAGAGCTGCTTCCAAGAAGCCCCAGACTCCCAGATTTATGGAATGCTGGAAGGAACATCAGGGACAATTTCATTGAGTCCTTGTCTCCATTTTACAGATGAATAGATTTGTGAGACAGAATAATAACTAAACTAGAACCCAGCTGCTTTAGATTCTTTGAACAGGGTTGTTTCATTGCCCCTCCTTCCAAGACACGCTAGACAGAAGGCATGAGTCAGAGTGTTTGGAGATTTTCCAAATGATTAGGGGCTGGCCCAAGCTATTTCAGTATGGAACTGCTTACCTGGTGATAAATGTTGACTCCAGTGTTCATAGCACTTACTATCTGGTGCTTATGAGCAAGGACAGTGATTTATGGCTATGCTATGTTTCTGGCTTGGGTAAAGGAAGAGCGGTGGCTAGTGAAAGGCCTGAGATCTGGTCTTTTTGGGGCTATGGCCAATAATAACTAGTTCTCTATTCTATACCATCCTAATATAGCCATATTTCCCTCTGGCTTCTACTCTTTGCCTACCCCCCCATGTGTGCTTGTATGTGTGTGTCTGAAAACCTCTCAAAGGTTCAACTTGACTTTATCATCCTGTTCAAACTCTGTCAGAGGAAAGATGAAGGAAGAAGGAGGAAAAGAGATATCATTGAAGTATCTTTTGTGTACTAGGACCTGGACTAAGTACTTTCATGCTTGTTTTTCCATTTTAGCTGTGTGGTCATGCTGAAAGGGGTAATTTGTCCCCATTTACAAATGAAAGAACATGCCCAGAGTTCACACAGTTGGTGGGTAATAATGCTGGAATTCAAATTCTGCTCCATCCAACTCCCAAGGTGTGATTTTTCCATGTATCGTCATTTATATCACCTTTCTCTCTCTGCCTAGGAGATCTTCCTTATCCTGGCTCTACTTATCAGCATATTCACTTAAAAAATAGTTCATATTATTGCTAGAAATTAAAGAATCAAGAATACTTCAACCAGACTGCCGACCCTGAAGTACACCCAGTGTGTGCATGTGTGTTTCGGACCTGAGGCTGATAAAGAATGCACATTAGTAAGTACATCATAAGACGGGATGTTTATTCATTCATTTATTCATTCTTTCAGCAAATGTTTATTAAATACCTATTCTGTGCCAGCATTTATCAATCCTGGCTGCATATTAGAATAACCTAGTGCACTTTTTAAAAAATACTGATCCCAAGCTCATCCAAGTATTTCAGTTTAAATGTCATGGAGTGAAATCCTGGCATCAGGATGATTTAAAAATCTCCTACCGAGTGGTTACATGAAGCTCATGTTGAAAAACATCCTTCCAGGCTCTAGGGATGCCATAGTAAAAATTTAGAAGAAGAAACACTGAGGATATTCAAAGGATATGCATCCCCGTTATTTCAATAGAAAGGGGGGAGGGAGGGAGGGAGAAAGAGAGAGAGAGAGAGAGAGAGAGAGAGAGAGAGAGAGAGAGAGAGTGGTAATGAGACTGTATGGCTGGATTACACATATATCATCTTGAGCCTTAAATTTAAGACACTTTGAATGACTTGAAGGAGAAGAATGACAAAGACTGTGATATTGTTACTACCCTTCTGAAATCTGAGCTGAGACAGGAATTTGCTACCCTAAGAATTCTTACCAGACAGATCGATACATGTGTTTACTCTGTGCGATACTAGAAGCCGTAAGTACTGACATGGATTAGAAAAGTTCCTGTCCTCGAGAAACTTCTAGGCCCTTGTGCTTGCTGTATACAGAGAAGGAAGTCCCACAAAGGTAGAGGTCTAGTGCAGTAAGGACTTGGTTAGAGGTGATGTAGAGTAATTCCATCTGCTCTGGTGGAGAGCATATCAGGAGCATTTCTAGATGCTACCTCCGCAATTCTACAGGCGAGTGTACGGGAAGACAGGTAGAGTAAGGATCATATAGGTGCAGGGAACGGGGTTTGCAAAGTAGAGGAGCAAACAGTGCTGATTCAGTTTCTTCAAGCTGTTCAATCTGGTTTGAGCACAAACACTAGAAGGAAGGAATGTAGAGATTCACAGTTAGAAGGGGTAGTGGAGCATAAGCATTGTATGTCACATGGTAGGGACTGCATTATTTTGAAAGCAATGATTTGAAGGGATAAAGAAGAAAATGACTATTCATACTAGCACCAGAAAGTTTATTCTGTATTTAAGGATGATCATTAGAAGAGGCTGAAACCCTGAGTCTATGTGGCAGCAGTTACAAAGGTGGTGGGAAGTTGGGGAAACCTCATCTGGTAGAGTGTGGGCCAGAAGGGGTTGATTTGCGGGGACCATTGCTTTAGAGACGATGACCTCTCAGTTTGGTGGCTTCAGAAACTTTGAAAGGTAGTGGGATTCTGGAGAGAGCAATAGTGTCATACACTTGTGTGGGACAAGGAGAAAGAACATATGTGCATTTGCCCTGTCTCCGTGATGCTTTAAGTGTGAGCACTCAACCCTGCTGGCCTTTGTGTTCTGATCCATGAAGTGGAGCCGTGGCAGATACATTGGCTTCCTTAAAGCTCTTGGGAGGATCATGCCATGTGGAAGCAATTTGTAGACTCTAAAGAACTTTGCAATTGGACATGATATTTTGGATTTACTGAACTGCTCTCAGACTGTAAGTGCTATCTATGTGGGTCTCAGAGAGGATCAGGCTTTGGCAGATTACTTTTCTGGGATAAACGTAGTAATTCCTTGTGTGAGCTTTTCCTGTACTACCAAATCCAATAACAAAATATCCTTATAGTATTCACATTTGCCCCTGCTCCCAATTTTGCAGCTATACCGGTTTTTGATTATAGTTATAATCTGAGTAAGGAATCGTCTTTTGGACGCTACAAGACTGCTGCCAGAAAATGGAGGAGTGATGGAGAGAGAGGGTGGGGGACTGCTATACTCCTTTTTCTGGTTGGGATTCTGAATGAGTATGAAAGGTAAGGAGAAGTCCAATTAGCAACCCTGAACTTGCCCCATGTTATCTCTGCAAACACACTCCCTCTTCCATCCAAAAGAGAGCAGGCATCCGGACAAGCTTTTGCAGGGAAGGATGCAGACACAGGAGGAAAGAGAGAATGAAGCAACCATGGCTGCTTCAGCCTCCTCCAGCATGCCTATTTCAGAAATTTTGGGCTGACTGGGTAGTCTTTACAGTGGAGAAATAGAGGAGATAATTATTCCGAGTACATTCATAGTCTTTTTTTCATTAAGTGCCTAGTAGGTACCACGCAGACATTCATTTTATAGACTTACTAAGTACAGGTGTTGTTGCCCCATTTATAATTAAGGAAACCAAGACTCAGAAAGGTGAAGTAGGTACCCAGTTACGGAGTAAAGGATCAGAGATCAGGCACTTCTCATGTTTTAACCTTTTAAATATTTTTAATCCTCTTCCCTTCTTTCTCTCTCTTTCTAGTTCTTTATCCCCTTCCCAACTATAAAATATCTATCTCTCTATCATCTACCATTTATGGTGCTCTTTATTTCTATTTTGGGTTTCTCATATAATAGAAATCATGTGATATATAAGCTCATGCATCTAATTTCTTTCACTTAACATCATAGTCTCAAGGTGAATCCGTGTTCCTACAAATGACTCAGTTTATCCTTGATAGTGTGCTAATCCTCTGTACATAAAGCCCACACCTTGAAATAACATCAAGGCCTTTTCTTCCTATTTCACATTATCAATTATACAATTTGGACTCTATCTACACTTTTTAGTTTTTCACACCAGAGAAACTATTTGATATTTACACATGTAGGGGAGGGGAAGAAGGGAAAAGAAAAAAAATATGAGAAAAGGAAACAGAATGGAAACAAAATCTTTGTAAATAGGGATGGGTGGAGCTGGTGAAGGGAGAGCAGGGCAATGGGGAAAAATAAGAGCTAAGATGCGTCTCGTAAAGGAACAAGATCCCCAATGATGAATGTAACTGCACTGTATATCGAAAAAGTAACAATAAACTTAATGAAAAAATAACATTAAGAATCAACAAATGAAATCATATAAAATTGAAAAGCTCTGCACAGCAAAGGACACAACTAAGAATGAGGAGACAACCTACAGAATGAGAAAAAAATTTTGCCAGCTACTTCTCTGGTAGAGGACTAATATCTAGAATATAGAAGGAACTCAAGAAATTAAGACTCCCTGAAAAACAAAAGACCAGATCAAAAAAATGAGCAACCTAAATGAATAGATACTTCTCAGAAGAACAAATAAATACATGAAGACACGACCGATGTCACAACTCATTAGAGAAATGCCAATTAAACACTGAGATTTCATCACACTCCAGAAAAAAAAAATGGCCATAGTCAAAAATCAAACACTCACATATATTAGCAAGACTGAGGAGGAAAGGGAAACTTTCCACACTCTTGGTGGGACTGAAAATCAGTACAACCATTAAGGAAATCAGTATGGAGATTCTTCAAAAGAGTAAAAGCAGAAATTTTATTTTATTCAGCTATTTTCCTTCCAGGTATCTTCCTGAAACTTTTGAAGACATCGTGTTCCAGTGATATATGCTTATCCCTGTACATAGCAGCACAATTCCTAAAAGTTGACTCTTGGAAGCAGCCAATAATCCACCAACAGATGCATGGGTAAACATTTTCTATTCTTCCCATTAATGAGAGATGACCATTATTATTCTGTCTGTTGCTGATTGGATTGAACTTTTTTTTTTAAGTACTGGGGATCGAACTCAGGTCCTTGTGCTTGCAAGACAGGCAGCAGAACAACTGAGCTAAATCCCTGGCCCTTTTTAAATTTATTTGTTTGTTTGTTCATTTATTTATTTATCTTGGTACTGGGGATTGACTCAGGCCCTTGTGCTTGCAAGGCAGGCAGTAGAACCACTGAGCTAAATCCCCAGCCCTTACTGAATTAATTTTGACTGGCATCTCTATTTCCCCCTTTTCCACGTGTCTATTTGGCAGGAATATATTATTTGTTCTCTGAAGGGTGACTTATGATAGTAGAAGGTGAATAGAAATGGTAAAGCAAATGTTTGAACAGAAGCTTTTTTATTATTCATTAATTTTATTGGTATATTTTTAGATACACAACATGATGACATTCATCATTGGGAATTTGTACCTTTACATGATATATCTTGGTTCTTATTTTTTCCCCATTCCCCTGCCCTCCCTTCAAACCCTCCACCCCTCCCTATTTACAATGACTTTGTGTATTTTTTTCTAATCTCATATTTATTCCTTTCTCTACTTACCTTAGTCCTACTCCCCCTTCTTCCCCTTTCCCATTTGGACCTTTTCTTCCTATTTCACATTATCTATTATACATTTAGATACTTATTTACAATTCCAGTTTAAGTGAAATAAACAGGACGCACAAGTGTGAATATCAAATAGTTTCTCTGTTGTGAACAGAAGCTTTGTGAGTTTGAGTCCACCTTACCATATCACCCTTTCTTTACCATTAGACCATCAAGGTATGCGATTATGGCTGCACAGCTAACCTTCATTTCAAAGTGTAAACATTATAGGAGTTAATAGAGGTTTAGTGAGTGCTCAGCTGCATAATGGCAAAGCTGAAACTTGAAGTTAAATTTGTCCTAATCCAAATCACATGACCTTGAGCCTTAATATTATACCTCTTTTTTGGTTTTGGCTTCATGTTATTTTTCTAAAAATTTTGCTGTGACTGCTTTAAAACCACAGTAAATAGCTATTTTTAGAGAACCAAAAGATGAATTGGCTTTGGTAAGGAAGGGAAGTGAGTAAAAGTAGTGTATTGTCAGCTTTCCTGTTGCTGGGACCAAATTTCCAAAACTTACAACTAAAAGAAGAGGTCAATTTAGATCATGGTTTCATAGCATTCAGGCCATGTCTGGGTGGTGTGATAGTTAACTGTCTTGTCAACTTGCATAGGAAATGCCTGACTGACTGGCTGAGCATAGAGCTGGGCATGACTGCATGGATTTACTGAAGATGAAAGACCACCAAGAGTGTGAGTGGCACCAATCAATGGGCTTGTAGCCTGAATGGAATGAGAAGGGGAAAGAAAGAAGGCTCCCTTCTGGCTTTTTTGTTTTTGTTTTTATCTCACTGCGTTCATTGGTACATTGTGGGTATACAGTACAGTTACATTCGTCAGTGGGATCTTTTTTAAAATTGAGTTTATTGCTACATTTTAGGTATACAGTACAGTTACATTCATCAGTGGGATCTTGTGCCCTTACATGACAGATCTTGGTTCTCATTTTTTCCCCATACCCTTGACCTCCCTTCATCCCCTCCACTCATCCCTATTTACAAAGATTTTGTTTGTATTTTTCCCTTTTCTCATCATTTTTATTGTCCCTTATTTCTTTTCCCCTACCCTTCCCACTTCCCTTACACCTTTAGACCTTTTCTTCCTATTTTTCATTATCAGTTATTCAATTTGTATAGTTATACACTTTACACTTTTACTTTTTCACGTCACAGAAACTATTTGGTACTAAAACATATGTGTCCTATTTCACTGAAGACTACGTCTTCAGAGGAGCTCCAGTCTTTGCCTTTACCTTAGATGTCCATCTCCTGAAATGCAGCACAGATGCATCAGCCCTCTGATGAGCTAGTGAGCTTGAGACCTTTGACTCTTTTTTTGGTACTGGGGATGGAACTCCAGTCCTTGCTCTTGAGAGGCAGGTGGTGGATCAACTGATTTAAATCCCCAGCTCTCAGGCCTTTGACTTTTGACTGGCACTTTTGGAACTACAGCACACGGACACCCCTTTAGCATTTTTCTGCACCTGACCCAGTAGGTGGTCACTGGAAGCCTACCTTGTAAAGATAGATAGATAGATAGGTAGATAGATAGACAGACAGACAACCAAAATTGCACACATACTTCTTGAAAAGAAAAATAGTATGATGTTTTCTCAACAGATGGCCTTACCTTCATATGAGGGACCCTAGAGGATGTTGTGCATCACAGAAAACCCACTACACTGCCAGCCCTTAGAGAAGAAATTAAAAATGCATGTGTAGCAATCTCAATGACCAAAGTTACCTAAGCAGCAGTTCTCCATACTAATAAATATCTTGAAGGTAATCGTCACCACTGTGAGCACCCCTTGTAATTGTAGAGGTCAAAGGTAATTTGTATGATGTCTCAATAAATTTAGTATTAAAATATTTACACAAGTTTTTCTTTTTTTATGTTGCCACCAGTTTATTGAGTTATAATTTTCTTTCATAATACACAAGTTTTTCTTTGCCTCTGTGTATATATATATTTTTGGTGAGCACTGTATATATCATATTATGTCCATTTTCCTGGTGAGCACTGACTGATACAGTTGGTTTCCAGGCAGAAATATCCTAACAGAAGGTGGTGATGGAACAAAGTTGCTGAGTTTATGGCAGCCAGAAAGGAAACAGGGGGATACTATTGTGAGAGACCAGATCATAGCTCTGGAACCCACACAGACAAATCCAGAAATTTATCTTTCTGATCCCCTGGGAAACTCCCAAGTCAATCAAGGTGACTATCTCAATTGTTACATTCATCTTCCTGACAACTTGATATTAAAAGGATCTTTTTAAATTGTGGGTAATCTCCAAATAAACATGTCACAATTCTGTGTAATATGATACTACTACTCCATGTACAAGCAAAACACAGCAATCTATTCCCCAAAATCTCAACAGTCTCAAGATTGCTAAAAAAGCCTCAGTCAAAATCTCCTCTAAGACTCAAGATGATCTCTTAGCTGTGGATCTCTATATTAATCAAAAGTAAGCTACAAAACCTCAGAATAAGATGGTACAGGGAAAGCATTCCCATTTCAAAGGGTTGAGTAGGGAGAGAGAAATAGTTGGACCAGAGCAAGATGAAACCCCAGAAGAGCAAACATTAAGTTTTGTAGTCCCATACACCCAGCATTCAGAGCATATGGCAGTGAGATATGGATGCCAGAGGCCGTGGACAGCGCTAACCAATGGCCTTGTGGAATGTGACCTGCATGCATTCTCTGTTGAGGTGGCAACATTTGCTGTTTTGGCTTTCTTTGGCAGACATGACACCTCTAACTTTCTGGAATCTCTAGTGGGTCTTCTGTTCATTTCCGCAGTACTATCCTCTTAGGGTCTTCCCAGTCTTCCTTTGAGATCTGGGTAGAAACCTTCTTGATCCTGTTGCATTCTGTATGCCTAAACAACCATCATCCCACGGATGATGCTGAGTTCTACTATCACCCTGAGCAGAAGCCAGGTCCTTTTGTACTAGTGTGTGGGTGGCTGATCATGATGGAATCAATCCTGGAGAACCATGCTTTAGGAGGATTTTATGGAGCAAGGGTCCTAAGGACTCTTCCAAAATGAAAGTTTACAATTTTGCACTGTTAGCCTATGGGCTTTTACTGATTTCAGAGATGCTCACAGGAATATTTTTGTCTTGATTTTGTACAAAGTAATTGGCTTCTGTTTCACTGGTGCTAATGTTTTGACTAACCACACTTTGGTCCCAACTTTACAACTTTTGATTGTTTTAGGGGCCAAAATTTAAATTTTAAAAAAATTTCTGCTCTCCTTTTTGTCCCTGATTCTAAGTATAAATCTGTCTAAAAGCAGGCATATGAACATATACCACGTCCTGAATTTTGGTTGCCTTGAAATTTTTTCTACCAGATCAATTAGTCTGGCACTCTTAATTTCAGTCTCTCACATATTCTCACAATATGAGCAAACTTTAGACTATTTTTTTTTTGCCAGTGTATAACACTTGCGCCCTTTAGACCAACTGCTAAAATAAAGTCTTCATTCACAGCTGAAACCTCATGAGTCCAGCCTTTACTCTCTGCATTCTTATCAGCATTGTGATCTTTTGAACTTCAACCGGAATTACCAATCAGACTGCTCACAACATTAGAGGTTTTCTGTAGCCTACATCTGTGAGCTTTTCCAAAATCTTACAATAAACCAGTTTGAAAGTCTTCTAAACTTTATGGTCAGGTACAATTACAGCACCCACCACACTTTCCTGGTACTGACTTTCCGTACTAGTCAGCTTTTCTGTTTCTGGGACCAAATACCCAACGCTTACAATTTAAAGGAGTAGAGGTTGATTTGGCAAATAGTTTCAGGGGATTCAGTAATTGGTTGGCTGAAACATCATGACAAAAGGGAGTGAAAGAGAAAAAGCTCTTGGTGGCCAGCAAAGTAAGCAGGGAAACACCAGAGAGGAAAGGATGAGAGACCAGAAAGAGATCATACCTCCTTGACTAATTAAAACACACCCAGTGGTGTGATTTACTAATCCCCTGGGCAACTTCTAGCCAAACTAGTTGATAATTTGCATTAACCATCATGGCAATGGTTGGTAGTTTCACTGAATATATGATTCATCTAGGGATTTTGGTCAAATGCAAGTATCTTTATAGGAAATGTAGACTAGTACCTAAGATTCTGAATTTTTTACAAGGTCCCAAGTGAAATTTATATTGCTTATTCTTGGTTTACACTTTGAGGAGCAGTGGCCTACGTGATGCCAGTCAGTTTGCCTAGATTATGAGAGAAAGGGAAATTAAAGCAATACTGTTTAGAGATTAAGAACAACTGAATCAGATGGGATTAGGGGTAAATAAGGAAAGCAGCAAGGAAATACAACACAAGGAGAAAAAGTAGAGCAAGAGCAGAACCTCTGTTCTTACAGTATTTCAATGTACTCTTCCATGATTTGTTTCTAAATTGCCTCTACAAAGGGATCAGAATGTATAATTGATAGTGTGAAATAGGAAGGAAAGGCCCAAAGGATAAGGGGAAGTGGGATGGGTTGGGGAAAGTAAAGAAAGGAATGGAATTAATATGAGAAAATGAAAAAATGGAAACAAAGTCTTTGTAAATAGGGAGATGAGGAGTTTGAAGGGAGGGGAAGGGAATGGGAAAAAATAAGAAGCAAGATAAATTATGTAAAGGTACAAATTTCCAAAGATGAATGTCATTGTACCGTATACCTAAAATGTACCAATAAACAATGGAAAAATGCAAAAAAATAATCAATATGAAAATATGGGAAGAAAGCTTTGCATTCATAATGATTTTAATATCACTGGTCACTAATATGACTTATATCTAGATTTACCCCTAAAGCCTTTTGTCCTCCTAGGTGGGGCTTCTGGAGGGTGGGTTGATCACGGATATCTGACACTAGATTACAGTTGTGATACCTGGATCAGTCCATTGATTTAGTGTGCTTGTGGATGAGAGGATTACTGAGGAGGGGGACACCACCCTTGGTGTAGGAGACACCAACAAATAAGCTGCAGCCTGGATGGGATATAAAAGGAAAGCAGAAAGGACTACTACTCTCATGAGCACTAGCACCTTCCTTCATCTCTCCAGCTACATAAGAAGATGATTAGGATAGGTAAAAAGGGGGTGAACCATCAGTCACTCAAGTTGTTGATGACATTGTTAAAAATGTTATTTTCTTAAGTGATTCCATTTCTTTTCCCATTAGACTCAGTAAAAGAAATTCTCAACATCTCTCAAGCTAAGTAATGAAAATGCCAAGAAAATAGTTCATCAATAATTGTAATGCCAAGAAGGGGGAATGGTTTGGTCCTTCTCTGATAGACAAAGTCCACAGACCCTGCAGAAATTCTTGGTGGAGGGAGGTTATCAGAGAGGAGAGGGCTTCATATATGCAACCTATTGAGCAGTTCAGTTCTTTCTTCAATTAAAATCCTTTGTACCTACACAGTCCCATCTGGCCCCAGAAAGTGACTTCATATATTTTCTCATTTCCTTCCCTCTCCTTTCCTTCTTTCTCCTTTCACTCCCTCCCTCCCTCCCTCCCTGCCTTCCTTTCTATTGTGTCTCTCCTATTCAAATATTACTTTACATTTATGAAAATCTCTGGAGAAAAGAGGAAATTCAAGGATGTTCTGTACCTCCCATGTTGAGTGTCACATTTCTCTCACAACATTAGGTTGTGGGGCTGGGGATTTAGCTTAGCGGTTCTGTGGCCTGCCTTGCAAGCACAAGGACCGGAGTTCAATCCCCGGCACCAAAAAAAAAAAAAAAAAAAAAAAAAAGTTGTGCTTCTGTAATATGATGTTAATTTATATCATATGTTCTTTATGTGTTATTTACATAGAAGTGAGAATGAAGCTGGGCACAGGCCTGTAATCCCAGCACTGGGGAAGCTGAGGCATGAGAATCGCTGTGAGTTTGAGACCAGCCTGGGCTACATAGTGAGTTCCAGGTCAGTCTCAACTACACAGTGAGACCCTGTCTCAACCCCCCCCCATAAACAACAACAGCAACAACAACAACAAACAAACAAAGAAAAAAGTGAGAATGATCAAAAAGCTGAAACTGAGCTTGGAAATTTGCAGGCTTTGTTTAAATTTAGACTCTGTTCCTTACTAGCCCATTGATTACAAGCAAATTTTACTATGTTTGCTGATCTACAAGACATGGATAATAACAGCAAAAATAACACTGGCAGCAAAAATGACAATGATGGTAATATCAGCGTTTCCCCTTTTTTTGTCAGTAATACATTTGAATAGTTAAAACATCTAGTTTAGTGAGTAATTAATTCAGTTATGGATTAAAATTCTTTAGTTGTGTATTTTCAGTATCTACTTTGTGATCGGTGCTGAAACAAGCACTGAAAACTTGAAAGTGAAGAAGAGATACATTGTCTGTGCTTCATTAGAGTTTTTGCACTACTGCAGGGCTGGGCAAAGTTTAACATAGGTTGGGCCCCAAATTCTGCTCTTAGCCTATTTTTGGACTATTCTTGAGGTAGGATTGGTTTTATATTTTAAAGAGTTGAAAGATAAGTAAATACAAGAAAAACTCCTGTGTGCCCAATAAGACTAAAATACTTACAATATTGTCTTTTACAGAAAATTTTGCCTATTGCTGGTCTGGGAGAACACACCAGAAAGATTCAATAAATGCTTTCAGCGTGCCAGGTATTCATGGGAAGTTCTTCGCGTGGGTTTCCATATCTCTTTCATTCTCCCACACACTCATCACTGTTTTCCCAGTGAAAATCAAAGATTTCAGAGAATGAATGGGTAACTCTTGTGCTTTTCCTGGCCCTTCTGATTATTCTACTAAATTGTGCTGCCCTACTAGATTCTTTCCTTGTTGTTAAATAAATACCGCGCATGTGCCCTGGCATAAGGAGTGTAACTCTCTCTCCTCTCCCCGAGCTCAGCAAGTGTATTCCCAACTCACCCCACAGAATTAAGCTCTACAGTCGTAATTTTCCCTCGGAAAAGCCCACTGCTTTATGGGCTTTCATGTCTTCAGATACAAGCAGTCATTTCGTATTTTGTTTTGTGATCGTGTTGTTATTGTTGCCTTCTCATTAGTTAAAGGAGGGCAAAGGCTGGAACTTTTTGTTTGCTATTTTATTTCCAGTGCTAAATATCTTTGCTGTGTGCTCAATAAATACTAGGTGAATAAATGAAAGAGTAAATAATTCAGTGTCCTGTCTGCGGAACAGAAACAGGTTGGCCAGTTTACTGAATTCTTTCAATATGGGTGTCCTCCTTTTTCAGGGACATACACCCCCAAATGGATTTTCTGTGGCTCTGTTTAAATAGGCCCTCCATTCTCCCTGTATAATTAATGGAGGTGCAGTGAGCTGTTTGTGCTGATACATCATCTGCACCACAGAGCAAATGCATTTGTTACAGAGGTATCTAGGCCAGAGCTAATGAAACATTTGCAAATGTCCTGATTCACGAGGAGAAAATTGGTTCACCTGAATGACAAGGTTTGTGTGCAAGAGAAATGTTTTTTGCAGTTTTCTAGCTGTGTTCTGGGAAGTCCCAATAAACAACAACAGCAACAACAACAACAAACAAACAAAGAAAAAAGTGAGAATGATCAAAAAGCTGAAACTGAGCTTGGAAATTTGCAGGCTTTGTTTAAATTTAGACTCTGTTCCTTACTAGCCCATTGATTACAAGCAAATTTTACTATGTTTGCTGATCTACAAGACATGGATAATAACAGCAAAAATAACACTGGCAGCAAAAATGACAATGATGGTAATATCAGCGTTTCCCCTTTTTTTGTCAGTAATACATTTGAATAGTTAAAACATCTAGTTTAGTGAGTAATTAATTCAGTTATGGATTAAAATTCTTTAGTTGTGTATTTTCAGTATCTACTTTGTGATCGGTGCTGAAACAAGCACTGAAAACTTGAAAGTGAAGAAGAGATACATTGTCTGTGCTTCATTAGAGTTTTTGCACTACTGCAGGGCTGGGCAAAGTTTAACATAGGTTGGGCCCCAAATTCTGCTCTTAGCCTATTTTTGGACTATTCTTGAGGTAGGATTGGTTTTATATTTTAAAGAGTTGAAAGATAAGTAAATACAAGAAAAACTCCTGTGTGCCCAATAAGACTAAAATACTTACAATATTGTCTTTTACAGAAAATTTTGCCTATTGCTGGTCTGGGAGAACACACCAGAAAGATTCAATAAATGCTTTCAGCGTGCCAGGTATTCATGGGAAGTTCTTCGCGTGGGTTTCCATATCTCTTTCATTCTCCCACACACTCATCACTGTTTTCCCAGTGAAAATCAAAGATTTCAGAGAATGAATGGGTAACTCTTGTGCTTTTCCTGGCCCTTCTGATTATTCTACTAAATTGTGCTGCCCTACTAGATTCTTTCCTTGTTGTTAAATAAATACCGCGCATGTGCCCTGGCATAAGGAGTGTAACTCTCTCTCCTCTCCCCGAGCTCAGCAAGTGTATTCCCAACTCACCCCACAGAATTAAGCTCTACAGTCGTAATTTTCCCTCGGAAAAGCCCACTGCTTTATGGGCTTTCATGTCTTCAGATACAAGCAGTCATTTCGTATTTTGTTTTGTGATCGTGTTGTTATTGTTGCCTTCTCATTAGTTAAAGGAGGGCAAAGGCTGGAACTTTTTGTTTGCTATTTTATTTCCAGTGCTAAATATCTTTGCTGTGTGCTCAATAAATACTAGGTGAATAAATGAAAGAGTAAATAATTCAGTGTCCTGTCTGCGGAACAGAAACAGGTTGGCCAGTTTACTGAATTCTTTCAATATGGGTGTCCTCCTTTTTCAGGGACATACACCCCCAAATGGATTTTCTGTGGCTCTGTTTAAATAGGCCCTCCATTCTCCCTGTATAATTAATGGAGGTGCAGTGAGCTGTTTGTGCTGATACATCATCTGCACCACAGAGCAAATGCATTTGTTACAGAGGTATCTAGGCCAGAGCTAATGAAACATTTGCAAATGTCCTGATTCACGAGGAGAAAATTGGTTCACCTGAATGACAAGGTTTGTGTGCAAGAGAAATGTTTTTTGCAGTTTTCTAGCTGTGTTCTGGGAAGTCCCAAAGTCCCAAAGAAACATATCTGCCAACCCCTCTACAGGCACAGTCCAAAGGTCACCGTAGAAGAGGGCAAAAGTTCTGAGATCAAGACTCAGCTATGGTGATGCTCATGCAGGCTTGAGGATGCTTGAGAACTCTCTCAAGTTGTACGCAGAAAGCTTGTTTGCACATGTGCTATGTGCTAAAAAGCATTTGAAATTTATCAGTTTCTCATTGAGATATCATTGGCATCTCAGTAATTGAAAGCAAATGCAAAAAAAAAAAATCTATCTTTACCCATATGTAACTGAATTTATTTTTTTTAAGGACAATGAATCAGGAGGAGAAATTTATCTTTGTCCTAAAAGGATCTTTCCTATTCTCATCCTAACCTTCCCACACTGGCCCCCCATGCTGATGAAGCATTTCGCATTCTTTGTAGAGCACGCACACTAATGGAGGAATCAAATTCTGCCAACCCCATGTTTTTTCAACTCCACCTTGCTGTCCATTAAGAGGACGATGATGGTTTTTCATCTTTCGTTTCTCTTTCTATTCACTCATCCAATTTTTGTTCTTATTCGCTCTCATTCGCACATGCATTCTCGCTGCCCTGCCCTGTCATTTTCTCAACGTGAAGTTTTAAAATGATTTCTCATTTGTGACCAGATTGTCTCTAAGAAGAAATTGGCTTCAATAAATGTTCAACAAGGGTATTAAATTAGAAAATGAAATACAATGGAGGAATGCACTTATCTTTGCCTTTCCAAATGCATCTTCCAAGTGATAGGAAAGGGATAAAAATCACACACCTCTACAGGAACCACAACAATGGGAGAAGAAATTGAGTTACATGACAGACTTCACAAAGTTTTAGAAATTGAAGTTAGAGAGCTTAATAAAGGCATAAAACCATGAAATATATGCCTGCACAATGAAAAAAATAACTGAATGTTCCTAAGAAGTTTGTATGTAAAAATAAATATCAGAGGATGGGAAGACTTGGGGGACACTGAGAAAAAAAATTGGTGAAAACATTGCAAGATATATTTGAGGAAATACTCAGATAATGAAATACAAAAAGGTAAAAAGTGAATGATGCCGCTATCTGTGTATTTTCTGTCAGCTCCAAATGGATCTTCATATCCCTCGAGAGATCTGGAGGAAATGGAGAAGGACTCTCCCTCAACTCCTGTAGCACAGCAGTCTCTGAGCACTCAGGTCCCAGGCAGTGTGATAGCCCCCTTGTGTGGTCTCTTCTCTTTTTGTACCAGGGATCAAACTCAGGACTTTGTGCTTGCAAGGTAGGCAGTGGAACCACTGAGCTAAATCCCCGGCCCCTCTTGTATGGTGTCTTAATGTGTTCTCAGGTATGTCACCTCCCTGTGGAGGACCAGCCTTGACACACCGGAGCACAGGCTCCGGGAGTCTTGCTGCAAAAGCAGCTCAGTAAACTTCACTCATCGCTCACTTTGCTCATCCCCGAAACAAAGCCTAGAGCTCACTTTGGGGTGAGAGGAGGGATTCTTCCCCTGTGCTCTATCATAACCCTATTGAGACTGGGCCCTACCGGTATCTGCCCTTTCGACATTCGTTAGCATTATCTTTACCTTTCATGAGTCAGTTTCCCATTTACAATCCTGTTTTATGGAATACTTCTGTATATTAAGTTTTTGTTGTTAAAGTTACTGTTTGTGTGTGTTCTTGGATTGGATCAAATGGCTGGGCTGTGGTGGCAGCTAAAAGATATTAAAAGAACAATTTAGAAAGCATGATACATAAATAACAGGAATTCAATAAGAAATGTAAAGGAGTAAAATTCCTTCAATTAAAAGAGGAAATGTTTCTGGACTGAAAACTTCCAGTAAGTGATTGTGAAAAGTAAGAACCTGAAAAGGCCATATTGTCATAAACTTCCACAAGTTGATCTTTACTAAGGGTGCACAGGGTATTGTAAAATCTTCCAGTTCAGATGGGAACAAACATGTATAAAATAAGAGAATGAGGAGGTATCATTCCTAGCAAAAATAATGCAGCATGTTAGGAGAGAAAAAAAAAATGTTCGTAAAATTTTAAGGAGAAATGCTTCCAACCAGCTGAATTATAGATGTATAGGAGCTATAGGCAGAGGAAAGAATGATAACTTTAGATAAGCAAAAGTTTGCAAGTACTATCTCCTACATTCTTTCTTAGTAAGCTATGGGAATATGTGCTTCTGCAATATTTAAAGACTAAATCTTGCAGACGAGAGCAACAAGAGCTATGAAACAGGCTATCCAATGAAGAACTAGCCCATTGCTAAGTCTGAAAGGAAATTTTAGAAGAATACCTTTATACCAGGTGTAAGGTACAAACTGGAAATAAGGGAGCAAAAAGATCAGGGGGCTTTCATACGTGGGGCTTCAGCAGAAGACACTATTTGAGATGAGGAAAATATATTGAGAGAGGGAGATATAATGATTATGAGCTTAGTATATGTGACGAGTATTAACATGATGTTAATTCGTAGACTTATGAAACAAAGATAAGCAATTATTAACCTGCAAAAATGCACCCAAAATATTCTACAAAGGACAAAAAATGTATGCCCTTTTATGTGAATATGGTAATATGAGCACATATCCTTCAGTTACATTAAAATTTATTATAATTATGTTTGTTTTATTGAAAGATATAAGTATGGAGGAAATCATACCTAAAGTCGATAAATCAAATAATATTATGAGAAAAATAATCTTGAAAATATGGTGTTAAATTAGAGAACAATGTTAGCATTGAGTTTAAGAAATGTGATTTCCTTTGAGTAGCAGGAATAGAGGGTGCAATGTGGTGATGTGATTTTTCATTATAAACCTTTCTGGTGTGTTTTTTTTTTTAACATAGGCTTGCACATTCTTTATTAACACAAAAGAAAAAGTCAAAAAGTAAAACTTCCACTGGGGAGATAATGCATCACAACTGTCCTTCAGTGAGTAGTGATCTTGTTATAGTAATTATTGAGAAAACAAGCTTTGAGAGTCTACCACTTAGTATTAAAAGTGTTACCTTCCTTGTTACCTTCAAAGAAGGTAACAGAGCACAGATAAAACTAGGTGTGACACAGTGAGCACAGCTATACTTGATATAGCCCAGACTTTTTCTGATATTGAGTTTCAGATAGATGTTACTGTGTGGGTGTTTCACAAGGGTCAATGAGTAGCACTTTAAATGATGTCTCAGACAAGGTGGGTCCAGAAAAAAAATTAGTCTTTCCAATAGAGTATACTCTTCCCTCACACTAACAAACCAACAAACCCCCACTACTCACATGACAGCAACAGCAGCTGTAACACAAATACTGGCATTAAAAACCTAATAAATACCTGCATACTTTTAGAACTGTCATAGACTAAATCAATGTATGCTGCTATTCTCTAAGTTAACATCATTCTAGAAGTCTAATTAATAAAAAGCTCAAAGACAGAATCTTTTGGAGACTGGATCAATAGCAAGCTTTTTAACTCACTGCTTTCCAAGATTGAGGTCGGTTGAAAGCACTTTGGCGTCCTTTGCCTTCAAGTATTTGGCCTCTTCTTCACAGAGGTCAGCCATAGGCTTACCAGGTATCTCAAGGAAGCCCAGGTTTTCAGAGACTGCACTGCCCAGGAGTAGGTAACACAATAACCTTTAAACACACACTGCTAGGCCCTGTCTCACACTTGTCCTTGAAACCTAGTTCATCATGCCTAAAATACATCAGTCTAAAGCTGACAGGTCACATTTTGGCAACAAAAGAAAATTTCATTACTTATTATCATTTGCATTGGATTCTGATCAGTATTCCAACACATATATTGTAATAGAGTTTGAGTGATAAATAGTGATAAATATAGTCACACATGATACAAATATATAAATATACTATTTAAATTTTATATCTATTGCTTTGCTACATTATATATTATATAATCAACATATAGTACTATTCACACATATGCATAAGTTTCTGCCATACATATATGGCTTAACTCGCTCATCTACATCATATATATTATGCACAGGATAGAAAAGGACAGAGAGACAGGGAAAGCAAGATTAAACTCATATACCATCAGCAATGTTGGAGGATTGATTGCACTATATCTTATCTGTCTGGACACAAAAACAGGATATTGTGATAAGGCTTTATATGATCATTTAGTATCAGGAATGAACACTTAAATGTGCTTCCTGGGACCTCAAGGATGAGAATGAATCTGATGCAAACCTTGCCCTAAATATCAGAAAGGTTTCTTTCTTTCTTGACTTCAGAAACTATTACTTTGACTAACCTCAGTTGAATTATTCCTTTCCTGATTTCAGTTTTCTCATGAAAGTGGAATCATAACACCACTTTACCAGATCTCACAAAACAGTCTTGAGATTCACACAAGATATATTGGTTTTGAAATGGTCTGAAATTCTGTGGAGATTTAAAGCAATAAAATGCCTATACAAGTATGTTGGCATAAGACATACAGATTTTAAGGGAAAATGAGAGTTCACTGGCTCACGTTATTGGAGAATTCAAAGATACCATAGCCTCAGAGTTCTAGGTACTTAAAAATGACTCAGAACTTGTTTTTAAGTCATCTCGGTTACCTGCTTTATTCTATGGTCTGATATTTTCTATACCAAGCGGCCTTCCATGCAATGGGAAAACAGCAGCTACCTGGTCACTTATCTTGCATGAACTTAGTGGTCTAGAGAAAAGGGAGGTGCTATGGGCTAGATCTGGAATGTCCTCCAAAAGTCTCTTATGTTCAAAGGTGAGGTCTTTACAAGGTCATTGGATTATGAGGGCTTTTTACTCATCAGAGGTCAGTCCACTGATGAATTCATGCCGGAAGGTACTGTTAGGAAAGGAGGCCCATTGGGACATGGGTCACTGAGGACATGGCTTGGAAGGGTTCATTCTTGTTCCTGGCTCTTCTCTGTTCTCCCTGCTTCCTGGTCTATAAGGTGAGCAGCTTTTTCACCAGGCCACTTCTGCCATGAAGTCAGCTAACCACCAAGTGCAACTCTTGAAAAGTGAGTCGGGTTGAATCTTTTCTCCTTTAATGTGGGACTGTTGGGCATTTTGTCCCAGTTCTGGTAAAGCTACAAATATAGAGACCATGTCTGGTAGTACCTGTCTAGCAACTTCCAGGAAAAAATTGACTATGTTGGATCATCCACTTGTATTTAAGCCGATGATGGTGGCTCAGGAGAGGGGTCAATAATTGGCCAGACCGGGCCACAATAATGATAGGAATAACATCGAGTGATAGATACTTAGCTCTTCAAAGTAAAGGTGGCTTGGCCAGAAGATGAGGCAAATGAATACTGTCAGACAAATATCAGATTAACTCTACAGTGTTCTCTATTTCTCTGTCCCAAAAACTCCTGTATCTCTGGGTCTCAGCACTTATCATATTAGAATAGGATTGTTTCATTGTATGTCCACTGTAGATGTTTATGTGTGCACTCTGTAGCCCAGCATGTATCACAGGATCTAATATAGATCAGTTGCTCAGTAAAAACCCATTTAAATAATGAATAATAAAATTAGTTTTTGTAGAACTGCAGAGTACTCTGCTACTATGCCAGTTCTTGTATGTGCATGGAGAATCAATGGCTGTTATGTCCACACTCCTAAATTTATCCAAACTCCAGAGTACTACTTGAAAAATCCTTTCCTATCTAATACTAACTTAGCACTTATTAGAAGCAAATCCTATACAAATCTCTTAGATGATCCAGAAGAGCAGATCCAGGAATATATCTTGGTTTGCTAAATATTAAGTGGTCAACTCTATCCTCAGGGAGCTTTTGCCAGGTTGTCAAAGCACTGGCATCTAACCAAAAGATGGATAATCTTTTCAACCATCTGATAAACATTCAAATAGTCCAGTCACGAGATACAGAACTTTAAGGTTCAGAGACAAGAAAGGTGAAGATCGGGTGGAAGGGGAAGAGTTTAGATGACCAGGACAGAAAACAGTTCTAGAGAAAGCCACTAGGAAGGAAAAATTATCTATGTAGGCCGGGGTCTATGCTCAGCATCTTACAACCACTATCTTATCAGACCTCCCTGCCTTTGGTAGAGTGGCATTTTTATCCTCTTGCCAAGGTAGGAAATGGCTCAGAGGGGTTAGGCTAATTAGTTTAAAAGTACACAGAACAAACACAAGGACTATAACTGCACACTGATCTTACTGGAGCTGGAAGATTTCTCACTGTGTAACACACTCAACATACAACACACAAGACAGTGTATCTGCACAATGATAACCAGTCAGGATTAGGATAACATGGTGATCCATAGCCACACTGATAAGTGTATTTATAAAAGTATTGTATTAATAGGCAACAGGAATTGTATAAGTGATAAATTATAAAAGTGAAAAGAAATAAAGATACATAAATATATCATTTCATTAGATACACACATACATATATATATATGTATTATATATACATATGTATTTACACAGGGACAGTGCTAGACCTCTTTTGTGGATTCAGCCTGGCCAGATACAATGTGCTGTGATGCAAAGATAATCGAGCCATTATGGGGAAACCATGATCTGCTTCTACCTCTCCCACTGCCGCTTTGGCACTGAATCCAGGCCTTTTCTCACTCTCAGTCCCATCATCTATAAAACAGTAATAATAAAGAGTTCCCAGCCCACTTTCACAGTGTAGCTTTGGAAATTCTGTAAGGCAGTTGTCAAGGCAGAACCTTGGAAGTCATCATATGCCCTGCTGCCCTTGTGGGTTTGATGTGGATGATACTGCAGCTTCTTTTAAAAAGAAAGTCAATCCCATTTTAGGTCAGGAAATGGGTTAATTTTTGAGAAAGTGTGTGTAAGTCGCTATTGCCTGCATGTTTCATCAAGGTCCAAGTCACCTCTCCCTTGCAACTTGGCACATAGGATCAAAAACCACTTTGGTCCAACGCATGTCAGAAATGGTCGCTCCGCTGTTCCATCTTCTGCGCCACCACCAAAGCTGAGCTCAACAACAGATTCTTTTCTGATGCCAGATGTTCTGAAAGCAGGATGAAAAGTCAAGTGAGTGTTTTGCCACTCGAGATCAATACCCTTTTATCTTTCCTATTTTCTGTCCTTGGAGAAAAGACTCTTCTCGCCTCACTGGCAGCTTCTGTCCTCTCACTATCCTGGTTTTTTTTCCCTCCCTATTGCCCAACTTGTACTACTACTTGCTTAGAAGTTTGACTGTCTTCAGAGATCTTGTGTTTATAATCTGTCATAACACATTATACTGAATAGCCTTTCCTGAATAGTGTTCACTATTCCTTCAGACCTAAGAAACCAGGGAATTATTCACTTAGAGCCCGAAACAAAGGCTGGAACGTTGCTCTCTTACGATGAGCAGGATGGCCCAAGACCACTAATTTTACCTGTCTGTATCTTCCCTTTTCTTCTCTATAATTTGGGGACAATAATACCTGTTCCACTCCTTCCCTGCAATCATAGATAAAATGGTCCCAGACATTACACCCTAAATTTGCAAATGCATTTTTAAAATTTAAAAACATATATAATGTTGATGCTGAAATATACTTTAAAATTTGAAGTAGATTCTAAAAAATATGCTCTCAGTAATAGCCTACAATACTGTATAAAAAAGGAAATGTCTGAAACAAAAAAGATTTTTAAAAATTCTTTTCAACATTATACATCTAGTAAGTGGTGGCACTAGAATTTTAATTCAGACATGTTGGTTCCAGGGATCGTGAGTTTAACCATTGTGTTCTGCTTGTTTGCTAAGCAATCTCTTGATCCATTACTAGGACAGAAGACAGGCTAAATGTTTTGCATGTACACTGCAGGGGAATTATTTTGTACTTATCAGCAATATACAGTGTGCTAGGATAGGTTAGCTACTACCGTTGTAGTAAATGAAAACGAACACATTTATTTTTCAGTCATACAGAGTTTTTAGGTGTCTGGACAAATTCTCCAGGTCAACATTTACTTTGTTTGGTGATCTAGAGAAGAAGTTGATGTTGAACAATAGTACTGACTTCTGCCACTCTCAACTATTCATCAGGTAGAAAAAGTTGACCAAATAAAGATAATTGCACCAATGAAACATTGAAGACATAGAGCTGGATGAATAAAGAAACCAAATGTGAGCTGAATTTTAGCTGCCCTTAAAGCTAACATATGTGCAAATGTATTCATTCTATAAGCACGTATGAGGTCTGCTCAAAATAAATACATAAATAAAAATTGCCACAGTAAAATGCGCATTGCCATGAGTCCCCTCAAAATATTCTCCTTTGCTCTGAGCACACATTCCATCCCTTGTGCCACTTGCTGAAGCAGTTCTAGAGGCTCTGTTTCATGAGTGTCCTTATGAGGGTGATGGATGCTAGGGTGAATAGTGCCACTGAGTGCCAACAAACTGAAAGGCAAACTCATGAAAACATTCAGATGTTCCATTTCCACCTTACTCACTGAATCTGGCACCATGCAACTTCTGGCTCTTCCCCAAAGTCAAAATGCCCAGAAAAGACAAACACTTTGAGTCTACTGAGGACATTGAGGCAGCCATGACAGCACAACAAACGGGGACTGCTGGGACCGCTCCAAGAAGTGGCAAAAATGATGGCATAACTGCAGTCAGAGCAAAGCGGGCCGTTTTGTATCATTTCACATAATAGATTATTTTTGATTGAAACATTTATCCTATTGCTTGATCACATTTTCATTCCCGTTAAAAATATACTGAAGAAATAAATCAAATATAAAATAAAAGTTTAGTTCCACTTATAGCTGAAATATGTGCAAAAAAGCAACACAAATTGCATGTACAGGGATGTATGAATGCAGATATATGTATGAATTTTATATGTCGATGTAGGCACGCATGTACGTGTTTCAATCTCTTTGTGTTATATAGTGAAGAAGTTGAGGGGTGCAGAAGGAAGGAATGGGAATATAGAAACATTAAGAAAAGTCTAGTGAGGGGCCCAGCATGGATCAGTGAGGATCATAAACCCTGAAATGAGAAGTATGATTACCTCAAACCTCCAAAGCAGACTTTGGCAAACTACAGCCCGCCCTCCAAATCTGGTCTGCTGACTATTGTGTATGCACAGTTTTAATGGAAGACTTCTGTATTTGTTGCTTTACATCTTGTCTACGGTTGCTTTTGTGATACATGGAAGGGTTGAGTAATTACAACGTGACAGCCGGCTAGGCAAAACCAAAGAGTATTTGTCATTTGGCTCTTTACAAAAAATTGTACTGCAGAGATAGAGGAGGCCATTTTTTCTTCTTTGTACCAATCAGAGTTCAGCTTAGAAAATAGGCATCTGACTTATGTCAGTACCAAGTGTTGACAGATCAGACAACTGTGGAGGTAACACAAGTAATGCCCTCATTCCAGATAAGAAACGACAGCCCAAAACAGGAAGGAGGGCAAGACAGGAAGATGGGCTCTGGCCCTGCATCTACCCACAGTGTTAGATCCCTTCCCTCCCTCTGTCCCTGATGACCCTGATTCCCCAGTTCCTACACAGTTCTGAATCTGAGTAATATCTGCTGACCTATGATCTCATTAAGTCAGGACACTTTCAGAACTCTCTTAACAGAGAGTGGATTTAGAATGCGGATTTAGAATATATGGGTTCAAGTCTTAGCATTGCCTTTCCTATTTCTATCAACTTTGGTAGAGAACAATTTAAAATGGCTGGGTTTGCCAATGTGTAAAATAGATACTGGTAGGAAAGCAGACAGATACAAATTTTTTTATAGCGTTACACATTGATTAAATATAGACTGTCAACAACAGTATTTAAAATGCTCACCTCAAAATTTTTAGTTTTTCCAGAACCTAGAAAATTTCATTTTTGTCTTAAATAGCCAGTAGCTAATTCAGGAAACCACAAGTTGAATAGTTACTGAATCGCAAGCTGTAACTAACATCTCCCACAAGCGATAATTCAAGCCAAAGTATTTTTATGAATTTAATAGCTTCTGATTAGCTGACTTTCTCTGATATTTTTCCCATCTCATTTCCTGGGTTTATACAATTGTCATTGCCAGCTAAACTAAATTCCCCAAAATCTCAACTAAACGTGCCATGTGCAATTCTGATGGCTATAAACAAACAGGATTTAGTTAAAGCCCCTTGAGTTTGAACTAAGCACATCCCTTTTGACATTAGAGGGAGTCCCTGTATACTTACCACCTCTACATACTTATTTTGTCACTTCTTATCTTCTAGAAATGCAACTGAACCATAAGGAAAGACCATAGTATATGGACACAGAATTGTACAAACAGATCAGCTAGCTTATTTCCTTTTATTCTTAATTATTTTAATGAATCTCTTTTCAAACTTCAGTTTCTAGTCTAAAAAATAGGGATGATGGCTCTGAACCTGCTTATCTTGGAGGTGTTCAGACAGAATGAGTAGTTTTCTTTGCCCCGTGAATCATGAGACAATGTTTTATAGACCAGCCGTACTAGGAATATGGAGAATAAGAATATGTTTGAAGAAGGTAGACATGATTTTGCCAAGTCTCAATATTATTATTGGAGCTAGATCAATCATTATTCCTGGAAAAGCTCAATGGAAGAACTAGCAGACACAAAGGCATAAAAACCTGATAAACTGTGGCACATTCAGATAAGAGAAAAATTTTGTTATGCTTGGACTTCCTGGTGATGCAGGAGTACAGTGAAATAGGACTGGAAAATTGTAATGGAGTCAAACTAGAAAGGTTAGGTCCTTGAATGTTGTAAGAATTTTGAGTTTATACTGCATTGGTGAACTATTTCAACATATATACAGGTATCATTGTGGAATGCTGATATTAATTCTTTCACGTATATACCAAATAGGCATGAGTGAATCAAATGGAGGTTCTAGTTTTACTTTTTTGAGAGACCTCTATATTGATTTCTATAGTGGTTGTAATTATATCTAGAACATAATATAGGACTTCATAAGGTGTATGCAAGGCAGAATATAAAAATATTCCTCCAAGTGTATTCTTAAGGCACAAGTTTAACTGTACAAAGTGAAACACACACACACACACACACACTAACAAATGTACACACATGATCATCAAATTTTATGACCTAAAGCAAATATTTTTTGAAATGACTAATGAGTCAAAGTTAGTTAATTTCAGGTTGAACCAAGCTAATTAAGGGTTTTGTTGTGAAATTTGTTTGTTTTGAATGTTTTAACTGTAGGATTTCTGAGAACACCCACTAAATCGGTGTGCTTTGTGTCTCTGAAAGGGAAGAAGCAAGGTGAGATTTCATAACTGCATGTGTCACAACTCTTCTTTCCTCTCACGTCTCATGGAATGCTCCATGTAAACATCTTTGGGGAGTGTTGCAGTAAAAAGAGAGGTGGGAGGCTCGCTGCAATTTAGAAAACTCAGGAGAATAAATATGGCAGCTGTCACAGTACCAGACGGGGAGGAGAAGAGGATTTAGAGAGCCCATCAGGAAAGTAATATGGACAAAGAACACATCAGATACATTGGATGTTAAAAAAGAAGGAGATGGAGAGATCAAAATCATTCCCAGGTTTTAAATGCCAAGTTGGTTTCATTCTACTTATATAAGTGGATCATGAAGTAATTGGTTTACAAGAAAAACTATTAAAGTGGAGGTGCACTTTACTTCCTCTTTTCCTTCAAAAAATACCCCCCAAATACGAAATCCTCAAATACGAAAATGTCCTCAAATTTTCTTTCATCTGTACGGTATAGTCCTATTTCTCTATCCCTCTAAACACCTATCCATCTCTCAGACCCTTAGATCTGATACCTCCTAAAAAATGATTATAGATTCACACAAATGGGCAATTTGTAAAATTTCTATTTGTAACTTAAACAAATATAAACCCAAAATATAAAAGAGAGGGAAATAAAACATATCTTAGTACAATAATGTAACAAAATCCCGAAGCCATTCAAAGATATACTTTAAAAAAATTCAAGAATATATAAAGTGGAATAACTAATGGTCACCTTGAGTGGGAATTCCCAGCTGAACTGAGTCAGTGTGGTTCTGGGCATGGAAGAGTCACCTGGTGATTGCAGCCAAAATGACATAAAAGGAGGACAGAAGGGAGAGATTGCATTCTGCTGATTTTCCTGGAGAATCTCATTGAGGGTGGTTTTTCTGATATGAATTAAGCTGTTTTCAGAGGAGGAGCTCAGGTCCTCACTGTCACCCATGGCTCTGGTGCAGACCCTCAGCCCGGTGGCACAAATCCTTCATCCCACCAGCTTCCACCACTGGCCTTCCCTTAGCAGATCTTTGACTCAGACTTGCAGAAGACGTTGCCATGGCCTGTAGGTCTCTGGCTGGCCTTGCGCAAGACACTGCCACGGTATCCAAGCCCTTGGCTGGACTTTTCTTGTCTCTAGCATGTGAACAGACCTCTTGCATAACTCTGCATTTGATTTTTTGGGGTGGATATTATAAAATCATTCTATAAATTATGTGTCCTGTATTAAATGTGTTCCCTTGCCAAAACCCTGACTGACATATTAAATGAAAAAAATCTCTTAAATTAGAACTTAAGTGTAAAACGTCAAATGGTTATGAGAGAACATACTAATAATTTACCTAAGAAAAATATGTTTCAAACTAAATAAAAAACATACTTTAACAGTAGTTTTATTTGGACAGTCATATAATTATAACTTTTAGTTTTGCCTATATATTTGAACTTTCCAGATGCCAAGGTGTACTTATTAAACAGACAAAAATTGCAAATCTTTCTTCTTTGCATATTAGTAGTACAGATTAATGGGTTTCACTTTGGCTGATTCCTACACGCATGTAACGTACTGTGCCATTTCCAACCCATCACCCCACCTGCCCTTCCCTCCCTGCTTGCCCTTGCTCTGTTCTTATCTCCTGTCCCCCTAATAATTTCACATCAACCCCCTTTTAGATTCCAAATATGAGGAAAACATGAAACATTTTTTTTTTAAGTTTGGCACAGTGATCTCCAGATTCAACCATTTTCCTGAAAATGATGTGATTATTTTATTTTTCTTAATGACTGAATAATTTTCCATTGTGTTTATATTCTACATTTTCTTTTTTTCCTTTGGCTACTGATGGATGCCTAGGTTGATAGTTTAGATATTATGAATTGGGCTTCATTATACATAGAGGTACATGTATAGTATGGTTAGTTTAATTCTGTTGAAATATGTTGAGGACAGTAGTAGCTCGATCAAATAATATATTTTTTATTTCTTTGAGGAACCTCCATACTGATTTCTATCATGGCTGTATTAATTTTCATTCCCAGCAGAGCTGAATTTTTAAATGGACAAGGTTTTTATTTTTTTTAATTTGTACATTTTGGGTATACAATACAGCTACATTCATCATTGGGACCTTGTGCCTTACATGACAGATCTCAGTTCTTATTTTTTTTCCCATTCCCCTAGACTCCCTTCACACCTCCACCCTTACCTATTTACAAAGACTTTGTTTCCATTTTTTCCTTTTCTCTTATTTTTTTCTTTTCCCTACCCCTCGCACTTCCCCTACACCTTTAAACCTTTTGTATTTCACAATATTAATTATACTTTTTGATCTTTATTTACACTTTTAGTTTATCACACCAGAGAAACTATACAGTATTTACACATGTGTGTTCTGTGAATTTCATTTAAGAGTCTTGAACAAGTTGGACAAGGTTTTTAAAGCATAATGTTTCATGGTTACTATTGCCAGAAAATACTAATTTATATTCTTCTGCTTTCCCTCCTTCCTTCCCTCCTTTTTTTTTATACCAGGGGATTGAACTCAGGACCTTGGGTTTTCAAGGCAGGCACCACTGAGCTAAATCCCCCAGCCTTCCCTCCGGCTTTAACTTTCTTCCTCCCTTGCTTCCTTTCTTTCTTCCTTCCTTCTTTCCTTCTTCCTTTCCTTCCTTCTGTCTATCCATGCATACATGCATTATTTTATACATAAAGACAGTGCATACTCTGAACTGAGTTTATTCCTAGAATACCAGGATTGCTAGATGAGAAAAGGACTAAATCTTCTTTCTAAATGGTCCTACTCAAAATGTCACTGATAGAGGGAGCATCAAACAGTCCATCAGACTTTGAGCTTCAGTCTTGGAGGCATTGTACATGTTAAGACCAAGGGAAGGGTATTTGGCTCTCAAGATGTTTATCAAAACAGAACCAGCTAGGAAAGGAGTGCAAGTTCCATGGGTGGATCCTGCACATGTATCTGGAGTACCTAGGACAGCTTGGGAAAGGTGGCGACTAATGTAGTAGGGAAGCAATATGATGACAATTAGAAAAAAAGTAGAATAAGAACCACGGGTAAGGACGGAGGACTGTGCCTAAAGGAATTTGCCATTAGCTTGAAAGCTCAGTGAAATCTTAGGAAATATAAGCTATCCAAGGGGGAAGGAGGTATGATGATTTGAAAGTATGGATCCATAGTTGGGGATGACAATCATTCAACTATCCTTCTGTCTGTCGGTATGTTTCTATGTAGATGTTTGCGTTTGAAGTATGCGTAATAGCCAGAGTTGAAAACTACAATTAGACGTTATTGATTTAGCTATGAAAAAGTCATATAAATGGAAATGTAAACAGATGAGAGCTAAAGGAAGACAATACAGTGGCTATGCTTGAACTTCATGAGTACTGGAGTGAGGATTTTACCTATGGGCAAGGATGGGAACGAGAGATGTACAAACTGAAAGAAAAAGCGCAGAAACGGGAGAGTGTAGCTTTGGCTTTGAAGACTGTCCCTACCATGGATGTGCAGGTATCACAAGAATGTGGAGCAGGATGGCCATGAACTACTGAGGGCCGGGTTCTCTTTGTCACTGGGATCTGAAAGGATTCTGAAGAAAATTTCCATGACACATTTCCCTACAAAGAGAAATAAACACCTACCTCGATATGGACAAATGTATAGGCTACCTGAAGTAGTACAGTGTAGCTGAGTATGAAACAAAAGGAAGTCTAGGTTGAGAAGGGACTCAATGGCCACAGCCTGCTGAGACAATCAGTTTAGACGGGTTTTCTCTTTATGTGCAGCCCATGGTCAGATGGAGTGGTGGTCAAAGACACAGAGACATTAAAACAGGTGTTTTTGTGCGCTGGAGATGTCTCCAACATTCTGTTTGATCATGAAGTCTTGGAGAAATAGGGCTGGCGAGGAACTTACTATGTTTCTATGCAACTTCGTACTCTACTTGCTCCATTTTTGTTTTCAACATTTAAAATCATTCTTCTTTCACTGAAAGCTCTGAAGCATGAAACCAATTAATCAATCAGTAAAGATAAAACGAAGTATCCTATAAGATGGAGTCAATGCTAACTTAGTTCTAAGAGCCTTAAAATTATTTGATCTTGAAAACCTGGAAATTTAACTCTTCAAATGATCAGTATTTTATTTTAATCAGAGGAGCTTATTCATGTGAGCAGACTGTTCTGTTGTAGCTCACCAAAGGAACACACTTAACAATGGTACATGAAGCAAACTCCACCTCCAACCACTTATATTGTTTAGGGCAAACGCTTGCTAATATGCTCAAAGATAAGTGTCAGGTCAGGCATATTTGAGAGTGACTGGACCATGGCAAGAAAGAGCATTAGTTGGAATCACTGAGACCACACACAGATGCGTTCTCTCTCTCTCTCTTCCTCCCTCTCCCTCTCCCCCTCCCTCCCTCCCTCCCTCTCTCTCTCTCTCTCTCTCTCTCTCTCTCTCTCCCCTGAGAGAGTTCTGATAGAGGAGATTTGCTGGAAACTGAATGCAGCAGTTTGATAACATCTCCACGAACTAAAGGATTTTAGGTCCAAGTAGAAATTCCCGGAGTCTCAGTTTATACAGAACAGTGAAAACCTTTTTCTCAGCTCTACCCAGAGGACAAAAGACTTTGGAAGCACTGAGGAATAACACCCACGTTCCTGGCATCAGTAGCTGTCAAGTGATCGCAGTTTCACCCAAGATCGACATTAACAAATAGGAGAGAAAAGACAGAGGGCCTCTTGCTGGTGACTGAGGCTGCCAGCTTGATTTGTGGACACGCTTTAAGGCCTTGGCCAACTCCCAGAAGCCATTAGGAAGGGGGAAGGACAATGAGGGAGGAAGGGTGGGGCAGGTCCCCCTATGTAAGCAGTGAGATCTAAGGATAAACATCAAAGGATCACTTCTGTTCTCCCAGTCTAAGACAGACACTGGTTTGTAATTTATATATTGGAGAAAGAATCAAACTAGTGCCCAAACACTTGAGCATTATTTACCCCTACAGAGACAAATACGAATTCTTGTGTCTGGAATTTGGATTTTTTGCCCTTGATAATCAGATCAAGTTAAGAGAGGCCATGGATAGGCTACTATTTTTTTTTTTTATCACGAACAGGCCATTTTACTATCATGGTAAGGAAGACTAGATCATTTGTTTGTTTTTGTTTCTTTGGAGACAGGGTCTTGCTAATGTAGTTTAGGCTGAGTTTGAACTCACTGCGGAGTCCCGGCTGGCCTCAAACTTGCAGCAATTGTCCTGCCTCAGCCTCCAGAGTGCTGGGATTATAGGCACACACCACCACATTGGCTAAGCCTGGTTATTTTGCCTTAATTTTTTTTTTTTCACTTGCTGTTTGTTGGATAGGGCTTGAGGGTTGAGAACAGTGAGGAATGGGATTAAAATGTAGGGCAGCTGTTAAAGTACATACTAACACCTAGGACAATGGGACAAGGGCATTCTTGCTCAAGTCTTTGGAAAGAGCCTTAAAAGCAGATGTAAAGAAGGACAGTCACTTCATGTGAGGTAGTCACCTCTTTCGGGGTCAAAGCCACTTTCCTGAGTTGCTGAAGCAAATCTTTATTTTTTCCTAAAACTCAACAGACAGTGTCTTCAGATCCTAATTTGATTTTGATTGATTTTTGAAACTTGAAACACTTCTAAACTAATTTTCAGTATATTACTCTTGTCAACGCTTAAAGATTTTGTCAGGAGGAATTTGCTGAACAGACGCAGTAATTTTGTTTCTCATTCTGGCATATCACCCCTAAAGAGGAAGCCCGGGGAGGGGGCGGCTCTGTTACTACAGCTGCTGCTATTAGAATATACATTGCAATTACTTTGCTGCTATTTTGAGGGCCTTCTCAAGCACTTCATGCTGCAACCCACGGGAGCTGGATGTCTTGAAATAAGAATCACAGAATAGTCAACCCCTCTTGGGTCGGACCTTGGATACAGATGAGAGGCTCGAGGCCCAGAGAGAGTGATTCTTCCAAGGTCAGATTGTAATTTAGTGGCAGATCTGGAACTAGAGAGCTTCTTGTAGCCCATTTCTCTCTCCAGCATATCAAGAACCACAGAAGCCAGGTCTGCCTTGCAGTAGTCACGGACCAAGTTGGAATGTATTAAGTAAATACACCACTGACCACCTTCAGTGGGCGAAGGAGCCTCAAATTGCTGTCAATATGCCAATCAATAGGTAGTAAAAGCCACTCTGGAAGCCCAGCATAAGGCCGCCCCTGACTAAATGCAGGGGTTGTGTTAACAGTGTCTCCCTCTTTGTCTTGCCACAGTCAGCAGATCCATTGGGGGCTTTTTGAAATAACAGTGACATTACAAGATAATAACCTCTGCTCATGCTGGAGTTACACCGAGAGGGCTGTCAAAGAGTGCTTTCCTTTTATTGCATTTTGCTACCCAGGGTCTGTGGCACGTGGACAGATGGAAGGGCTCATCTTACAAACAAGCAATGGGAGCCCACTGTGCTGGCTCAAATTTGTGATCCTTGCTCAAGGCAAGGCCTTCTAAGCAAGGACCTGCGGGTGTCTGGGTAACAACATCAGCAGATGCAAAGCAGAAAGTTATTCAGGAGGGGAGCGAGCAGAATTGATAAAGGGCTGGCCCATTGTGTGGCCAAATAGGCTCAAGGACTTTCATTTACTGCAAAAGTACCTTGATGCAGTGTAAGTTGGCTACATGTAAAGAGAAAGAGTGTTAGAGAGAAGACAGCAGAGTCTAGAGTTCTGTTTTAGCGTTTTCAGTCTGTTTAACAGTACACAATAGCCTATATGTATATGGGTACCGACAGACGAAATTAATATGCATTTATACATGGACTTATTCATTTCTATGTTCTCAATATACCTCTACATGTGTAAACAAAACAACCACGAAAGAAATTTAACCCCAAGTCTTTCCCTCCCCCATCATGGGTAAAATTTCAGTATTTTAACAACAACAACAAAAGGTAGCTTTTCCAACTGGTTAAGAGATACCTGAATGCAGTAGTATTTTCTGGCTACTAAGACTAAGTCAGTGGGGCCATAGAGCAGTGTCATTTCTTTTGTTTAGAGGGAAGGGTGTGCGGAAGGAAACCAGCTGTTTGCAATTTCAGAGAAGAGAAAGAAGCAGGGTCCCAAGACTCCAGAGGAAGAACTGAGATAGTACTGAGAACAGGGTGGCCTTTCTCAGGATCTAGGAGTCAAGCTGCAAAGACTGTATTACTTCCTGTGGAAGGACTTAGCCATATGAAAAGATGCCGGTAGCAAATTAGAAAGCCAGAACTGTGGTTTGATGTGGCTTTTGGTTGTAATTTATAATCTCTACAATTGATTCTTTCCATATGGCGTATCCCATTGGGCAAATCTCCAATTTCATTGTACCCTAGTCTTTGCTACTACAGGCCATTAAGGAAAAAGGAAGGCCTTATTATGTATATCACAAGGCCAAGGAGATGGAGTGTTGAGGGGCAGATCTCCGGCTGAGACTAGAGTGATGGCAGCAGTAAGTGAAGGGCAGCTGAGTCCTGAGTGTGAAATTCTTCAGGGCGGAGTTGTGACCTGTGGTAGCCAGGCATAAAGGATTACAGGAGCTGTTCTTTGGTACTTTTGGGCAATAATCCACAGGGGTTCAGAGTTACCCTGGAGATGCTTTGAGGGTGAGGGTGGGCTTGGAGCGAAATAATAGGCAAATCTTTATTGGTCTAAGCAGACAGTGTCACTAGTGATAAAGAAAGGTACAAAAATTCATAAAGCCGCAGGAAATTTGCAGGCTCTCTGTGAAGACAAGACAGATACAAATGGAAAGATTTCTAAAGTCAGAAACCTGCTAAGCCCCCTAGATATGTTAGAAAATTATCAAGGGTTGTAATAGTTCGGGGGAATGAGAGATTTCTGAGGTTGGACTCATTTCAGATGCGTTTTGGAAGATGTGGGGGATGAGGTAAATCTTATAATAGAGAATTTAGTTGACACAGAGGTTCTCAGTGCTTTGCCCCACAACCTGCACCATCAGCATTTGAGCATGTGTTACAATTGCAGATTCTCAGGCCCTGCCTGGTGCTCCTGGATCAAAAACCAAGAGCAGGGTCCAGGAGTTTGTGCAGTAACAAGTCCTTTGCCCCAGCTCCAGTGGATTCTAATGGCCATTCCAGTTAGGATGACTGAAGAGGGAAATCCAGTTTAAAGTAAGACAAGGGAATCTCAATCAACGAAAGGGGCATCTGCCAGCAAATTTGCCCTGGCCCTGGGTGAGGCTAGTGGGCTTTGTAATGATCACTGTTTAAGAGCAATAATAGTTTTCTTATGTAGAATCACAGGCTTTACCAAATATCCTTTAGCTATTGCATTATGTTGGTATGCCGTTTGAAATGGTATTGGTGGTTAGATGTGATTAAGAAACAGTTTCTATTTCCAGTCAAAAATCACAAGGGTTGCCGGGCGTGGTGGCGCACCCCTGTAATCCCAGCACTTGGGAGGTTGAGGCAGGAGGATCGCTGTGAGTTCGAGACCAGCCTGGGCTACATAGTGAGTTTCAGGTCAATATCAACTGCACAGTGAGACCCTGTCTCAAAAAAAAAAAAAAATCACAAGAGTGAGCTGGGCATGATGGTGCAAACCTGTAATCCCAGAATTTGGGAGGCTGAGGCAGGAGGATGGCTGTGAGTTCGAGACCAGCCTGGGCTACATAGTGAGTTCAAGGGCTGTCTCAACTACATAGTGAACCCCCCCCCAAAAAAAATCGCAAGGGTAGTAAGCAAGAAAGCAAGAGAGGGAATAGCCCTAGATCTCTGATAACTAATTCATTGCTATTTTTTTCCTGTATGATTAGGAGTTCCCTAAACTTTCAGAATTTCCGTAGCATGTGGGTAACGTCTTGCCTGCTGTGTCTGAATAGTCACATACATTTTTGAAACTCTCTTTTAAGGAGGATTCTGAAAATGCTTCTGGAATCAGTGAGTAATGATGTTATAATGGATTAATGATATCCTCTATGATCATCAAATGAGGCAACACATTCTTTCTATCTATCATCTATCTATCTATCTATCTATCTATCTATCTATCTATCTAATGTATACAATCCATTGCTTAAAAAGTTGCTTTCAGTTTGGAGTTCTTTTTGTTATTTGGCTATGTTCTAAGAAATAGTAAACCTAGAGAAGACTAGTATTTGATTGGAAGGATCAAGTAGGGATGGGCTAATATAAGAAATGCTTATCATCACCTGACTTAATGTTATCTCATCAGTTATTTGTGTTCATAAAAATCCCAATCACCTTTCATCCATTTGCAAAAAAGCTATAAAATAAACAAAAACAAAAAACTCACTTTGATCTCATTCCAAATCTTAAATCTCACCTACAGCCTTAGAGAGCTATTACGTTAAAGTCTTAGACGTCTTTTCTTAATGGTACACATTTTCCTTCTGAACTTTCAGGAAGATTTTTTTTTTAACCAGTCCCCTTAAATAGATCCAGTGCTGTCCTATTAGGAGGGAGTGGAAACCTTGCTATTTAAAAAATTTCGTGGCGGGGGGCACCGGAGATTGAACTCTGGTCCTTGCGCTTGCAAGGGAGGCAGTGGAACCACTGAGCTAAATCCCCAGCACAAACCTTTCCATTTTGCTAGCCTTGACTTCCTAACATTCTCCTCCAAACAAATAAGCAAACAAACAAAAATAAAAAAGAGAACAAACAAACAAATGAAGACAATATGTCGCATTCCTACAGCATTGATTGCTTCTGAGTGTCGTATTGCTATTATCGTGTGACAGTCACTTGGAAACTCAGGTTCAGATTTTACTTGCTCCCCACTGTCACCTTGCACTGAACAGAGAAAGCCTTTGTCCAAATTGAGCAATGTTTTCATTTGTTGTAACTCCAGCAACTACGTCACCTTTCTCTTTAGCCTTGCTAATTTCCAAGGATTCTTCCTAATTTCCGATTTGGAGAAAGGGCCCTCCCCACAGCAAACTTGGATTCCAGCTCCTCCTAGCTTCTGGCACCGCTTTTTGGTCTTCCCTCCACCCCTGGCTAATATCAAGTCTGCAATCATTACTCCAATTTGCTGTGATTTTAATTAGAGGACATGTGGTATCTTTTAATATTCTTCTGCCATGGAAGCTCCTGAGCACTTGCTACCAACCCATGCCTCAATATAATTTAGAATCTGTGGCTTCATAAGCAAGTCCTCCAATCTTTTGATATTAAATTTTCAAATTAATCTCTGCTGTATGCATCACTGGTGATTATCTTGGCCTAAATTATGCATCCTTCTTAAAGCTGGAAAACAGCCCTTCAGTCTGACAGTGAATCTATGCAGATGCCCTTATCTCTAAAGATAATGTTTGTGTTTAACCCTCTGTGGTTAGAATCCAGGATCTCTTTGATTTCAGTGTTGTTTAATACCATGCCACACATAGCTATAGCAAAAGTAAAACTAATTGGGTAGGCAACCTGTTACCCTCTCTTATGTCTTCCCTGAAGAAAAACTCAAGCCCCATTTAACCTCAAAAAGACTAATAATTTAAATGTCAAAATGAGAGTGATATGATTATAACTGTATTATTAGAAAAAATATACGGCATTAACAAGTAATTTCTCATATTATTCCTCAAAGGGATGTCATACAGTACAGTGGTATATTCACAGTCTCTGGGGTTGGAGGGATTTAGATTCATATCCAGTATTGAATATTTATTACTTGACCCATTTCTAGAAAATTGCTTCCCTTTTCTATGCCTAGATTCTTATTGTCAGAACTAACAGGGTTGCTATATGAGCACTACTAGGTTCTTAAGACACATTTCCTTATCCTCCTTTAACTTCTTTCCCTAGGTATTTACTTTTGGGGCAACCTTCAGGGCTTAAGAATTGAATTTAAATATGAATCATCAAGCAAAGTAAAGAAAAAATCTTGGCATTTTGTAGTTCTATTTTTGGAGGTGGGACTTGGAAGAGCAAATAAAATAAAATTAGATTATTTATCTGAACCCCCCATATGGTTCTGGGGGCTCAGATCTGTTTCTGGGGTTTAATTTGGGCATCATGGCTCCTGGTTTAAAAGTGAGCTGCACAATCTGATAACTGTTTTCTTAGCATTGGCTTTACACTCCTCAGGTGAAGCTTTTGTCCCATCAAATAAGCTGACAGATAATCTTCCAGCAGAAAAAAAGAACAAGGCAGCCTGACAGTTTCTGATGTCAGAACAATAACCAGCAGAAACTCTGTATGATAAAACAATAATCATCTGTGGAAACCTGGACCCATCACATCTCTAGACTGCTGTGATCTACGCTGAAGCCCAGGCTAATGTGCGACAAAAAGCTGGTCTAAAAACTCAAATTTATATAATTTCTGTTCCCGTGTTTGACAGTAAGTACTGGATAAAGCATAGTTCCATTTCTTCAGGCTAGAGAACTCTAGGAAGACAGATATTTAGCTCTTTCTTTGATTAAATAACGCTGAAAATAAACAAAAATAATTCAGCTGCTTGCTCTAGGAGATACCTGCTCCTAGAAGATAAGACTGTGAACCAGCTAAACAGCCTACTTATCATGAGTTACATCTGATTTATGGAGAATTACTTCAAGACCCTCTCCTTGCTGTGGTCATCAAATCATAGCTATCATGTTATCTACCCAATATCAGTAAGATTCCATTTTTCATTTCTTAAATTTACTCATCCCATAAACTTAGCTTTTCTTGATCAATAGATTTCCTGTTGTTCTTTGGGATTCAAGAGTTGATTCTGTAACTTCTTCATTATAAGACCAATTATACTTAACTTTCAAAACTATTGTTTTCCCATTATTAATTTTTTCATTTACTCCCAACAAAATGCTTTTTTTTGTACAAAGAAGTATCCTAGATATTGAAAAATGACTGTAATGTACAATGTAGTAGAGAAAGTATTATTATTTTTTTAAAATGACAAAACTAAGTATACCATTACATTTGTGTGTGTTAACAGAAAAATCTTAGCATGCTATGAAAGCAGATTCAAAGCAGGACCGAATTTGGTTTTGAGTGGTGGTGTGTGTTATGGGACAGACAGAATCCATGAGAAGGTAGTTTTGAAGGTAAGAAGAAAGTTCAAATAGAGAAGTGTCACTCACAGAAGAGCTGGCACGTCCAGTGGGTTGATGCTAGAAGGAACTTGGCTTGATGCAGGGAATGAGAGAAAGCAGGTCTACCAGAATTATCCATTGGGAGTGACTTTGATTAAACATAATGATGCTTGCTAATATCAGACTGTACCAGACATGGTTAAGTAGTTAAATTTACATGTTACTTGCTGGGTACTGTCTTTCTTATTCTAATTCTCTAATTCTAAGATGTGCGACATTCCGTATTTGACATTTTAATACTTTGTCCTCTTTAGTGTCTTTAATCTTCTGCAATGAGTCAGTTTTCATGCTGTTAAGACATATCACCCACAGTTCAAAGGAGATGAGTGTATTTTTTTTTTTTTTTTTTTTTTTTTCGGGGT
>NW_022900948.1:33621250-33729786 GCF_012274545.1 Fukomys damarensis
TTTTTTTTTTTTTTTTTTTTTTTGTACCGGGGATTGAACTCAGGTCCTTGCACTTGCAAGGCAGGCCACCGAACGGCTGAGCTAAATCCCCGGCCCTTGGAGATGAGGTTTAACTTGGCTCATAGTTTCAAGGACTGATTCTATGGCTGAATGGCTCCCAGACAGGAATACAATGGATAAAGGGTGTGGCAGAGCGAACGTGCATTGTTCACGGTAGTAGGAAAGTAGAGCAGGCGGGTAGTGCCAGAGAAAAATGAGGGAGGGACCAGATGGTGATCTGAAGGTCATACTTTCACAACACACAGACACATCCAAAGGTATGCTTTATTGGGCCGGGGATTTAGCTCAGTGGTTCCACCTCCTGCCTTGCAAGCGCAAGGACCTGAGTTTGATTCCCAGTACCAAAAACAAAAACAAAAGCAAAAACAAAACAAAAACAAAAGTATGCTTTATTAATCTCGTAAGGCATTTATTGATCCACTCAGGTTGACACAACATGACTAATATTTACAGTATCTACTTTTGTTCTCTCTTCTACAATAATCTGTTCCCTTTTTCTACTTTTACCCTTTTCTTTTACCAAACTTCAATTTCCTGAGTCTATTCTGTTCTTCTTGCTGTGCTTTATCTAGGACAGTCCCAAACAGCCAATATTCTACCTTATTTGAAACCTCTTGATGTTTGAAGGAGTTCTTGCCTCCCTGGCATAAGTTTCTTGAAGAGGACTTTTAAAAAGACACAGTCGATGACCTTCATAGGGCTTAAGTAACATAATGTATTATTGACTTTCTAGACATAAAGTCCCTACTGCTGCTAGAAATAATGAAGGAACTTTTCCTAGTTCACAAGCATTATTGGATCTGTAGCCTTGCTTAACTTTCTCTTGAAGGGATTTACTGCCTGGGGAGGAGGGATTATCTCAACCATCCCAAGTTTAGAGACAATTCCAGGATCATAAGGATGCATATCTGTGTTTATTGTTAGCATGATTTAGCAGTTCAAAATATAGTACATTTCTATGCCATTCCACAGTGAGATTCATATTCTGTAAGACCACATCTTGATGTCTTCTAATATCAAGTTCAATGTTGAACTTTAAAACTTTACTTTAAAATACTGAACTTTTATCTGTATTTAATGCTATTCAGTATCCCAAACACACAAAGGTAAAGAAACTCTGCGGAGAGCATGGAAAGAACAGAGGGCTCCCATGTTGGATGTCAGAGCGAGTGTTACTTCTCATATCTACTGAAGGATGTTCGGTTGAAACAGTTCTGCCTCTAGGTTAAGATACCATGCTTGGTAATAGAAAGTCAAAACCACCTGACTTAGTCCATGAGGCTCTCATAGCAATATCCTGGGTGGTTTATAAACAACAGATACTTGTTATGAAGTATGTCATGAAGATGAGAAAAATCCAAGGTTAAGGTTCTAGCAGTTCTGGCATCTGCAACAGTCCATTCTCAGGTTTGTAGATGATGACTTCCTGCCATATCCTCACAGTGGTGGAAAGTCCAAGGGAGATCTCTGGGACCCCCCTTTTTATAAAGGTATTAATCCCTTTCATGAGGGTGCCAACTCCACGATCTTATTGCCTCTCAAAGACGTGACCTAAATATCAACATCTTGGAGTGATATGAATTTTTGAAACACTGGGTCACATATCCTCCATGAAATCACGTAAGTTTCCTTTCAAAGGAATAGTTAAACCTGCAAGAATAAAAGGGAAATCTTTCAGTGGGGCAAGTAAAAATGAAACTACAAGAAGAAAATAGAAGTACACCAGTGAGTGTTGTAGCTGGAGTTAGGATGGGCCTAAAACTAGCAATTACAGGGTCTAAAGCATATTCATTGATAAAAGACATGACCGTGGGATCATGATAGGTGAAAATTAGTGATTCTGACTTCTAGTAATGGTACTTCTTCATGGCAAGAAGAGTTATATAAGCACATCCTTGAGTATGGCATGAATAAAAGAAAAATATGTCCCTTTCTCTGTATACTCTGGGTGGAAAGAAAAATCCTCCAAGAATCTGTGAAATTAAATTCGTAATCCTGTTTCACTTTTAGGTGAAGGGTTAGAATTTAAATTATCTTCATGTTTTGTAAAACCATAAGCTTTGCTATTAACATACAAATGATCCTGAATTTGTGGTCCCTTTTGTGGTACCAGAAAAATTATTCTCTGTGGTTGCACAGGAAAATGAGCTTAGCACCTCAAATCACAAAACACCCAAGAATTTTTCTTCTCTGAACAAGAAGTCACAAATGTAATGAACAGCTGATGTAGAGATGCTACAATTTCAATTAATAGAACCATCTGACATAGATTTATAGTCACTTACTAAAAAAAGAAATAAAGATTCATTAAAACCATAGGAAATGACAAAAATGTAATGGAATGGGGCAGATAGATAAAATCCAAAGTGAAAATAGACTTTTAATGTAAAACACTTATCATAGCATTGAAATAACAGCATACACAGAAGGAGGAGAGAATCAATGAGTATGGCCTTTGACCCCTCATTTGGAATCCCAGCCATGCTACCTCAGTTTTTTTCCATGGGATTAAAATAAAGTGAGTTCAGGAGATCCAGATTGGGGCAAACATTACAGCCTGTGTGGATTCTTATAAGCTGCCTTTAGTCATTCATTGAGCAGAATGATTCTTTCAGTGTTAGAATTCTTCTGAGCTGGGTGTGGTGGTTCATTCCTGTAACTTTGGTGTTCTGAGAGGCTGAGGCAGGAGGATCACAAGTTTGAGTCTAGTTTCAGCAACTGGCAACTTAGTGAGGGACTGAATCAAAGTAAAAAAGAGATAGGAAAGCTGCTCACTGTGAAGGCCTGGGATCGATACCCAATATGAAACGAAGGAAAATAATTTTTTTTATAACATGTACTCAGAAACAACACTCAACTACTAATAGACTTTGAAATGTAAGGCCTTTTTTTTTTTTTTTTTTGGGGCCAGTGCTTGAACTTGGGCCCTTGCAAGGCAGATGGCAGAACCACTGAGCCAAATCCTCAGCCCCCATGTTAAGGCCTATTTTGATCAGGTAAGATTTGTTTGTTTGTTTGGTCCTAACATTTCTGATTTTGGAACATAATATCTTCAAATTATTTTAACAGAGTATATGTTAATATACAGATAGAAAAACACAATGGTTAGAAAAATTCTCTTACTAAGATAGAACAATAGTTCATGAAAAAACTATGGAAATCCGTTAAATCCTACATTTTTTCTGAAGTATATCAATCTTCTAAACCAATGAGATGCTAAATACACTGATCACTACATCACTTTGCTTAATCTTGATATGAATTTTACAAGTTAAATTTTTTTTAAATTGACAGATAAGGACAGTGAAGCCTATAGAAGCTAACTGAATTATCTAAACATGAATATATTCCAGTTTCTTTTTCAGGCAGGTTCTTACTATGTAGCCCAGGTTGGCCTCAAACTCACAGGGATCCTCCTGTCTCAGCCTCCTGAATGCTGGGATTCTAGGCGTGTGCGATCACACCTGGCTAGGTTCATCTTTAGCATCAAGGCATATTTGTTCTATCACTATAAAGTACTGTACTCTACACCATTTCTTAAATTGTCAGTATAAGTAGCTGGTTTAACACTAAACAATTGAGCACTCATGTTCAAGTTATAAGACCAGGTGATAAATATCCTTAAGTGTTTTCTTTCTTTGCTTTATTTTTTACCTCGTCCTATAATCAAGAACAGACTATAATCACTAACAGGACAATTCAAACCTACCAGCTCTTGCTTGAGTCAGCTGTTCTGTTAAAACTCAGCTCTCGGGAACTCTCAATTCAAATTTGATCCAAGGTTCAACTCATGACAAATGCGTGTCTCTCCCCAGGCATCTCTGAGAACTCCTCAGCTGCACAGAGCAGCAGTTATGTTTGAGGATATTAAGAGTTCTATAGTGAGGAAAAGAAAGTGGAGTAAGAAGCCAAGCCAATTGCAGAAGACAACTCTTTTGTCAGGGTAGGTATAAAAGTAAGTGTCAAAAAGGAAATGGGCGGTATCGCCAGATAATGCTGGGGAGAGGTGCTGGATACACAGAGATTTCCACTCATTTGGAAACAATGAGCATTGACTTCAGGAAGTGCTTAAAATCCACATGTATTCTCTTTTTCTCCCTCTCCCTTCTTCTCCCTTCCCTCTGTCTGACTCCTCCCTCTCCTCCCCTTCCCGCCCCCACCCCGGCCCTGCCTCTTGTCTCAACTTTTTCTTTATCTCTATCAACCCTTTACCTTCTTTCCAGGACCAGCTGAAGGAAGAATGGAATGTCCATATGTTTAGAACTCTCTAGGCTTCTAGGTCTCTATTACTCTTCTAAGTCCTTCTATTACTATTATTAATTTCCATCATACTCACTGCATATTCATTCATCTATTATTTTCTGAGTTTTTTTTTTTTTTCCTCGTGATGAAGCCTTTCAGATGTAATACTGCAGGGGAACACAACGATAATTCCACAAGACACTGTGACTGTTTACCTTTTAGGACAAGGAGAGTTAAGTTAAGACAAGTTAACTTATTAAGTAGAAAAACCAAGCCATGAAATCAGGGTGTTTTTTCCTATGCCTGGTGCTCTTAAAGACAGGTACCTAGTAATCAGGACGAAAGAGTGCTATAATAAATAGATTGTAGAAAAACCTGGTTAAGGTAATCAAAGTGCTTAAAATGTTAATACGCATAGGAAATCTCTGAAGGGGAGATATACTGTGGCATAATTTTTCACAAAATATTGCAAAAGACAACTATTCTATAGAGTATGCATTAGGAAATGCTTTTAGATAGTGATACACCACTGAATCAAATTCATCATAATTATTATATACAAAATACAGGTGCTCAGAGTGGCAGGACCAGGTAATCAGCCATCTCACTGAGTATTATGTTAACCAGTGTGTGTGTGTGTGTGTGTGTGTGTGTGTGTGTGTGTGTGTGTGTGCCTGTGTGGCATTCGGGATCAAACTCAGGGCCTCACACAAGTTACTCAATTCCTCTACCACTGAGCTATACCCCATATTCAGTGAAAATATTTTTCATCCACTTGTTCTCTGAGTGTCCTAGAACTCCTGGAGGAAATTTGTTTTATGTGATTTGAGGTCATTTGGGGAAATTTAATAGTACTCACAGTTTGTCCTCCTCCAAATTTTGTGACTTTCTTTCTCACTTCTCTTTCTTTCTTTCTTTCTTTCTTTCTTTCTTTCTTTCTTTCTTTCTTTCTTTCTTTCTTTCTTTCTTTCTTTCTTTCTTTCGTTTCATTCAAGCATCAAAGCGACTCCTGCGGTGTTGAGGTGAGTGTCTCTGTATTATACTGGATCTAAAAAATAGCCTAGAAAAATTACTGATCTTTGGCACTCTGCAGAATAGGTAAGAAGAAGAGAGACTCCTACTCACCTTGTCACTGAAGCTTCAGAGTTCTTACAAATAACTCCATCCCTTCTAGATGCTGCAGCGATAAATAAAATGAATGAAAGTGTCCAGTAAGATTAACCAACCCAAGGATTTTAAATACTGTTTGTCGCATGCGGCCTTAAGAAGAGATGCAAGGGGAAACTAGACATGGGGCCTCTGGATTCCTTTATTTATTTTTTTACTTCAATAAGAGCAGCTCTACAGGCTTCAATAAGAGTTGCTCCTGGGAAAAAAGTAAACTTTATTAAGCTGGGAGTTACAGCCAACATTGCAGTTGAAGTTCATACCATTATCTCTGTAGCTGCAGCCTGCACCTGCAATGTTCCACAATAAGCTTGTAATTGAATAAGCACATAAATATATTCAAAACAGAGGCTGAGACGAGGTGAAGCTTGAGGCATGACATGGAAGCACCAGAGACGGGTGAATGTGTACGGTAATAGCAGCTACAGGGCAGCACTCTGGGTGTTTCCTGCCTGTGCCTGCAAATGCCAAGCACTGGAGGATGGGGATATCAAGGGAGGTGATGGCTGGCCAGACTCTGTGAACCCACCCCACTCCTGGCCCATAGGACTAACAGTTGTGATCAAGGGGCCCATCACTAGAGGGGAGCTAAAGTGAAACCTAAGTAGTGAGGAGCCCTGGAGAGGTCAGCGGGAGAAGTTCTTTTCCTGATTCTTCATCCACCCGGGTCTTAGTCTTGGAAGAGCAGCAGAAAGACCCCGGTTCACTCTTTGCAAAGTCAGCTGATGCTTTTGAAGCTAAAATCAACTGTAAGCAAAAGCTTGGGCGTAATAACTGCTACATATGTGAGAACTACTACTTGTGTTTCCATGAACATAAGACCTCGCTGGAAAATAACCAGCCATCTTCAGCTATTAGTTTCTTAAGCGTGCACTTCCGATTGTGAATCAAGGTCACTTCATGCTCAAAGAAACCCCTAGCCAATGACTGAGCAAGTCAGTGTTAATGTGGGTTTTTCCAAAAGCAACCTTGGCTCCCGAGATTCCTTTCAGGAAGGCAGGGACTGTCAGGTAAAAATAGTATTCTGACAGTTCACCCATCCACGTCTCCAATCCTCCCACTCCTATTTAATTTCACAGATGTCACTCCCATTCAAGATTTGAACTCCTAATACCACAACAGCATCTGATTCCTCACACAGCGAAACTGTCACAGTAGCAGGAAGGTAGAAAGAAGAGGAAAGTGCAAGAGTTAAAAACACAGGACACACATTATGATAGCAGAATGACACCTCCCAGATCTTAGTGCCCAGAATTTAATAATATCACAAGACCAATGTAAAACAAGAATTCTATATCCAGCTAAATTATAACTTCAATAGAAGACTCAATTAACAGTATGTACAGACAAAGAGCTTAGAAAATATCAGCAAATTTGATTTGTAAAGAATGATGGATGAGAACACATTTAAAGAAAAATGAATGCAAATGAAGGTATTGGTAGATAATAGTTACAAGTAAAAGAACATATTAGTGTTTAGATCGGGGGTAGAAAATACCCATATATAAATTTACAGGAAGTACATAAGTAGGATACGGAGGCAAGGCGTAAAGTTAATTTCTGTTGAACATAAGTCAGGCCTTATTGTTTTTGAAGGACAAGGACTCAGTTGGAATAATCTACTCTGGAACCACCCGGGGATGGGAAGTGTCCATCAAGCTATCAAGTAGGTTGGTACTAATGTGATGCTCAGTGGAGACACCCAGGTGGGAACTAACGATAGCACGGCCATGATGATTCCGAATCCAGGTGGAGAGAACCTTGTTGTCTGTAAGGTAAAAGAGGGAAATTAACTGTGCCTAACCAATATATATATACACATGTGGGAGCATTACCATCACCATAATCATCACCAATACTGGCGTCTTGGAAAGTATTGAAGAAGTGTATCAACTTAGGAGTTTCTGTCGATGCCCTGTAGCATGACAGTTCCGAAGAATGATTACAACTGTGCATGAGTGCTGCATCCTCGCATGTGAATTTTGCAAAAATAGAATGGTGTTTTGACTTTCTGCAAGTGGAGAACATGAAAAGCCCTTTCCAAAGCTCACACTCTCTTTGCTACCTTAGGAAGACACAGAAAAGAAATATGGCTTGAGTTAAATAGGTTTCATTTGTATAACAGAAGCCCAATAACCTCGATGTGCTGAAAAAGAACGAACTGAAAACAGGCAGGTAGAAAAAAGGTCTGTATGGCACTTTGGGAAAAAGATGCTTTAATGAGATGATATTGAATTGAATTTAGGAAGTCTAATGATCTAATCGTTGCCTCCACTGGCTATGATAAGTCAATTATCCTTTCTAAATTCACTTTCTTTCCTTGAGATATCAAAGACAAGGCTGACTTACCACTTAGGTCCCCTGCAGCTCATTCTGCTCCAAACATTACTGCTTAATTGATTGCATAACCAGTCTGAACCCGTTTCATATCCTTGCTGGACTAAATGGGTTACACACTCATAGACGTTAGTGTGCATGCTTGAGCATACATGCACAAACATTCTATTTTGGTTCTACTCAAAGTCAATTCAGGAACATGTTCTACATATTAATCACTTAATGGCTACATTCTAAGCCAGGCATTGTGGTAAGCACTTCATCGATATTTAGAGCTTTTTTGATTTTCATTTTGACAACCCTGGGAGACCTTTGGAGATTGATACCAGTATCTTCCTTTTTAAGGAGGAGAAACTAAAGCTTAGCGGAGTCTGTTGTGTAGAGCAGCTCCAGGATTCAAAATTGAGTTTGCTTGTTCCAAAATCCATTTTCAAACCTCTTGCTATGTTAGTCTGTCAAGTCACAGACTAGGATGCTATACAATTCCTTTGGTTGACATGTATTTCAGTACTAAAGACAACTCGGAGAACATTTTCTCACTCACTGGTGAAATGAATTGCTGTGGTGCGTGGATGAAGGTGAATAGAAAAGGAAAGATGGAAGCCTTCACAGAACTATTTATCTGACAATCCAGTTGGGAGTCCACTGTCTAGCAATGTGTAATACATATATCCCTTTCTCTTAAACCAGAATATCTATTTAAAAATATTATCAGTATGCTCATTTTTATAAATAAAAAACTATACTAAATGGACTCAAATTTATATGGAAACACACATTCAGAAATTTCATGGAAATTTGTTTCCAAAATTACATCCCTAGAAGAGATCCCCTTAAATGGTGCTCTTGAGGCCACATAAATTCCTTTAGAATCTTTTACTTTATGTGATTAGATATATTGGATAGCATCCGGCTTCTTAGAGGTAGACTTAGTTAATGAAAACATAGTAGGATTTGTAAAACAAATGACACTGAGAGTGTACGGACATGTAGATTATCTGAAAGCTAAAGAAAGAGGTGTTTCCAGTGAAATTTGATCCAATCTAGAAAATCATTATAGGGATGATTATAAACATTTAAACAACACTTCACTCTTTGCTAAATGCATTACATTCTGTAAGCTTTTCTAATCTTCAGAGTAACTGTGAGTTGCGGGTGGAGCAGAGCTTTATCCCTCCTTTTGTATCAATAATGAAACCAAGTCTCAAAGACGGAATGCTCCATACAAAGGTAGAGTTAGTACTTAGTGTAGTTGGGAATTGAAGTTTCTTAATTTTGAGAGGAAGGTAAATGGGAGTTGTGATATTTATGGTGGATCAGGAACTGATTCAGTATTGCCCATGTTAATTTGTGAAATGCTTCAAATTGTATTGTCATGTTTTGTGGATTTTTTTTTTGTCTTGAGAGTTGGAGAGCAAGAATATAATACTGAATGAGAGTAACAGAGAAAAGGAGCTGTCTAATACCACACATAAATTTTTAATGAATATTTATTGAGTTGTTCTGAGGTATTCTTGTTTCCCCAAAAGCATTAGTAGACAAGATGGAAAAAATGTATGTTAATTTCCATTGCTATAAGAAACGCCCAAGGCTTGGTATTTTATAAAGAAAAGAGGTTTAATTAGTTCACAGTTCGGGAGGCTGACAATCCAAATAGCATTGACAGTTCTGGCAGAGACCCTCCTGACTACTCACATGATGGCAATCCAAAGATCTAGAAAGAGGAAACCAGAAACCAGAGAGCAATTCAGGGGTCAGGAACATTGTTTTATAAATCATACTCCCTGGTACGGCTTCAGGGTCTCACACAACTACACGAATAGCTTCCAAGATCAGTGCTCCGATGACCTTACCAACTCCCACTAGGCCCACCTCAAATAATCCACCTTGCCTCCTCATCTCACCAACTGTATACCAAGCCTCTACCACATGGCCTTTGTGGGACACACTCAATCTATGCCCAAACCAAAGCACTTAATACATATACGAATTGCAATTTTATTTATTTATTTATTTATTTTGGTACCGGAGATTGAACTCAGGTCCTTGCACTTGCAAGGCAGGTCATCGAACCGCTGAGCCAAATCCCCGGCCCCCAAATTGCAGTTTTAACTCAGATTCATATGGATGGAATTTGTTTTTTCTCCCTCACTGACACACAGCTATTTCTACTACCTTTCTCTGCCATTCTTAATGAAAATGGCAGTAGATTCTGGGAAAGACCACAAGTGGATTATTTGCATTTCTGCAGCCAGATTAAAATACCAAAATGCAAACTGATGGCAACATAGTGATGGGAATTGAACACACTTGTAGGGATCAGTGCGGAGAATTTGAGCTGTGTGTTTTATATGCTGTTCGCTATTTAGTAGCTGCATTCTCCTCTGGAGGCCAACTTGTATCCCGTTCTTCCCAGAATATGACCGATTCTTTCTCTCTTCAAGTGATAGAAAAAGACATCAAGGGTTGCAACAAGAATACTGCTCTCTAGAAAGAACGAGACAGAAATCACTTCTGCTTGCACTTAGTGTCAATCTCCTTGAACCTCCTTGATCACGATGCCTTCACTGGTGAGAGCCCTCAGAAACTTAAGGTATCATTAGTAACAGAATTCAAGAAACTTCAAGGGGAAAAAAATAGTATCTTGTATATTTCTGCCTCATTGACTCTCCATCTCATTTCCAATCTCATCTGAAAACATATCTTTTTTCTCTCCTGACCGCATTGCTAATTGCCCTCTCCCATAGCTATTATTTAACTGGAAATATGTGATCACTTTAACAAGGGTATTTAACTTCATGGGGTTGTTGAGATGTTGTTTTTAATAGTCTTAGGTTGAAAACATAAGTGGCTGAGGTTCTTAACTGGGAAGGGGACTAATGCTGTTCCTGTCAATCTTTTGTCTAAGAGAGATTCCTCGTCTTTTAAACCATGCCCTGCCAGCCAATTTCTACCCTGAGGAGACTGGTTGAACTTTGGATTTATAGTTCATACTATAAAAATTAAAAAAAATTAATCTTCATTTGCACATATGCATTTGTGATGCTTCATGATGTCTTTCCCAGTTACACAGGCTTTTCCTAACCGCCCCAAGGCAGTCATCACTCCCTCCCCATCCAGTCTCAAATCTTAATTTTCACCACATTACAGTTGTGTTAACCTTGAAATGCAACCTTGAAACATTGGAAGTCTTAAGTTTTCATCTTTGGCATGCTAATCATGTGTTTTCCCATAATTTAATAATATTTTGTCCATAAAACTCCTGTGGTAATGGAAGAGGCCAAGTATATTAACTATGGCTGAGTGGGAAAGGATGTGGAACACTTGGACTGACTTAGAATCACACAGGTTCTTATTACACTAGGACAAATTCCTTGAGCTATGGGACATTGCTTAGAGCTGTCTCTCTAAGCATCACGGTTGTCCCTAGCTTGTGAGAGACTGCTGAACTATCTGTATCTTTCGCCATGGTAGCTAATTAGACACTGATAAATCTATGTTCTTGATGCCCTCAGGTTTTTACACCCAAATATACTAAAACCATCTGACTAGACCAACAATCCAAAAGGGTGACTCACCATAGATCCTGTTTCTCTGCCTGGAGATTGGAGTGGGTCACCCTTCATTCTGCCTTTCTTCGCACTACTCACAGCCAAGCCCTGACTGTTGTGCCTCCTGTTTGTCCTTCATATCTTCCTGCTGCTGTTGGGCCTCATGTGGTTGCGATTCTTCACCAACACTGTAGTGGTAAATTCTGTTGTTAGACTGCCTTCCAGATGTCCCTGCCTCCCACTTATTGCTCACTCTGTAATTGCATTTGGAGCCTTTACAACGAGAAGGGTACTGTTGACTCAAATTGCACCAATAAACTTAAGAAGAGAAATAAAAAAGAAAGAAAGGTACTGTTGAATCTCTACAAGAACTGGCAAGCGAGATATCACCCTTGAATTCATTCATCTTGCATTCCAGTTCATCTTCATAGGATCTTAAATTGACTCTTCTGTATTACCTAGTCAGAACCCTATCCAGTTGCATACAAAATTCTTTGACATAGAATTTAAATTCTTCGTTCTCAGGTATGTTAATTGTTCTGCTGAGCCACTCTTGCCACTTTTCTGTCAAAAGTAACTGTAATGGTGATAGCTCCTCCCTTCTCTCTGGGAAACACAGTACTAAGTTCCCTATGTGGGTGTGCTTATATACACCCACACACATAGTTTCATTCTGTTTAATTCTTAAAAGACCATTTTATTTATGAGAAAATTGAAATTCGAGAAATAGGAAGTTAATTACCTTGTCCAAGGTCACAGAGATAGCAAGTAGCAGATAATCATTTCAAAGCATGTCTGACTCCAAAGTCCAAATTCTTAACAGCTCAGTCTTCTAACAAGTATGCATATGTGCATCCCTTAAAGACTAATCCAAGGGCATTTTTTTTTTCTGAAAAATTCTTGACTTCTCTAGGCAAACAGAAACTTTCTCCACTACATTTAGTAGCATATGTAGTGGAAAAAAATATATATTACATTTAATGGCATTTGTGTGTGTATATATAGAGAGATCTATATATTTATATCATTGTGGCAGATATTTTTGCGTTATCATTTTGTTCATTATTTATTTAGAAGTATATCTTTGCTGTGATCTTGTTTTAAATCATTCATTAAGACTTACCCAGCCTGATATTCCTGGGTCAACCACAGCATCCAGACAACATAGATTCTCAACAAATGGACGATAGAGAAATGCCCTGGATGAAGGAGCACTTCCTGTTGGGAGGCCATTGTCAGTGAGATACACAAAAGGGAATTACATAAGAGGGGTGGATGGCAATATCTGATGAAGGCTTTGCCCATCAAACATGGGTTTGATCTGACTTAAGAAAAAGAAATTACTTGGAAACAGCCCATTTGCCCATCAGTTGGAAACTGGATAAAGAAGATGTGGTTCTTTTATAAAATAGAATACTACTCAGCCATAAAGAATGAGAAATTAGATTCATTCAAAGGAAAATGGATATATATTGAGGATATACTCCTAAGTGAAATAAATAAGTCACACATGTGTAAATACCAATACCAAATAGTTTCTCTGGTGTGAAAAACTATAATAGTATATAAGGTCCTAATGAGATAATTGACAATGTGAAATAGGAAGAAAAGGGCTAAAGGTGTAGGGAAATTGGGAAGGGTAGGGGAAAGGTAATAAGGGAAAATAAAAAGATAGAAGAAAATGAAAAAATGGAAATAAAGTGTTTGCAAATGGGGAGGGGAGGGGGGTGAAGGGAGGGCAGGGACAAGGAGAAAAAATGAGACCTGAGACCTGTCATGTAAAGGTACAAGATCCCAATAATGAATGTAACTGTACTGTCTACCTAGAATGTACCAATAAGCTCAATTAAAAAAGAAATTACTAAAAAAAAATGCTTGGAATTCTGGAGATACAAGACAAACATAGATGACAAACTGCCTCTTGCAGTTCACATTTTCCATCCAGTCATTTTGCGATTGTATCAATGCTATAGATACAGATCAGGGCTACGCTCACCTGAGCTTAATTGGAAAGTACAAGGGCTTGTTTCAGGAATGCTCTAGGGAGCAGATAAGAGACCACTACCATCAACTCGAAACATAGCTGTGTATGAAACTGAAAAACAAAATCCCACTGTGTTCTTCCATTTTCAGTGACTATGTCTGCTATATTTTCGGTTTCAAAAAAAAAAAAAAAAAGAAAGAAAAAAGAAGACAACATGCACTGATGTGTTCCAAAGTCTGACTCGGGAGTGATAGGAAAAGTACATATCCCATCAGCTGGAGACTGATTCATCAATAGATTTAATTCTTTACCTCTCAAAATTACATCCCAAATGATCAACTTGTCAAAAATTCCAAGTCCTAGGAACCTCTCTGTTCTAGGTACTGCAAAGAAAACCCCAGCACTCCAGTTAACAGGAATGAGGTAGGAGATAGGATGGGGCAAAACCTGATAAACCAGTGGGCATGACCTGTCAATCATAGTTACCCAGAACACATGGGCAGCACACAAAATCTGGGATGCAGGCTCCTTAATCTTGTTCGTGGGATTGGCTAGACCAATCAGAGTGTGCGAACTTCAAGTCTTCCTTTACATCTGGCATAAAACCTAGCACACCTTCCCTATGATGGCTTAAATCTGACATCAGGCTCAGGGAGTTTCTGATAGGACAACCATATAAATCTCTTGTTTGAATGGGAAAGAAGCAGTCTAGCAACTGGAGAAATAAAAAAATCCCACCATTAATCTCACGGTTGCTGATTCTTTTGTTGGCCTGCTGTTGTTCTGTGGAGTGTATTTTTTTTCAATCTTCAATAAACATGTCTTTGCTACCTTTCTGTGTGTCTTCACCAATTCTTTGTTCAGAACACCAAAAACCTGGAAAGAATCACTTTGGGACCCAAAAGCTGGTACTAGGAGGTCTGCAGGCATATCTGGTTGGGCTTGCTCTGTTATTTTTGTGCCACCTCTCAAAAAATATCCAGGACAGCTTGCACTAAGGCAAGTATCACATGAGGGAGAGCCAAGTCATTCCAATTTTCCTAGACCAAGACATTTAGATCTTCTAACAACATTTAGACTTTTAGGACCCCTAAATAACATGGAGGCGTATTAGATATGTGCCACTTGCTTGTGAAAATACAAGTTGAATAATAAGTACCATGTGAATTCTGCCCTTACATACTTGAAAAAGTATCATTAAAAGATCCCAATGATGAATGTAACTAACTGTACTGTATACCTAAAATGTACCAATAAACTCAATGAGAGAAAAATAAATAAATAAATAAATAAATACACACACACACACACACACACACACACACGCACACACGCACACACACACACACACACACACACAAAGAGCAGCGTCATTTTGTCTGTTCATTGAACAAAATTATATTCCATATACAAAATGTGTAGGAACTTAAAAGTAGATTAAATTTGATTTCTTTATGAGAAATAATTTTCTAGTAATTACTGATGTTTAGAGCTGCCTGGCAGTTGGCTCCTTGGTGAAGAAATGACATTATTAGTAGTGACGATATTGAAGCAGGTGTTCAAAAGGTAAGTTGACAAAAATGAGGTTAGGACATTACAGCCAGAAGAAGAAATATATGAACAGGCATGGAAGCACGCAGTGGCCCAATATGTTGGCAGTCTTGTTAGATTATAGCTTGTGCAAATGCATAGAGTGTATTTTTTGGTTATTGGGTGCTACAGTGGAGATAGGTGACACAACAGAAGAGATGACATGGTAGGTTTGCGCTGGGTCATTTAGTTCCCTGCCTTGAATAATCCAGAGTTTCTTTGGGCCACAAGCTTCATTTTTTTAAGATTTGAAACGGTGGACTGAAGCAGCAACCCTATTCTTTTTAGATTGGAAAATTCTGTGCAGGAAACCAGGGGCCACTGCAGGTCACCATTGCTGCTTACCTCTACTTCAGTTTGTGACCTGGGCAGCAGCTCTGCAGCTTCTTCATCTACTATTGTACCTTCTCCTTGCACTTTGCTAACTTACCAGGACAAAGGGTGCCAGCTTCTTCTGTAGGCTACCTGCGCAACCTATGGAATTTGGATGTTTGATGACAATGTCAGCCTAATGCAAGTTCTATCATATTCTTGTGGATTCCTGTTTGTCTTCACAGGCTCCAAATAGTTTTCTTCCTCCACTTCACATCCATTTCTCTCTGAACACCTGCCATGCAGACTTTAGGCCATAATTACCACATTCTAAAACCCGCCGTATATAGAACTTGCAGTCTAAACTGTATAAGGCCAATCTGCTGTAATAAATCTCTCCTTTTATGCAAGTTCTAGCTATTCTGTTTCTCTAATCAAATCTTGTTTGGTAGTGATAGTCCTTAGAGGTGAGTTGCCTGAGAAGACCTTTGAAGAATATGTCAAATATGCTGAAAAGAATTGACTATGGGATTAGACTTCACCTGAGTTTATAACTTTTCATCCTTCCTGCTGCTTTACTGGTTGTGTAAAGTTGACTTGGTGAAGGTAACCCCAATGACCTGCATATCCCAGTGCTCCTGCTCTGTGTCAAGCCACTCATAATATGTCCAGGTTGATATTCATGACAACTAGAATGCCTTGCGAACAATGCTGTCAGTCTCAAGTGCAGATCATAAAAGATATTAAGGCATCTGCCTCTTTCCTTCTTAGTTTAGTCACTGTAGTAGAAACATATTGCAATTTTGTAAGGTGAGAGTCAAGTGGTAAGGGTTTCATCTTGCTAAGAACCAAGTAACTGAATTTCAGAGTCAATAGTGTAGCCCCAAACAAACCTCTACAGGATATTAACCCTAAGAAACAACTCATCTACTAATTCATAAAAGACTCTGAGCCAGAATCACCCACCTGAAGTGCTCTCAAATTTCTGAGTGATTCTTAGAAACTATTTGAGGTAATATTTCCTTCCCTGTTTTAATTTGCTAAATTTGGAGGCAGTATTACATACAATAATAAGTAACCAACAACCAGTAAAATAAACAATAATCAGTGAAGTGTTTCAAAATCAATGATAATCAATGATTCAAAAGTCAAAGAAGGCACCTGTAATGCCCTTTTTATTGAGTTGCTGGTAAGAGCGAAAGCAAAGGGCTGGGGATTTAGCTCAGTGGTTCTGCTGTCTGCCTGACAAGTGCAAGGTTCTGAGTTTGATCCTGGGTACCAAAAGAAAAAAAAGAGAGCAAAGGCAATAATATAAAGAACTTAACACTATTTAGTGTGTGACAACTGCATAAATGAATAATGTTCCTGCTTCTCTGGTTATTAGCATTATTATTGTTATTGGTGTTTCCTTTGTCCAAATTTGACATTTTATGATTCCTCCATTTGAGGCTGTAGTGATGGGTAAAGCTTTCAGTGAAGTAATAATGGGTTTTGGGTCTGAAAGCTTACACTCTCCTAAACTTACACTGCTTGTCATCTGAACATCAGTGGAGGTAAAGCTGCAGTGGACATAGAGACAAACAACCCTATGCCTGGGCTCTGTTAAGGATTTAGTTTCTCATACAGAGGGAAGCCCATATTGCCTTTCACTCCAAAGGAAGTATCCAAAATTTGGATTCTAATAGGGGCAAATAGTTGTGTAAATCCACCAATGGCCCCTAGGGTTAGAGAATATTAAAGGTTGGAGAACTAAAATCTGTTGTCTGCCTGCCTGGATAATTAACCCATTTGGTAAAGCAGGGTTGTTGGAAAATTATAAGAACCAAGAACACTTTCCCAGGACTTGATGGTGCAAACAAATTGAATGGCATTTAACATATCTAATTGTTAATGAAATGGGGTATTAATTGTGAAGTGCTAATTTCTTCCCTTCAGCAATAGCTGCTTGCTTTGACTGGAAGTACTTGCATCTGAATAATAAAACATTGGGACCTTAAGGCATTTTCTAGATGAGTTCAGCCTTTTATTTTCACAAATGAGGGAACAGAATTAGAAACACCATAGTAATATAGATAAATAATACTCTAGTACTGAATCTTTAACTGCATTACAGAATGGGCTTTGGAGAGAGATGGGGTTTGGAGAATTTGAAAGAAAGTGGGGTTTCTTTGGTTTGCTAGAGTACAATTTAGTAGTTATTGTAGATGTGAGGATTTCACAGGAATGCATCAAATTCTACTTTGATCACTGTATGATTTTGGATGAGCTAGTTTGGGTTGTATAATTTACAAATTTTCTCTAAGTCTGTTTTCTCATCCGCAAAATGGAAATAATAATAATGTGTATTTTGTCATAAGACATTATGCTGATAAAGAATATGTCACATAGGTTGTACCCCAACAAACGCAGCTTCTAACATTACCTTACATGTGAATCTTTAAATTTATAACCTATGTATGTGTTTGGTAGAAATAGAATGTGTAGAAATAGATATTCACATGAATTATGAGCTTTGCTTGTAAAATCTTTCAATTTTTGAGAGACTCAGTAAGACAGAGTACTAGCTTATCTACATTGCCAATCTGACTGGACAGACTGACAGCTTGCTGTATCATGAGGGTGCTACACTCATAACTGGATTAATCCACTGAGATTCAGATTTGATTGTGCTATTAGGACATGGTGCTCAGTGAAGGAGGTAGGCCACTGACAGTGACTGTCTTCCTGTTTCTTCTGCTTTGTGTCCCCCATGAAGTGCTCTGTCAGAATCTCTCTATGTGAAGCTTCTGCCTTGGAATCAGTTGACCATAGTCTGAAACTTCTAAAATCATTAGGCCAATGAATCACTTCCTTCTTTAAGTACAGTACATCAGGGATTTTGTCCCACCAAAGGGAAAGCTGACTAATACAATTAGTAAGACAACAATATTGATGACATTTCCTACAACAAACATTGCTTTGTAGTTACTAAGGGCCACATCACCTTGATTATTTCCTTCATGTTGGTACAATACACCAAAAGAAGATAAATCCTCTTGGGAGAAGAGAGATGTCTATCAAAAGAGATCAAAGGGTTTCTCCCCCATACAAGTTCTAAAGTGTTCTTCTGGGCACATAAACCTCAAAAACATGAAGTCTACTTCCTTTACTTTGCTCTCTGCCCTTTGGAGATGGTGACAGCTATTCCTGAAGAGCTTGGAAGTGTTCATACTTTATGTTATGTCTTCACACCCTTTCTTTTAGGGAAATGGCTAAAATTTGGTTATAGTTAGTCAGTGAGCTCTAGAATTGCTACCGAAGGACTTGACAAGTGACACACACATAAAGAGGAGCTGAATGGAAGTAAAATGATAAAAAGTTTATTTTGTCAGCAAAGGTCAATCTCACTTAGAGCAGAGCCATTGATCGACCTCTTACTGCGTTGTAATTCCTCTTTTATAGGTTTTACAGCTATGATTTCTTTTAGGTGGTTGTGTTTCATTTCCTCAGTTTATATTACCCATGTACAAATTACAGTAATAAGAGAGTAAATTTTAACCCACATGTAACAATTCCTTTTAGTTAGGGAGTTTACCTTAAGATTCATCTACTTATCTATTCTAGTGCACAGGAACGGAGTGTTCAAGGTTAGGGATGAGGCCAGATGTCCCATTTCATGGTCAACACCTCCACTCTCTGTTAATTTTAACTAAACAAAGCAGATTGCTCTTAGAGACAACAGAAGTCATTTTACATTTTCCTAACATTTTGTAGGTTTTTAGATTATTTACAAAAGTTCTGTGCATCAGAATGATGGAATAGGAAGTGTTACAGATGGCAAGAGAATAAGAAATAGCATCCACAGTGACGCATCCAGAGGGGTAACACAGAAGTAAGGGAAAAGAGCTTGATCACAAGAAAAATTTAAGTCATTAGAAAGATTTATGAAACTTTGGTTTCTGTGCATATAAATGTGGTCCAGAATAGTTTGCTGAAACAAAGTTTAAAATCAGGAGCCAAACAAGGTAGAATTACAAGATAGAGTTTGAGAATAGGAGCAATTAATCTAATGCTCCAAAGTGGGGGCATATATTGACTGGTTGACCCCATTATTTTTATCTAGTCCTCTACAGGAGAAGATTTTGGGCTAACATTGTGGCAGTCTCAATATGTATGGAATATTTTATTGCATAATCTCACTTTGTTCATAAGACAAGGAATGTAGATTACTGCACTGGTTAAACTGGAGAGTCAATCTGATCAGGTTTGAGGTCCACCCAAAGGATTGGTGAAGCACACTTCTGGGTGTGTCTTGGACATCACAGATGTATGACTTTGGGTACTATATGTGGTCCCTGGTCTTTCCTCTCTGGTCCTATTCTCCTGCTCTTCTTCTCAGCTGCCATGAATTAAGCAGCTTTGTTTCACCAAGCCCTTTTAACATGATGTTTCTGCTTTGAAGACAGTTGATTCTGGACTGAATTCTCTTAAAACATGAGCCAAATTATCCTTTCCTCTTTTACACTATGGGTATAAAGTCTTGTGTGCAGTGAGAGAGCAGCTGACTAATAAGATTACTCTTTGCATCCCCCTATTGGGAGAATCAAAGTCCTTGGCTTGCTATATTTCATGAAATAGCCAATAGTTGATCTAGGACTTGTATTACTGAAACTATATCTGTATAAGTACAAAGCCTGGCTCAAACCTGTATGCAAGAATATGCTTTTGATACAACCAGGATCCCAAATAGGAATCAGAGGATTTAATTTGATATTTGTATGTATTAATAATGGGGATGAATTAATTATAATCAGGTGGTCACCTTATACCAGCTTAACAGTTCTATCTTTAAATGGAAAATGGTGACATCACAATTTTGAGGATACTACCTTCCTTCTACTGTGATAGTTGCATGCTTCATTGTCACTATGAGCCTTGCAAATTTGTATTTGAAAAAGGTCTATAATTCCTATAAGGTGTTTTTGCTTTAAATTTTGGAGCAAATGGACAATATTAACAAGTAGAATCATACACATTTTTGTTCACAGTTTTGTCAAAGGCAGAAAAGTGGTGAAGGATGCTGTATTACTCACCTTTTCCACTGGTGGAAAAAAATACCCGACATACAAAACTTACAGGAGGGAATGGATATCTGACTTCTGGTTACAAAGGATTTAGTTTCTGGTCTTCTGGCTCCAAGGCAGGGCCATCATGAGAGAAAGATATGATAGAGCAAAGCTCCTCACTTCTCAGAAACTGGGACGCACAGTACTGGAGAAGAACAAGTAAGAGATGGTCAAAGGCCAGATATAATCCCCAAGGTCACGCCCCAAGACCCACTTAGACATACTTAGTAGTGTGCTTTACTAATTTCCTAATATTTCTGGAATATTGACAATCCAAATTAACCGTCCTCAGCATTTGGAAAGATTTTGAATATTACTTGGACCAAGACAGATTAACTTGTCTCATTGTGCAAACAGTGAAAAGGATAGTTGACTAGTTTCAAAAACACCTGAATTTGAGTCCCAGTTCTGCCATTAACCAACAATGTGACTGGGGAGAAAGTCTCATCTCTCTGTACTTGTTCATCTTTAAAAGGTAGAACATACATCCCTACTTATCATCATAAAATTGTAACAAAGTAGAAGAAACATGTATGAAATAGTTCTCTAACTCGTTGTGAATATGTAGAGATGGAAAACTTTGCTTTAATATCAATGGCCAAGGTCACCATCTGCCTAGGACTATAGGACATTCTAAGCTAGGAACATGAGTACCTGTATACTATACTGAACCAAGAGGACAGAAATACTACTCAGTGGGATGAACAGTGAACTGAAAGTCAAGGCATCTCTTTTCTTTTACTTATTAGCAATGTGACCCTAGGAAATTATTCTCTCAGCCTTATTTTCTAAGCCTTAATTTCATCTGCTGTTAAATGGGGAAAATAAACTAAGATCTAGAAGTCAGGTTCTTAAACAGAGTTATACATTAGTTTCTCCTGGGGTTCTTTTAAAAGCCTAATCCCCAGGAGACATTGCAGATTAGTTAAGGTAAATATCTGATGATAAGAATAAGTATGGGTATTTTCAAAACTTCTAAGGTGATTCCAAAATGTGAGTATGTTTGAAAATCACTGTTCATTCTAGATGGGTTTACTGGCAGGTCTCTTCCATGTCTATTATTCTAGTAATTTTAGAAAACCTGTGATTGTTTCCAGGTTGTTGCATTTCCTATTCCTTCCTAGAGTTAGGAATTGACATTTACAATTATATATACAAGTTATATTATTTTCTGAGGGTGATAAAGACCACAAACTAGGTAGCATAAACAGTTCTGGAGGCTAGGAATCTGAGATCAAGATTTTGGCAGGGTTGGGTTCTCATTAGGCTGTAAGAAAGAATCTGTATCACATCTTTTCCTTAATGTCTGGTGGTTTGCTGGAAATCTCTAGCATTTCTTGGTTCTCCAAATTATTTCTGTGACGTTTGCTTTCTTCTTTACATAACTCTGTGTATGTATCTGTGTTCACCCATATATCTAATGTTTTTAAAGGAAACCAGCTATACTGGATTAGGGATCCACCTTAATCCAATATGACCACATTTTAACTAATAATATCTCCAGTGATCTTATTTCCAAATAATATCACAAACCAAAATGCCGAGGGTTGGAACTTTAGTAGCAGGGGTGATGTAGTTGATATAATAATAATAATAATATCCAGTGTATCTGGATTTTAGCTGCTGGGAAGAGCATGGTTGTTTGCTGGCGACATCCTGAAAATGCTACTGATAAATAGTTCCAGCGAAAGACTCATTCTAACAAATAATACAGCATACTCTGGCCCTCTCCCCCTGTTACTTTCAACTCCACTACACAGATCCTTAGAACTTTATGCTCCCTCAAGTCCCTTCAGTCTCCCTCAGTGCTTCCTTGTCAATAAGAGAGGCCCTAGCTCCTTCTCTGCCAGTGTAGGGATTTTCTACTAAGCATCTCAGCCCTCTGCTAACCACCTCGAGTTATTAAAATGCAGCTCAGAATGTCTCACTCTGGCTGTTACATTATCATTCCTCGTTAGAGACTCCTCCAGGGCCTGAGACATCCCTGCACTGACTGTATAATTACAAAGTCAATTTCTAAGCAGACATTTGCAAATAAGTCAATTTAAATACCAAGATTTGCAAACAATAATTAAGCAGTAGCCTCTTTTTTAATATCTCTATATATAATTAATGCCTGTGGGCTTTTCATTTTACCTTGCAACTGGGTAGTTTGCAATTGTTTGTTAAGCTAAAGTGTTCTCTGAAAGCAAATCAAAGCATGGGGGAGATTTTGGAAGTGATTGAAAACAAGCTTTTTCTTCTTTCTTCATCCTTGCTTTCACTGATTGGCTGTGTTTTTCATCAGTTGGGACTATGATGGGGAGGGAGGCTGAGTGGAATCATTTTCTGCATTAAAAATAACAAAAATAACAACAAAGGACTCTGGTCCAGGAATAAAATGGCTAATATGCTTCTTAAATCAGATATATTGTCCCGGAGTTTCTCCACACTGGAACCTCAAACCTTGCCTGCTTCAGCATCATCTACACAGAAATATCTTTCTGTAATTCAGAAATAGCTCTCTGAATGCTTCCCTCATGGTTTAAAAAACTACCATGGATACCTGTCACCTGCAGGATACTATACTATATTATACTAATATACTATAATATAATTCTAGCATTCAAAATGATTCACTATTTGGCTTTAGCATCTATTTTAAAGACTTTTGTTGAAAACTTACTGGAGATACAGAAAATAAAAAGAAATAAGGAAATAATGCTAAATAACACAAAATTTAGTGGAGATAAAACTCTGAATGGTGTCCTGGTATGGAGAATTACACATGTCCATTAAAGAGAGTGATATTAAAGTTGGAATCTGAATGATCAGTAGGCCTTTCTTGTGAAGACTGAGGAGTAAGGTTATGCTAAATGGAAGGAAAAGCCTTGGTAGAAGTCACAAAGATCAGAGAACACAAGCTTTCTTTAGGAAGCATAAGAAGAGTCTGAGTGGGCCTAAGTGGTAGCTACAGTAAGGATACACAAGAAAATGAAATATAAAATGAGTCCATGTACAAAATCATGGACTAAAATCTTGAAGACCTTACAGGTCAGTTTAAGAAGACTGAAGTTCATCCTACAGATGATAGGGAACTATAGAAGTGTTGTGGGGAACCATGTGACCAGCTTGGTTTATGTTGCCTCAGTTATATCCTCATGCTACACCAGAAATTCCTCCAGATTTTATGTACATCCTAGCAATTTTTAATTGAGTTTCCAAACTTTCCTCCAAGAAATTTCCCCAGTATTCTAGGCCAGATTGATACCTCACTTTCAAATTCTAATTCACAGGTCCTAGGCTCTGAAAAATCCTCTCAATCCTACCATCATGAATGGACTTTTCCACATCACTGTTTCTGAAACATTTTGTTTAAGCATCTAGTTGCATATTTGCACACATAGACTAACTAAAATCTTTCACTGCTCCTGTTGTTTCAAGTTTCAAAGCTTTAAGCATGATTCTCAGCAAATATTAAGCACTTATGAGTTCAGTATTAGCATTATCAACAATTGGCCCAACAGATAAAACCTACAGGCTTCTTAGTGGCTGAATCCACGTAGGTGCTGTTGCGGGATCTGGGGTGTTTGGCCTTCAGATAACCTCTAACACATTCTCACTCTTAAGCGGACATTCTTTGTCAGTCCACAGGAAAGGAAGTTTGGTAAAGCTTGACTGGGATAACATGCAGAGAGGAGAGATAGAGACTTGAGATTCCAGGGCACAGAAGGAGTAATGATGCCAATACTTCTTATCATCTGATACTCTCAGATAAAAATACAGTCATGGAAAAACATGGATATATAAGATTGTGCTTCCCTTTGACCTCAGAGGCAAATGTGCTCCTCTTTTCCCTTGTCCATTATGGGAAAGAAAGATCCATTTCAGACTCAGGAGCTTGCCCCCAAAGAAGCTAGCTCTGCTCTACTAAAAGCAAGCCCGGACTGGGGAAATTAAATTTTTCAGCTCAAGTGTCTTCAGAGTTTCCGGTCTTTATGATTGAGTTATGTTCTCTTTTAGAATCAAACCAAGTGTCACCAGAGGCCACTGACCTTTAGTGGAATGTAATTTCCTATTTAGAACATGAACAGATTACATAGGACTGGTCCCTATAGTCCTTTCCTATGAGGATGTTATCTTCCAAATAATGTTTTCCAAAGGTTTAGGTGTCCATTTTTCATGATCTTTTCTGAGGAGACCCATCATCTCTGAAGGATTTTTGATGCTTTTATGGGAAAGATTGCATAAATTTGAATACATGGTTCCCCCAAATCCTTCACATTCTAGTGTGGGGATAGATTATTAGTGCCCTACACTAATTCTGACTCTCATATCCAATCATTTCAGTGGCTAGCTAAAGTTCTAGATGCAACTATCTTGGGTAGTCATAGGTAAGTTGTAAACAAGATTATTCAGATTTTTTTTCTAATCCAGCAGTTTTCAATTTTAGGTACACCTTACAATAATTGGATAAAAGAAGCAAACAATCAAAGCACCAATGATTATTTTTTAATCTCTTGAGATTTTCCAATATTTAGAATGAAACTCACTGATCTAGGTCACCATTCATTGAAAATTAGTCTAGTCTTCAATCAAGAAACTGGCCACCTAAAGCTATCCAAACTGGGTATCGACTGTAGGCAGACACAGAGAAGCTGAGAGTCTAAATTTGGTGACAACTTATTGATCATCAAGAGACTTAAGAGTTAAACCTAGCAAGGGAATATCATTCCAGTTTTCCTGGCTGGTAGCTTTTATTTCCCCCCACAAATCTGCATGAACACACAGATTTGCAGGAGGTCGTACTGGCATGTTTTTCTGGTCTTTCTGTTCTCATCTTTTTCTGTGCTATTACTCATTTTATTTCTATCTTTCTTCTGGGTTCATTTTACTACTTGCATACAATTGTGAAAGAAGAGCAGAATCGGGGCCAGGGAGTGTGGCTTGGGTTTTGTATTTATGGTTACTTTGTGTCATTTGATGACTCTTCATTTCTCATGGTTTCTCCATATTTATTTAGTTGATTAGATCACAAAGACTTATACATTATTTCTGATAATAACATTCCAGTGATGCTATATTACATACTTCATTCTTTTCAATGATTCTTTTCCTCCTCTCTTTGTATAAGCCCTTGATAATTGAATTTTGAATAAATGGAGGATGGCTATCTTAGTCCCCTTTGTACTCAATTTTGGTCCTATTTCAAAGGTTCACACCATATCAAAAAGCTGTGGTCCAAAAGTCAGTACTCAGGGCTAAATGAAATATTCTGGCTTACTTACTTTCCAACCATTTCTTTTATATCATCTTCCCCATTGCGTATCAACTTACCTTTTTCTACTCCTTCAAATTCCTCTCATCTCCCTTCATGCATCTTAGACTTCTTTTATACTATGAACAGTTTTTGACCCTTTTTTGAACTCTCATTCCTTTGACCAGCTGTATCATTTGAACATTATAATACACCCTTAAATACTTTTTTTAGTCATCTTTTTGGTGGCAGTTGTGATACAAATCAGAACCTTATGAATATTAACATGTTACAGGTTGCTGGAAGATAGAATGTCATTCTTTTCTTTTCTTTCCTTACATCAAGGTGCTATGCTAAAAGTCAAGCATGCATTGTACACTTACAATTTGCGGAATGGAGTGCCACAAGTTTTTCAGATTAGAGCTAATTTATCTCAACCCCTACATTTTACATACACATACATACACACACACACACACACACACACACACAAACACACACACCACAAAAACAGGGCTCACAGAACTAGTGTAGTTTACCATGAAGCTTGACTAGAAAGTGTCTTCTCAATTGATTTCTTTATCTATAGCATTTGCTAAATGATTCATTTATTCAAAGCCTAAGTTTGACCCAAATACTCAAAAATATTAGTTACTATAGTCATTATACTTGCACTTTTGTGTAGCTTAAAGTTGTAGTTCTAATGCCCTTCTGGGAGTCAATTTATTTATTTATTTAGGTACCGGGGATTGAACTCAGGACCTTGCAGTTGCAGTGCAGGTGGTGGAACCACTGAGCTAAATCCCTGGCCCTGGAATTCAATTTTTAAATTAATGTGTGAGTTAATTGGTCAACATAGGTCTCTCCTCAAAGGAAGCAATAGTGATATAGCAGAAGGCCCTTGCAGTTTAAAGTAGGCAGAGCTCCCATCCTCAGTTCCTTCTTTCTTCTTCACTAACTCTCTGAGCTTAGGCTCATGGCTTTCATTTTTGGAAGCTAAATTTCCTCATCCAAAATGCAGAGCATGAATAATCTCATTTGAAACAGTGTCACTTTTGGATGTGGTCATATTTTCTTTTGTAAACTTTGATGAGCAAAAGAAGTACCAAATATAGGTCTTTCTGGTATTAATAATAAATAATAAAATACAAAAGATGTCAATGTGAGTTAGAAAAGAAGCATCATAATTTTGCTGCTTTAGAATTTAATCAGTTGGCAATAGGCCACCATCAATATTGGTGACAATTACATATGTCTCCCTGTTGCTTCTTAAATTTGTGTGAGACCCATAACTTAAACGCTTGCTGCTATTCAGCACAAAAACAAATAGCAAAGCAATTCTGGTTGTGATGTATTTCAACAGCATAAGTTAGACTTGTCACCATTTTGTTAAATTATGAATATCTATAACTTAATGGAGTCAATGCTTTTATTTGGAACAAGGAAGGAGGCGGCAGAGTGGCTGCAGTTGGAGAAGAAAAAAATACAACATATAGCTGCTACAGAGATTAACAATGGGTATCCTTCGGGCAGCATTTAGGGTTGCTGATGCAGCTAAAACAAATGTTTGTGTTTGGCCACGGTGGAGACTATGACAGATTATGGATCCTTGGCCTTGAGCCTTGATGTAATCCAATTCTAAATAAATCATAAATCTAAGTGCAGACTGGTAAGGTGGGGAGAATACCAATTCAGGGTAGGCAGTGGCGAGTGGACAGTGGTGGCCATGATAGATTATGGGGTGTGAAACAGGGAAGGATGGCAGGAGGATCAGCTTACAAGGACATGCTTCTTTGTCTTCTAGCCTTAGCCAACCCTCAATTCAGCTGCCAACTCTCGCAGTGTGAAGGAGAGATCACTACTGAATTAGCCACAAGGCCAAGCATTTTGCCGCTTTCTAAATGTTCTTGGATGAAGGGATTTTTCATCATTAAAGAAGCTGAATCACTAATGTTTGGCCTGGTTTCACAATTTCCACACTTGCAAGATTCTAAAAGTTTGCCTGAGCTTCTTACAGGCCTAAAGGTTGCTGGAAATATGAAAAGACGCTCCAGTCAGAGTGTTGTGATGTGGAATTGGCCCTCTGTACCCTAAGAGAGAAACACAATCAAATCAAAACCGTAAGGAAATATCATCTCTCCCCAGTTAGAATAGCTCTTATTGAAATGGCAAAAATAATAAATGCTGGTGAGGATGCAGAGAAAGGGGGGAACTCTCATATGCTATTAGTTGGAATATTGGTATATTTAAAGAAAACAGGATGGAGTTTCTTCAAAAAACTAGAAATAGAACTACCATATGATGCTGTAGTTCCACTACTCAGATGTATCCAAATGAATAGTTATCGGTATGTTGAAGAGACATTTGAATTTACCTATTTACTGCAGCACTATTCATAATAGTCAAGATATGGAATCATTTGGGGTATCTATCTGTGTATGAATGTATAAAGATATTGTTTTAGGCCATTGCTGCTCCAATGCCAGGAGGGTGAGATTAGAGAAAGTGGCTCGTGCATCAGATCTCCCTCTGGCCTTCCTGGCCCCAGTCCCTGGGACTAGGTAGCTGCACCCTCCCCTGCGGGTGCTGCCATTGCTGCTCCACAGCCAGGAGGTTAGCTGCACAACTCTCCCTGCTCTCAGACCTTCTGACTGTGTCAGTCCTTACACTCACTCTGCAGAGGCATAGCTGGTTATAAAGGGCAATTTTCTGAGCTCCCAAATTTGAACATCTTTAAAGAAAGGGCAGGGGAAACCTGTAGTAGAATTGTGTGGAGTTCAACCCTGCAGGAAGTTGGGGAGCTCAATTTGAGCCTTGCAGTCTGAGGTCAGTCTGCATCGTGGGGGTCTGCCATCAGCTAGCTGAGATGGGGGATTTGGTTGTGCACATGGCTGCACATGATGTGTATTATGACAACAGAGATATAGTCTGAAAGAGGCACTTCAAAGTAATTTTCTTTCCTTTTCTTTCTTTTCCTTACTCCACTCTGTAAATTCTTTTTTCTGCCCTGTTTCACCAACTTAGACTCTTGCTCCACCATATTGTCCCTCACCTCCCTTTGTGTTCCTGCTCCTGCCCTGACTCAGATTTCTTCTTTTTTCTTTTTTCTTAGTGTTCTTTTTTCCTATCATTGGCCTCACTCAAGGGTCAGTAGTTTCAAGGGAAAGTGAGCCCCTATTGCTGTTAAGGGGATATATAGTCCTTATACTTGCACTCTGTCTATCTCTTTTGAGCTTAACAGTTTCTTAAAGATTGTGTAGTCATTCTGTGTCCTCTGCCTTCACTTGAAACCGTCTCCAATTCTTTTACTTATCTACTCTTCTTGTCCTAACTCTGCCTAGGCCCCCATCCTGAATGGTGAATATGCTATGTTGAGGAGTATGTTCACTGCAGGCATATTTTGGGCTGCTTCTTGATTTTAATTTAATTCACATGGTTTGAAGGTGATAGATTAATGACTACCACAAGTGGTCAATTTGAAGGTTGTGATTGATCCTGTTGTGTTGCTGATTGTATCGATTGGGATAAAGGATAGCGATTGATTTGATGAGCTGTTTTCTCTGATATTGTTAAAATGAGAATGTCTATGAGTCATTAGAGAATCAAGGGCTAAAGCGCAACTATATCAGGAAGATTTAATAACCCAGAGATTGAATCAAGGACAACCCAACAGCAAAAATAAAAATGAGAAAACACTTAAGCAAGACACAAAGACAGACTTTCAGTTCACCCATGGCAAACAGTAGGGCAAAGGAGGATGAAATATCTGATAGTGAACCACCAGGACACTCAGAACTCACAGCACAGGAAGTAACAGAACAGATCAGTAAGGCTCTAGAAAAATTCAAAGCAGAAATATTTTCCCAGATAACCATAGAGATGGTGAGCAAAATGAAAGCCATGATTCAAGACTCTAGAACAGAAACTGACAAAAACATAGATGAGCTCAGGGTCATGATGGAAACCATGAAGGCCTAGCATAAGAAAGAAATGAAAACAATGGATGCCAACATAGGAAAGAAAAGGAATTCATTAAACAGATTCAATCAGATATCCAGGAGATTAAAAACTATGTTGAAAGGGTATGCAACAGAATAAAGAATGCAAAGATAGAATCTCAGATATAGAAGATAGGATTGCAGTCAGTGACTGGGAAAAGAGAGGTCTCTTAAAAACAGTAAGGGATCATGATAAACTGATCTAACAACTCCTAGATAATGCAAAGAATGACATGAGACTGATAGGAATACATGAAGTAGCAGGAGAAAATACAAATGAATTAAAAAAGCTGTTCACAGAATTAATGACAGAAAACTTCCCAAACAAAGGGGAAGAATTAGACATACAGATAAGTGAGGCATATAGGACTCCAACTAGCCATGATCAAAAAAAAAAATCTACACATACATATATAATAATCAAGATCCCAGAAACCCAACAGAAGAACAAAATACTACAAGCAGTAAGAGAAAAGAAACAAATAACATGCAAAGGAAAGCCCATCAGAATCACAGCAGACTTTTCAACACAAACCCTCAGGTCAAGGAGAGCCTGGAGTGAGGTATTTCAAGTCCTAAAAGCAAACAACCACCAATCTAGACTGATGTATCCTGCAAAACTCTCTTCCAAAGTGGATGGGGAAATAAGATACTTCCATGACAAAAATCACCTGAGAAACTTCATGAACACCAAACCAGCACTACAAGGAATTCTAAACAATATCCTAGAAAATAACAATGAAGATCACAACACCATGAGACCCAACAGAGCAAACCCAATAGTCAAGGCAAGAAACTAAAAGGAGAGGGAAAAAAATTAAAAAGAGTCAACAAAAGGACAATAACATGACAATAATAAGTCACTACATATTATTAACCATTAATGTCAATGGCCTCAATTCACCAATCAAGAGAAATAGACTGGCAGAATGGATTAAGAAGCAAAATCCAACAATATATTTATACAAGAAACACACCCAGTGCAAAAAGAAGCCCATAGACTCAAAGTGAAAGGGCGGAAAACAATTCTCCACATGACAGGAGCCCAGAAAAAAGCAGGGGCAGCAATCTTATTCTCAGACAAAGTAAATTTCAAACCAAAACTAATTAAGAGAGACAAAGAAGGCCACCACATCCTTGTAAAGGGAACAATTCAAGAGGAAGAGATGACAATCATAAACATATATGCATATATATATATATATATATATGCATATATAAAGGCCCCCATCTATATAAAACAAATATTAAGTAACATGAAAAACTAAATGAGCACTAATACAATTGTAGTGGGGGAATCTAAATACCCAACTATCTCAAATAGACAGATCATCTAGGCAAAAAATCAACAATGAAATACTAGAACTGAACCAAGCTTTTGAACACATGGACTTATTAGACTTGTGTAGAGTGTTCCCCCTCACAAAATCAGAATATACATTATTTTCAGCTGCACATGTGTCATTCTCCAAGATAGACCACATACTAGCTCACAGAACAGGTTTGAATAAGTGCAAAAGAATCGAAGTTATTCCCTGTATATTATCAGATCACAGTGCAATTAAGCTGGGGATCAATAGCATAAGAAACCATAGGAACTTCACGAACACATGGAAATTGAACAACACTCTCCTGAACAATCAATGGATCACAGAGGAATGTCATTCTCCAAGATAGACCACATACTAGCTCACAGAACAGGTTTGAATAAGTGCAAAAGAATCGAAGTTATTCCCTGTATATTATCAGATCACAGTGCAATTAAGCTGGGGATCAATAGCATAAGAAACCATAGGAACTTCACGAACACATGGAAATTGAACAACACTCTCCTGAACAATCAATGGATCACAGAGGAAGTTAAAGAAAAAATATCAAACCTCAAAGCTCAAACAAGAGAGGAAGCTATAAAGATTAGAGCAGAAAGCAATGCAATGGAAACTAAGAAATCTATACAAAAAATAAATGAATCGAAGAGTTGGTTTTTTGAAAGAATAAACAAAATTGATAAACCCTTAGATAATCTTATCAAAAAAAGTAAAGAAAAGGCACAGATCCATGCAATTAGGAATGAAAAAGGTGAAGTCACAACAGATCCAACAGAAGTCCAGAGGATAGTCAATATCAATACCTACTTTGAGAACCTGTACTCTAAAAAAATGGAAAACACCAAAGAAATGGACAGATTTCTAGATACTTATGCATTACCAAAGTTGAACAAAGAAGATAAAAACATTTTAAACACCACAATTACAATCAGTGAAATTGAAAATGTAATTAAAAACTTAACAACAAAGAAAAGCCCAGGTCCTGATAGATTCACTGCTGAATATTACAAGACATTTAGAGAAGAACAACTGCCATTACTCTTCAGACTTTTCAGTGAAATTGAAAGGGAAGCAATACTTCCAAATTAATTCCTGGAAGCAAGTATCACTTTGATTCCCAAACCAGGGAAAGATGCAACTAAAAAAGAGAACTACAGGCCAATCTCCTTAATGAATATAGATGCAAAATATCCTTAATAAGATACTAGCAGAGAGAATACAGAAATCATCAAGAAGATCATACATCCTGACAAAGTCAGATTCATTCCAGAGATGCAAGGATGGTTCAACATATGTAAGTCAATAAATGTAATACACTACATTTACAAAGTCAAGGAAAAAAACCACATGATCCTCTCCATAGATGCACAAAAAACATTTGACAAAATTCAACACCCATTCATGATAAAAACCCTGCAAAAAATTTGAATAGATGGTCTATATCTCAACTTAATAAAGGCTATCTATGAAAAAACAATAGCCAACATCATATTAAATGACCAAAAACTGAAAACCTTCATTTTAAAATCAGGAACAAGACAAGAATGCCCAGTATCACCACTCCTCTTTGATATAGTTCTGGAAACATTAGCCATAGCCATTAGAAAAGAGAAAGAAATTGAAGCAATAGAGATAGGAAAGGAAGAAGTTAAACTGTCATTATTTGCTGACTATATGATACTCTACATTAAAGACCCCAAAAAACTCCAGTAAAAGACTTATCGACTTGACACTTTTAGCAGAGTAGCAGGATACAATGTTAACACCCAAAAATCAATAGCCTTCTTGTACACAAATAACAGATTCACTGGAAGAGAAATTAGGGAAACAATTCCTTTCATAGTAGCATAAAAAAATGAAGTATCTAGGAATCAACCTAACAAAAGAAGCAAAAGACCTCTACACTGAAAACTACAGCACTCTGAATAAAGAAATCGAAGAAGTTATAAAAAAATGGAAAGATATCCCCTGCTCCTGGATAGGAAGAATCAACATAGTGAAAATGGCCATACTACCAAAACTGCTATACAGATTCAATGCAATGCCAATTGACATTCCAACACTGTATTTCACAGAACTAGAGACCTAAAATAGCAAAAGCCATCCTAGGCAACAGACACATGGCAGCAGGTATAACAATTCACAATTTGAAACTGTACTATAAAGTCACTGTGATAAAAACAGCATGGTTCTGGCAAAAAAACAGATATGAGGATCAGTGGAACAGACTGAAAGACACAAAAACAATTTCAGATGTACTCAGTTACCTCATCTTTGACAAAGGAGCTGACCATCCCCACTGGAGGAAGGATGACCTCTTTAATAAATGGTGTTGGAAAAACTGGATCTCAACCTGCTAAAGATTAAAACTAGGCCCGTATCTCTCACCATGCACTAAATTAAAATCCAAGTGGATTAAAGATATAAATATTAAAACAGAAACAATAAACTTGCTGGAAGATAAATTAAGCAGAATTCTTGAAGAGGTAGGCATAGGAAAAGACTTTATGAATAAATCCTCAGTAGCACGGGAACTAGCAGAAAGAATCAAGAACTGGGATTTCATCTTACTAAAAAGCTTCTGCACTGCAAAAGAAACCATCAACAGAACTAAGAAACAACCTCCAATGTGGGAAAAAATTTTTGCCAGCTGCTCCTCAGACAAAGGACTATTATCTAGAATATATGAAGAACTCAAAACAATCAGCACCCCAAATATAAGGATCCAATTCAAAAATGGGCATCTGAAATGAACACACATTTCTCAGACAAAGAAGTAAAAGCAGCAAGTAAATATATGAAAAAAATGTTCTATATCACTGGTCATTCGAGAGATGCAGATGAAAACAACACTGAGATTCCACCTCACCCCACAAAGAATGGCTGCTATCAAGCAATCACACAACAACAAGTGTTGCCGGGGTTGTGGGGAGAAAGGAACCCTTCTCCATTTTTGGCGGGAGTGTAGACTGGTGCAATAACTATGGAAATAAATATGGAGATACCTCAAAGACCTGGGACTAGAGGTTCCATTTGACCCAGCCATACCTCCCCTGGGCATCTTTCCAAAAGAATTAAATGAATCATATCACAGTGATATATGCGCACCTATGTTTATAGTGGTACAGTTTGTAATAGCTAGAACTTGTAAACAGCCCAACTGCCCATCAACTGGAGACTGGATAAAAAAGATGTGTTTTTTCTATAAAATGGAATACTTCTCAGCCATAATGAATGAGAAATTAGATTCATTCATAGGAAAATGGATCCATATTGAGGATATACTCCTAAGTGAAATAAATGAGTCACACATGTATAAATACCAAATAGTTTCTCTGGTGTGAAAAACTATAATAGTACACGAGATCCTAATGAGATAAATAACAATGTGAAATAGGAAGAAAAGGGCTAAAGGTATAGAGAAAGTGGGAAGGTAGGGGAAAAGTAATAAGGGAAAAGAAAAAAATATGAGAAAATGAAAAAATGGAAATAAAGTATTTGTAAATGGGGAGGGGAGGAGGGGTGCAGAGAGGGCAGGGACAAGGGGAAAAATGAGAACCAAGACCTGTCATGTAAAGATACAAGATCCCAATAATGAATGTAACTGTACTGTATACCTAGAATGTACCAATAAACTCAATAAAAAGAAAAAAGATATATTGTGTTACATGCATACTATGACATACTGTTTAGCCATGAAAACAGCCGTTTCTGTTTCGTGAGGCAACGTGGATGGAACTCGAGATGTTACATTAGGGTCAGTTACATCAGGCTCAGACAGACAAATACTGCACGTTCTTGCTTACACATGGAATCTAAAATGTTGATCTCATGCAGTCAGAGAGTAGAATAGTAGTTAACTGAGCCTGGGAACTGCGGGAGGAAGAAAGGGTATAATAGGAATTGGTAATAAGAACAGTGTTGTAGTTGGATAGGAGAAATAACTTCAAAGATTCTTTAGAAAAGTAGGATAAACAGTAGGATAGACAATAATTAATTGATTATTTCAAAATAATTATTAGAGAGAATTTTGAATGTTCCTGATGCAAATAAATGATAAATGTCTAAGATCACAAATCTGCAGTTATCTTGGTCTGATTATTGCATATTGTAAAGATGTATAGAAAAACACTGTGTACAAATATGTACCATTATTATCTGTCAATAAAAATAAAATCATGCATAACAACTGAAGGGTGAAATGGAAAGCTGTATTTACATTTCAAAGACGAGGCTACTTTTGGGAAAAAGAGAAGAATTTATAAGAATGTATGAGTGTATTAAGGACAAGACAAGCACTTTTGGCCTGCACTCTTGGCAAAAAAGAAGAAGGCATGTAACAATTATTGAGAAACAAAGAATTGTCATTTCAAGTAATTTGCTTTGCTTTTAAAACTGATTCTATTTGAACTATTATAGATCACTTTTATATGACAGGCTTTTTTTTCAGTATTTTTGGTTGTCAACCTAGAGTTCCTTACAAGTATAACACTGTACTAAAATGATGTAACCAAATTTTATCTGATTGTATTCTGAAAGATATATCTCATGTAGGATTTAGGAGAAGTGTAATGTTCAGCTTCACCTCAGATCAGATCCTCATCTTGACTTTAAGCTAAAAATGTATTCTCATGACTGTGAACCTAATAAATTTAAGGTACATGGGATGTATGTTGATCCATTATGAGCAAAAATGGTCTGTGCAGTGTACATTGGAGTGGTCCTCAATTGCAGTCCTATGGTGTAGATTGATTAATGCATAATTACATCAAGAGGGATGTGATTGATAGACCATCTTTTGAAGTCAGATTTATGTTGTTTGGATGATATAGTTTAAAGATGGCAGCTTATTAAGTTAAGCCTGAAAAACATTACCATGGCGCAAAAGAAGCAAATGTAGAATTAGATATGAGAAAGATCTACTGAGGAAGAAATGCCTATGCAAGTTAAAAAGGAGAGATCAGAAGAAGGTAATGAGAGTCTTAGATTGGGATTGCAGGTCTGACATTAGAGAAAACAAGGAAGAAACAATGGATCTGAATAGTCTCAAATTAGGTACCTCAAGAAGGCTCCAAGAAGGGACAGTGCCATCTATCAGAAAGGAGTTTATCACACAGAAATGAACTTGCAATATTAACTGCACCATGTTGAGCCCTTAGGTGGAAGGGTGTTCTGTCAACGATGGCCACCCACACCCACTTTAGCAGGAGGTAGACTTCTGTATTCTCATGACTGCTATGGTGAATTTCGGGCCACCTGTATTTATTGTTTTAACCTGGACCCTGAGGAAGTTCAAAGTCTTAAGCAATTATAGACCTTTATGATAAGAGAGAGGTAGTCAATTCAAGTTTTTGTCCTGCCAAATGTTTCAGATGACAATCCTGGAGGAACAAATTCTGGCTCTGGCTTACTCAATCAGGTGCATCACAGATCCATATCAGAAGAGTTTTATGTGAATTTGAATTCTGCAAATTAGACAACATACCATCATAGAGAGTACCGATAAGTCTCACTTTATGTAGAATATTTAACATTGTGTGACTCAGTAAAATTAAAAACAATTAATCAAGAATTCTGTAATGTTAAGGCTCGCTCAGTGAATTATAAACTGTATTTTCTGTAGGGCAACAGAGAAGCACGACTTTTGCTGTTAAAGAGGAAAACCCGAGAGCCCATGTCAGGATTAATCTTTTATTATGTGATATTTTAAAAGTAACGGTCTTGTATAAAAAAGTCCACAGCTGTATTATTTCTCCAAGAATTTTAACAATGTACAGGGATAACTATAATGTTAATGTAAGAAGAAAAAATAAACTAACAAATGAAATATTAAACAAAACTTGCAGCGAACCAAGAGTTGAAAGGAAGCGGAGAAACACTGGTAATTAAGTGAGTCTACAAGGCCCAGGATTAGGACTTATTTATGTACTTTATGCAATGTATTTTGAGTAGACCCCTGGATTGAACCTTCTAGTAAGTGAAGAGGGACTGAAATGACTGTAGTGTTTAGTTGGAAGTTTCATATTGACAAGAAAGGGATGTATGGGTTGTATGCTCTTCCAGACAACAGGGAGATCTGCAGCTGGTACTGAGTCGCCGATGGTGGAAGGAGGCTCAGAGGATTACTGCATCAGGTCGATGCAGTACCAATTAAAAAAAAAAAAAACTTTTTCAGGCTCCAGCATCTATGCAAGGAAATGTCTGAATTTTTCCTATTAATAAGGGAAATTAGAGACAGAGGATAAGGGGGCACCCATAATGTCTTTATAGGGACACATGAAGGTACAAACTCAGACTAAAACAGAATATGGGGATATGAAGGTGCTTAGGGCATGCTATATTATCTTGAATTTGTTTTCCCAAAATGTGACCCAAATTGTAATATGTAAGTGGCTCCTATCAATCAGTTGGTGAGTAGCTGCATGTCCCAAGTTTCTTGCACTAGGAGAAAATTAGTCCACAGGGAGGACCATCTCTGACATACAACAATCCCTATAATGGAAGGAAAAATATCAGAGATAAACTGAAGGTGGAGAAGACATCCAGCGAGCGACTGTCACTGCAAGTCAACCACATTGGCAGGCACCTCATTTACAGTCTTCTCGCAAGATACAGAAAATGGTCTGGGAGGCAACTGAATCTGAAAACCAACATGGTTACTGTTCTGGACTTGTCTCAGTTACTCGTATTTGGGTTGGTTAGAAGTAACTTCAATGGATAGAGTCTAAACTCATCTCTAGAAGATCTTCCAGGGTCCCATGAGAAAGAAGAGAATGAAAACAAAAGACAGGACAGGAGGAAGAACTATAGGCTGTGCATGGGAAGAGCTATGGGTGTCACAAAATAGTCATATTCCATTCTTTGGGCACAGAGATAAAGATTCCATAGGACTTGGATGATGAAATGTTGACTTTCAAATTCACCCTTCTAAGAGAGTGATGCTTGGGGTGAAATAAAGAGGTGGAGAAAAAGGAGGGATCAACTTGGAAGGAATGGAGAGGCTGTCTTAGAATCGAATGATAGCTCTGTAGAAGAGGAAGAAAGTCCAGCATGGAAGAATCCTGAACAGTTTGGAATTTTCAAAAAGAAAATATTTAGCAACTAGCTACCATGCACTTGAAGTATAGAAAAAATACAGTAAGGGACACAATTTTAAAGAATTTCTCTTTCTTTTAGCTCTATGACATCCTTTTTTGAAGCTTAATTAAAGATTTAAATAGCCTTTTCAATTTTTAAATATTTGTGCATATGAAATCAGTTTCTTCTGAATGTGACACTATGCTGAGGCAGGCACAGAATATTCCAGCTTTATCTGGTTATTCTGGCATAAAGTAGAGCTGAGCATTTTTTCTTTGGTGAGAATTACATTCAAATATAAATTATCCAAATTCCATTCTTAAATGGAAATATTCATTCTTAAACAAGAAAAAATCAAAATATTGGAGAAGCAAGTCAGCTGTATAAAGCCTTGGAAACAGAGTTGGAAGGGGAATGACAGGGGCAACTGGGGACTTTAAATCAGAGCCTCGGGATTGGAAAGGGCACTGCAAAATCATTAGGTTTAACCTCCCCACCAATCAGAACATACCTCTGCAATATGTGTGACAGATGGCCACCTCATCTTTGTTGGATGCCTTCCAGTGATGGAGAGATCTCCATCAGGGCAGCCAGTTCTGTGTTTGGACAGTGCTTGTTATTATAATGTTTCTTGTATTTAACCCAAATCTGCTTACCGTGAAATCGTAATTATTGGTCTTTGTTCTGCCCTGAGTGTGTTAGTACCCCGCTGAAAAGAGGGAGCCTTATCACTTACTAGAACTTGACTTAGGAAAAATTCTTCATATAAATAAGATTCAATTTATGTATTGACACAATACACAGAATAATTTCTAAACAGATGATGTATTTTGTGGATCAACAGAATGTTGTTTAGAGTGGATTCAACAGAGTCAATTATGCATAATATGTTTCCGCCATGATATGGGAATGGTACAACAATGTTTCTAAGTGTTACCAGAATGTGAAGATCAACGGCAGGTGATCTTGTTAGAACTCACTTTTCTGGCATATTCCTTCAAGCAGTGAAATTCCATCATGGCATAAAGTCTCTATCCCTTTCCTCTTGCATTATAGATAGAAAGAGTCTCTCTCCCAATAGGTATGTGTGCCTGTTATTTATTGAGCAACCTGGCTCTGAATCCTTGAGCTCCTGACTGTGAACTTCATGTTTTATATTCTAACACTTCAATTCTGATCTCTTCCTTCTGCATATCCTAACAATCTAATCTAGACTTCAGCCTAGAAAGATCACTTTCATTTGGCTCCACTGTGCATATGGGAAGGCATGATGATCACTGTGAAGGGCTGAGCACTTTGACTATATGTAACCAACAAGAATGCTGTGCATTCTTTATATTTTTTCACAAATATGTTCTCAAAACTGTGCATACTTAAATCCAATATGGAAGCAATTATTTGTTTACGAGTATAAACAAAGAATCAAGTCTTTTGGGAAGAACAGTTAGAGAACACTCAAATGCCGATATATTTATTTCTATCAAAAGACCTGTATGGGTCACTTTTGTTTGAAAGCCACGGCAGACACATCTCAGATCTTCCTTCAAGAAACTAGTAGTTGCTTTGTTGTAAGGACTATTCTCAGCAAACTTACTCATCATGTCATCTTCTTCTTTGAGATCTGGCTCAGCTTTAGAGAGATGCCTTTATGAAGGTGTTGCCTTCCTGGGAAGATCAAATATAGCAGGGGTCCCAGGTAGAAGGGTAAATGACGAGCAAATTGGTGTCACATTGGCAATTATGATGGGCTTTGGTCACTCTTCAGCTCCCTGCTTTGTGGATGGAAAAGTCATTGGCACTATGTCACAGTTTAACTTCTTTTTCTGCCCAATTCTGTTCCTACCCTCTTTCTTTAAAAGGCTTTATTTCCTGAGGGGGGCATTCTTCAAACTCAATCTGTGAATCTGCTTGGAAGATGTCAAGTAATGACAAAGGCTAAATAAAAAAGAAGTAGTTTGTTTTTGTTGGTTTTGTTTCTTTCCACTCAGAAGCATCTAGGGGGACAAGACAACAATAGTTAGGATGGCTCTTTCCACCCTGCAAATGAATTTAATTTGACTTCTTGAGAAAGATTGGACAGTTGGGAGAATGATGCTGAAGCAAAAACTGTAAGACTTTGCATAAAGTAACTTTTCTTTGTAGTCCTTCTGAAGCTAATAAATTGTGGACAAATCCTTTTCCTTTAATGGCTTATAGTTGTCCTAAGTGTAGATATATGACTTTATGGGCTTGGGTAACGACAAGAAATAAATTGTCCTGTGCTGTGATATCATATCATAATCTGATTGCAAGTATTAGAAAACAGGATTGAATGAAGGCTTGTTACTAAGTACTACAATAATACTAGAGACACCAACAAAGGCAGAATAGTATTCTTTTCAAGCCCTGATTAAGTAAACTTCAAGGACACAGAGAGAAACAGAGTGTGATCTATTCTCTGCACAAGGCTTGATATATTTAGATTTTCATTAAGATGAACTGAAACACAAAGTGTATTTGGTTATCCAGGAAATGTAATTAACTACATCCTCAGATTTCTACTTGATCAATGCTATTTCCCCCATATATGGTTAATTGAACTGTCAGCCTCTACTCTAGTCTGGGTTATGTGGGTAGTTTGGGGGAGACATATCAGGAACATTCAATTTCAAGGCTATCTCTTTCTGTGAAGTAGGTTTCATATTTTTATAAATCTTATTTTACTTTTATGTGGAATATAACTTCAGTCAATAGCCATACTTTAAAAATATACTTAAAAATGAAGATAAAAGATTCTGAAATAGTGAGGTATCTGTTGATAAAAGTTATGAACATATCTTGGAGCTGAAGAGGTCTAAACTTGCATTCTTGCTCTCAACCAATAGTTAACTCTGAGAAAAGTTATTTTTCAGGTTTTTCTCAGCCAGATAGAGCTAATATTAATTTCAGTGTTCTTGTGTGGCAATTGGCGGTGATGTTTGCATAGGATGCAACATATTTTGATAGTTGCTATTATTGTTTTAAAATTATTACTGTCATTTTTAAATTCAGTCTTCTAAAATATACAAAAGTCACAAATATCTCATAATCTCATGCATGTGAGATGATCTCATGGCTCTCATGGTATAATACTGTGCCCATGCTTTGGAAGTCTATGATTAAGGTGACATACCACTGACTTGTATGGCCAGGGCAAGCAGGATGGTGTGCAGAGCTCCTTCTGTTGTGCTCCTAAGCTCTCTCCAAGGATACCATGGTGCCTTTTTTCCCTTCCTTTAGACTTTGCTGCAAGGATTCTGCTTACTTTAGAAGGCTCTGTCATTTACATCTCTATGGGAGATAGGCCAATGGCACTGCAAAACTTTCCTCTCTGTCCCTATAACTAAGTAGGAATAGCACAGTTCATTTGTACTCTGCTTCAACTAGCAGATTTCCCGAAAGCCTCCTAACTGTTAATCACTTGCTAGTTTTTAGAGACAGATCAGCCATTGAGACATAGTCTCTGTCTTCAACCTCAAAGAATGCACAAATGAATGTGGAACACCGTATGACAACAAAACATAATGTGTGCTTAAAGGACAGAGTTTAGACAGACAATTCAGCAGTCTCACCCATGTTTTGAATTTATAATCTGCTTGATTTGCGGCAAGTCATTTGACTGTTTCCCTGCTCACATTTTTAAAAATTATTTTTAAGATAGGAGCAGCATCTACTACATCTGGTAGGTCGCATGGTCTTGAGGATCTCATGAACACACATATGAAGTACTTACTGTAGCAGAGCTTTTACGTAATAAGGGTGCAGGGAATATTAACAGCAATAATAATGAAAATGATTGCATTAAAAGTAATGATTATTAGTGTTATTGTCAGTGCAGAGTATTGTAAGGCAACACCTTGGGGATGAAAAATTCTATAGAAAGTTAAGGCAGGAGAGATAGTTGGATGCCAGATTGTCCAGGGCTTTATAAAACCTCTGGAGGCAATGGAGAATTAATATAGAGTTTTATAACAAGGATATTTAAAAAGAAGAAAACAACTTATCCTTCCACTTCTGAAAGATTGTTTGCCCCTGGGGTCGAATGTAAAGTGCCTCCAAGTCCAGGATTGGTCAAGTCTCATGACCCACAGGTGTACCCTTTCTTGATGTGCCATGAAAAATTAAAATGAGGATAGTTCGGTCGATGCTGTCTGTTAAATTAATGAACATCTTTGCCTTCAACACCTGGTAATTATATCTTTCAATTAAACCAACTCTCTAGCTGTCTATGATTTTATAAATTAACCCACAGCCTTACATCTTTCTAAGCAGCCAGACCACCTTTTCAGGCCTCAATCCTGAGAGGCAAGAGAAAAAAAGTGAAGTCAAGTGAGGCCAACAAAAGGGCCCTTGTAATTTCTCTTCTGTGAGTCACAGAAAAGTCTCAGTCTTTTGTTGTTGTTGTTCTTGCTGCTGCTATTCACTTGACCACAAGAAGCAAAAAGGTATGTTTTTGTGTCACTACCTACCAGTTTCACTGGTATTTAATATATTACATGGCTCAATGAAACAGGAAAATTGAATAGGAAAGTCTGTTTTTGAGTATTGCTCATATAAATTCATTCATTCATTCCATTTTTTGATAGAAAAGAAAATGAGAAATAGAGTAGTTTTCTCCCATGTATCTACAGCCAATTGCTCTCCAACAAAGATGTTAACACACACAAAGAAAGGACAATATTTTTCATAAATGGTGGTTGGCAAATTAAGTATCTATATGCACAAAAATGAAAATAGGCTCCTTTTCTCACCATTTAAAAATTCAACCCAAAATATATTAAAATATTTAAATATAAGACCTGGAAGTATGAAACTACTAGAAGAAAATATAGAAGAAATAAGGTCATCCATGTAGAAAAGGTTCGTTTGTTTACTTACTTATTTATTTTGTAAATCTCCAGAAACGTAGGACTATAACAAAGAAGAAAGTCTGTATAGAAAATAAAACAACCAATTGAGAAGACACTTTAAAGAATGGGAGAAAATACTTGCAAACTATACTTCTGATAAGGAGTTAATATTCAGAATATATTAGAAATGCAAACAAATCAATATCAAAATATTAATCCAATTAAACAATAGTCAAAAGATCTAAAAGACATTTCTCAAAGGAATGCTTGCAAATGACCAACAGCTATATAAAACTAACATCATAAATCATCAGGGAAATAAAATTGGAATCAAAAGAAGATATTACCTCCTTCTAGGCAAAGTGGGTATTACTAGAAAAATAAAAAATAGCAACTGCTGGTAAGGGTGTAGAGCAAAGAGAATGCTTACATATTGTTTGTGGGAATGTAAATTAGTATAGTTGCTTATGAGAGACAGTGTAGAAACTCCTTAAGAAATTTAAAAATAGAGTGAACCCATGATCCAGCAATTCCACTGTGGGGCTACATTCAAAGGGAAATAAAATCAGCATTTGAGGACACGTCTTCACTTTCATGTGTATTGCAGCAATATTCACAATAGTCAAAAGATAGAATCAACCTAAATGTCTATTATCTGATGCATGGATAAAATAATATTTATCCACAGAAAGAATGAAGTCCTGTTATTCCTGACAACACGAATGGAGCTGGAAGGCATTTTGATAAGTCAAACAAGCCAGGCTCAGAAAGATAAACACTGCATGATCTCACTCATCTATGGAATCTGATAAAAATGAATCTCTTAGAAGTTGGGAGTAGAGCAATGGATACTGGAGGCTGAAGAAGACAGAGAGTACGGTGGATTGGGAAAAGTTGATAAATAGATATTATGACAAGGGAAATAATTTCTGGTGTTTTATTACACAGTAGGATGACTAGAGACAACAGTAATATACATCTCAAAAAAACCAGGAGAAAGGATTTTGAAAATTTTAAACTGAAAGAATTGATTAATATTTGAGAAGGTGGATATGTTTACCCTGATTTTATCTTTATGCAATTTATATATATACCTATTTTTATTTCTCTGTTCATCTCCTTTTAAAATTTTAATTTGTATTGCTACATGTTTGTAGTACAAGATGATTACATACATTATGGGGAATTAGCACGTGTACATAATATATCTCAATTCTTTGTTTTTCTCTTTGCCTTCCACCCTTCCATTTGCCAGCATCAGATTCATTTCTTTATCTTATAACTCCTTATAAAGTTGATTATTATGCATACGGTTTATCAACCAGAATAATAGGCCAAAGCATATGAAACTCATAAGATAGTGACACATACTAAATGAAGATGGAGTTTGAGTGCTCTTCTATTACAGGACCATGTCATCTGTAAATAATGATAATATAACCTCTTGTTTTCTTACCTATATCATTAGTGTTTCTTCATTTTGTCTCATTGCTCTACCTAATATTTTGAGAACTGTATTGAACATGAGTGATGCTAGTAGACAACCATGTCTTGTTCCTAAATTTAGAGGAAATGCTTTGAGCTTTTATCCATTTAGTATGACATTGGATATTGGTTTCTTACTGACTTTTATCAGATTAAGACAGAACTTCTCTTCTTTCTACCATGAGTGGGTGTTGAATTTTTGTCAAATGCTTTTTCTGTGTGTCTATTGGAATGATCATGTGGTTTTTGCCTTTGGTTTTGTTAAAGTAGTGTATTACATTTACTGATTTACATAACTTGAACCATCTCTGAATCTCTGGTATGACATACTTGGTCATGGTGTATGATCTTTTTGATGATTCACTACTGATAGCCAGTATCTCATTGAGGTTTTTTGCATCTATGTTCTTTAAAGAGATTGGCCTATAGTTCCTTGTTTGTTTGGGTCTTTTTCTGGTTTTGGAATCAGGGTAAGGTTTATTTTGAAGAATGACTTTGGAAATACTTCTTTACTTTTAATTTCATTAAAGAACTTGAAGAGCATTGTCATTAGATATTTTGCAAAGTTCTTATACAATGTGAGAATGAATCTATCAGGATCTGGGCTTTTTATATTTGATAGTGTTTTATTTGTTTTTCAATGTCACTGACTGATATTGGATTATTCAAGATTTTTTTCTCTTCTTGGTTCATCTTTTGTAGCTCATATACACCTAAGAATTTATCTATTTCTTCTGAATTTTCCCTTGTTGGAATACAGATTCTCAAAATAGCACCACTCTCAGGATTTCAGCAGAACCCATTGTAATTTCATATTATCCATTTCTAACTGTATAGATTTGAGTCTTTTGATTCCTTGCTTTGGTAAGATTGGCTAAAGGTTTATCTGTTTTGTTTAATCTAAAGCAGAACTATTTGATTTATTGATTATTTATATTTTTTGTCTCAATTGCATTCATTTCTGCTCTTATCTTTATAATCTCCTTCATTGTGCTAACTTTGGGTTTGAATTACTCTTGCTTCCATGGGGGCTTGAGGTGCACCATTAGGTTATTTATTTGTGCTTGCTCTCTTTCTCTGATGTGGGAATTCACTGCTACGAACTTCCCTTTTCAGACTACTCTCATTGTGTCCCAAAGGTATGTCATACTGGCATTATACTTTGATAGCAGAAACTTTGTAGTTTCTTTAATTTCAACCATGACCCAACAATTATTCAAGTAGGCATTATTAAGTGTCATGCACTTTCATAGCTTCTGTGGTGTTTTCTGCAGTGTATTTTGAGTTTCAGTATGCTATGAGCTAATGATATTCAATTTTGATTTTTTTGTATTCACTTAAGCATGTTTTATTAGATACTTAGTCTATTTTATGCCATTTGTGCTGTCTTCTTATTATTCACTTATTCCAATTATTGTTAGCATAGCCTTCTTTGAATCTTCAATTTTTAGCTTGGTTTTTGGATCATCCATTTTTCATGGTCTTTGGCTTTTTTTTTACAAAAATATGTCTTTGTGTAGTTGGTCTTTGAAGACATCCCTGTGCTCTATTTCTCAAATTCTGTCCTTGCACTGGTGATTTCTCCTGCCAATACTTTCAATATGATTCTTAATCTTCTGATTTCTGATTGAAATCTTTTCATGTATGATAACTCTTTGGTAAACTGGTCATTCATATTTGTATCATTTTGTTTAGCCCATGTAGCTTTCTATTGCTGTATTCTTTCTGAAAACCCTTACATCACTTACATCATTATCTGTTTAATTATATCTTTTTTAATCCCAGCGAATACATCTTTGACTTGCATTCTAATCTCCTCTATCATCATTTTGACTGATTCTGGTATGTGCCTTATGCTGTTCTGCCCTTTGGTCCCCCTGAATTTCCTTCAGCAAGTTGGCAATTTAGAAGGCATTTGTTGCCTTGTATTCTCATACTTATATTGTTTGTGTTTGTTTTGCTGAGGTATGTGGATATTTATAGTCTAAATGCCTTGTGCTAATATAAAAATCTCCATTACTTTTCAGTAATGTACTTTGAGAGTGGATAATTATTATTTTTTAAAGCTCAGCAACTAAGCTCTCTGATAATGTACTCTAGTTTTGTTAATGTTGCAAAGGTAGCTGTAATGTTGGCTTATAAAGAAATAGTGACAATTATGTGATCCTGTTTAAATCAAGTGAATCAGCCACACTGGTATCATCCACTAAAAATTAGATATTAATATACAGTAATTACTAATTATATACCACCCTTAATTTTATAGAAGAAAACCACAATTTTGGTGTAAGCATTAAGACTGGCCACGTATTAATGTACAGCTAATATATTCTAAATGGCATAGCTGTATCTCTGGTAACGGTAAAAAATAATTCAGCAGTAATTTTACAGTATTAGCAAATGATCAAATGATTAACAAAGCTTTATAGTTAGAAAAGATATAAAGTTTTGGAATGGGGAAAAGTAAGAGGAAAACTTTGAAATATTAAACTCTATGATATAAGGAGGAGACAGAAGTGGCAGAAAGGATCCTGTTGCAAAGTAGATGGAGATTTACAGGATTAGGAAAAGGTGAGGAAAAAAAAAACTGATGACAGGTAGAAGCTTAAAGAAGATGGAGAAAAAAGAAAGAAATCATATAGGAAGTAAAAGTAAGAGATAGCTAAAAGGAGAACAATTAAGAGGAAAGAGGAAAAAATGAACAACAACAACAACAAAGAAGTAAGAAAAAGAGATATAAAGCAAGGCAGAAATAAAGAAAGACTTCCCAAGCCCCAGTAAAACAATGAAGAAAGGAGGGAGGGAAAAAGAAATAAAAATTAATAAAACAGAAACTAAAAACAGTGCGCACATTCATAGAAAACAAAAACAAAGCAAAAAAATACAATCAACCAGACAAAAATAAATGGAAATAACCCAATAACAAAAAGAAAAAAAATCTCTGTGATATTTAAACATGTGGTTTTCTTCTGGGATCTACAATATTAGGTCATTGTGCAATTCAAGATCTGTCCCTGCTTACTGGTAGGTAAAGAATTTGGTCAGGTGCCAGACCCATGCTTTGTTTTTTATTTTCTCATATTAATTCCATTCCCTTCTTTCTTTCCCCCTACAGTTTCCTCATCTTGAAACAGAAGTGAGTGAGTAACAACGGTTACCCATCAACTGAATAGCGCAGCAATCACTAGTGAAATGGGTACACACAATGGACGTAGTACAATGCTTGCAGTAAAGAGCAAATGTTAGCCAATTAAATATTACATGATAGGCCAGGCATCATGGTGCATGCCTGTAATCCCAGCACTTGGGAGGCTGAGGCAGGAGGATCTCTGTGAGTTCAAGACTAGCCTGGACTAGTCTCAAAAAACCAAAAAAGAAAAATATATTACATGATGAAACTAAGAACATTTCAGAAAAATGTATTAAAACAACAACAATTGACATAATTCACAAATTCATAGCTTATGGTAAATAGAAACTGTACCGAACAAGAGGAGTTACCAAGTCAAACTCAATGTAAGAAGAATGTAAGAAGAAATCGGGATCTTGTGCTTGTGAGGCAGATGGCAGCACCACTGAGCTAAATCTCTGGCCCTTATCTGCATATCTTTTGAATAGCAGATGAATCAATTTTCAGGCTGTAGCAGTTTTGCACTATAAAACATGATCAAAATTCCTCAGATTTTCTCTACCCACATCCTAAACTTGATTGAATTTCTCTGCTGCTTGAGTAATATTTGGACAGGTGTCCTGTTTGACCAATAGTTTGCCATTGATTTAATGGTATAAACAACATAATCTACTCACACAAGGATCTGCATCCTCCCTCCTCCCCGCACTCCTCCTGCTCTTTCTCCTCCTCTTCCCCATCATCTTTTCTTCCTTTTCTCCTCTTCCCCCTCTCCTCTCCTCTCCTCTCCCCTCTCCCTGCCCTCCTCCTTCCCTTCTTCTTTTTCCTCTTCTTTCTCCTCCTCCTCCTTCCTCTCTCCCTGTTCCTCTCTCTCTCGCCCCTTCCCTCTTTCTCTCCCTCTCCCTCCTCCCAAAATCCTTCCCGGGGAAACAGAAAAGCGTAGAAAGCAGTAGAAAGGGAGACCGCGTGGAACAGAATTGAACCATTACAGCTGAAGACATCTCAGATAAATCCGATCTTAGGACATGGCAGCTGACCACAGTTGCATTAATGAGCTCTGCTGAGACCAAAAGAGCTTCTCAGTTGAGGCCAGACTAAATTGTTGTCACATAGAATTGTGAGACAAATTAATGTTTATTCATTAAAGCCCCCAAAGTAGAGTGGTTTGTTACACAGAAAAAAAAAGCTGATACACAGAGCTTTCTATTTGACTTTCTTTTATGAATATGTTCGCACATAATTCAAGACTACTGACTATTCCCATGAGTTCCACACAGTACACTTGAGTTGTTTCAACCTTGTGATGGTTAATTTTATCAACTTAATTGGCTTGAGAAATGCCTAGGAAATTAGTAAAGCACACATATCAATCAGTTTTTCCACTGCCAAGGGAAAACACCAGACATCCACAATATAAAAAGGGGAAATTTAATTTTGCTCATGATTCCAGAGGGTTCAGTCCATAGTAAATTGCATCTAAGGTTCCAACACTATGGTGGAAGATTGTGGCGGAGGAAAGGTGCATAGTTGATGGTGGCTAGGAAGGAAATCAGAGTCGAAAGTTGACAATGCAGATTAACTGTCCTAGCACATCTCAGAGGTGATTGGATCATGAGGGCTCTCTCTCCAGCAGTCGATTAATTCATCTATGAGATCATAATTTGATGGCCCCTTTGGAATGCGATAGAAATAAGAGTTGGGTTTGGGTGGAAGGAGTGAATCATGGAGTTGTGACATGAAGACTATATCTGATCCTCTGTCTGGTGTTCCTGCTTTCCCCGCTTCTTGGCTGCCCTGAGGTAGGCAGGTTTCTACCACCACGAATTTCTGCTTTCATGTTGTGCTTCCGTTTAACTTCACAGCAATGGATCAAGTCTAGTGTGCACTGGGACTTCTGAAATTGTGAGCCTAGATAAACCTTTTCTCCTTTAAGATAACAATGGACACTGAAGCTACAATCAGCCCAACATGAATAACTTGGGTTGTGATGAACTTTAATTTTTACTGATGACCAAAGTCTTGAATTATGAACAGAATGCCAGCTGCTTGTGTGTGATTCCAGATGGTCTCAGATACAGATTTAACCCTTCAAGAGTTCAGCAAGGAGCATTTCAGTATCTTTTCCTGTGTGGGGTTAATTGAGAAATCCTGGGCCAGTGTCTCTCTAAGGACACTGAAATCTGCCTGTACATAGGAGAAAGACTTTGAAGACTGTGTAGAGAAGGCTGAGCCTACAATTGACCAAAATAAATTACAATCAGTGTTTGAAAAGAAATTGAGTTTGTAAATCAAGCGTCCACTCTACTTTTTAAATTATTTGTCACATAAATGCAGAGCTATCAAAAACCTACATTAATTAGATTGATTAGGTTTATTTAATAATTGAATAAACACTTAGTGATAGATTACATTTTTTCTTTTTATTGAGTTTATTGGTACATTCTAGGTATACAGTGCAGTTACATTCATTACTGGGATCTTGTACCTTTACGTGACAGGTCTTGGTTCTCATTTTTTCCCCTTGTCCCTGCCCTCCCTTCACTACCTCCTCCCCTCCCCATTTACAAACACTGTATTTCCATTTTTTCATTTTCTCCTATTTTTTTCCTTTTCCCTTATTCCCTTTCCCCTACCCTTCCCACTTTCCCTACATCTTTAGCCCTTTTCTTCCTATTTCACATTATTAATTATCTCATTAGGATTTTGTGTAGTCTTATAGATTACATTTTTTTACTAATAGACTTGATGCTTATTACATTAATTTCTGCCTATACTGTTAGCATCTTACCATATTAGGAAATTTCTATTATTATGAGATTTGAAGAGTCCACTCTTTCTATACTGCTAGACTTTACAAGTGAGAGGTACCGGCAAGATATTTAGAATGTAGAAATCAAAGAAAAACCATGACTACTCTCACAGGAGGGGGTGCAGGGAATTAGTAGAATGAGATGTGACATTTTGGTAATGCCTCACATTCAATCTCCTGTAAATTATATCAATGCTTTGAGTAGGTAATGCACTTGGCAGAAATTACTTAAAATTCTTGTATTTCCTGACTTCTAGAGTGGTATTAACATTTTCTGTGAACTTTTCCAACAATGTTCTTACAAAGGCTCTGCAAATATTCAATTTTCTGTAGTAAATCTCTTTCTATTAGATATTTCTAGACTGTTTCCATTTCCCATGCTGAACCTTGGGAGGCTTTTCAGTACAAGTTGAACATGTATAATCCCAAAATCTGAAATTTTAAATGTCCCAAATCTGAAAATTTCTGAATGCTGTCATTATATTATAAAGGGAAAATTCCAGAATGAAATTTTGGGGTAGTCATAGTAATGAATAGTAAAGAGTATATTCTTTTTTCTTCAAATAAATGAATTATTCATTTTCAGTTAGTCTTCATACGAGCTCTTGTGTCCATGTTCCCAGACACAATTCAAGAGATTACACTACATTTTATCATTCTATCTCTTTATATCTCTTCTTTAGACTTTAAACTTGGCTGTGACAATTGCTCAAAATTTCTTTGTGTATGACCTTAACCATTTTGAATGTTGCTTAGATATATTATAGAATGTCCCTCAAATGGGGTTAGTCGATGCTTTTAAGATTAAATAAAATGACTAGATTACATGATAAGATTGGAATTATGGGGTTGAGGTAGAAGACCACATGGTTAAGCATAATTCTCATCACATAGTCTCAAAAGTACATATCATCAATATGACCTAGCGCTACTCGGGTTAATGTGATTACCTGGCTCAAGAAGTTCTCATTGGAGATTTTATAATACTCCCTTTTAAATAGTGTCATCTTTATAAAAAGGCAGTGGGTGAAGCCTACCCTAGGAGTTGGGTATTATAGTCTACCACTTTAAGAGTAATCCAAGATGGGTGTGGTGGCGCACACCTGTAATCCCAGCACTCAGGAGGCTGAGGCAGGATGATCCTGTGAGTTTGAGACCAGCCTAGGCTACATAGTGAGTTCCAGGTCCGTCTCGACTACATAGTGAGACCCTGTCTCAAAAAACCAACCACCCCCAAAAAAGAGTAATCCAATTATGTGAATATTACAATTTTTAATGTCCTATAGTTTATTTTTAGTGATACATTCTGTTTTTGTTGCTATTTACATTTTTTTTTTTTTGCTTGCAATTTAGTTGGAGAAAATTCCTCAGTCTTATTGGTTCTTTCCTGGGCTTTATTGAGAGAGACTATAGTAAGCCAATCAAAAGTCAACTATTGTTTTATTGATTCCAATTTCTAGCATGTTCATTTAGATTCTTTCTTAGCACTTCCATATTTCTTCTCATGTTACCTGTGTGTTCTTGCACGCTGCCTACTGTTTCTGTTACAAACTTCAACTTATTAATCATAGTTACTTTAAATTGTTTGATAATTTCACCTTCTGTCATATATGAGCATGATTACAGCACTTTGTCTCATCAGACTGATTTTTTTCACTTGAACTTAATGTTTAATGCTTTGTTTAAACCCAAATGTATATCAGCCAAAAGGAAGTGTGGTAGGCAGACCTCAGAATCATGATTTGACTCCTAAGACTACTATTTAGAGATCTTTTTTCTCAAATTTCATATATGTGCTTCTCTCAGTTTAGGGCTCCAACTGCTTCTACTTCACTTTAGCGGATCTAGAGAGTGTCTCACTCACTGTATTAATCTTTCTTCCTGGACTTTAGGGTGGGGAATTACCCAACAACCTCCATTCTCTGCTGAGTCCAAGGAAAGTCCTACATTTTTCACTCTGTGTATCTTGTTGTAGGAACAAGAGTGATGACCTCTAATCTCTTTACAATGTGGATTTTGAAGTGAGAAAACACTTCCTCTCATTGTGGCTTCAGATTGTATTTTATAAAATGTGATTTTTAGACTTTTAAGGTGTTGGGAGCCATTCTATGTAACTTTGGGGAAAAATCATTTCACAATTAAATTATGATTAGGGATGTATCAGGCCAAGTCTTCTTGCCGGTGGGCCAGCTATGGCATGCCAAAACCTAACTCCATTTTGCCTCTGGTCGCAGCTGAGGCCTCGATAGTCCTATGAGGCAGTGACACTCAAGGGCAAGATTACGTCAGCTGAAGACATCCCGGTTCTTTGTGAACCGAGTAGTAATACAAAAAGAGAAAGTTTTCATCTCTGGAGAGATAAATTTCTTATTAGCTTTACTCATCCCATCTACTGTTTAAGAATGTTTTTGCTGATCTTACTGTACTAATCAGAATCATCATAAACTCCTCACAGACCTAAAATCCTCATCAGTTTAAAATTCTCACTGTAATCGGATTCCCACCCCACTCTGAGTCATCTGATACTTCCTCCGATTATAAGATCCTAATTGATTTAGCATTATTGCCTCTGATACCCACTATGAACCCAGCGAATAGTGGCAAGATCAGAATGCCTTTGTCTTTGCTGTCTAGAGTGGCACAGATCAGGCCCAGGATCCAGCCTTTTCTCTCAAGTCTCTTTTCCTGTCTTTATTCTCTAATCAGCCTTGTGCTGTCATGGCTCACAGGAGACCAGGATCCACTGCAGGTGCTCTGGTAACATCCCTTCTCCCATCCCCTATTAAGGAATATTCTGTATTGAGTAGGCATTGTGATATTTTTATGTTTTTTATTTTTTGCTCATAAATTCTACCAATGGTACGTGATGTCCATGAGATTTGAGGGTGGAAGCAGACCTTAATTTTATAAATGTCCCTGGAAACTGGCAATGTGCAAGGAAATTAGTATGTACTTGATAAATATATGTTAAATGAATGGAATAAATTCATAGAAAAGAATCTGTTATTAAAATGGAAATATTGTGGTGGACAATCAAATTGTTAGCATCTAAACGCTCCCAATGGGACGTTGACTGGAACACTAATAACAATGATGCACATAGTTGCATCCTTTGAGTATCTAATATGTGAAAGTCGCCTTGAAAAAATTGTAATGAATTAAATCAACTACTGTTAACAACTTTGCACTGTACCCCACACCTGTGCTCAGGGTACATACAAGTAATGAACCACCCAATAGCTTACATCCCAATAATTGCAGAACAAGACATCAACCCCGATTCTGAGACTTTTCTTATAACTTTTGCCTGTAACCATTCCTCTGACTGACAGTCTTTCTGCTACCGGTTTTAGTAGCACTTGTGTGATGATAACAATAAAGATATTAATTCAAATAGCTGAAGACTTTAAGTTCAAAGAACTAGATAAGAATCAGGTGGTTCCATGCATCATTTCCATGAACCTGTACAATAGCCTTCATCTTGTTGAATTTCAGGATGATTTCATCTGGAGAAATAAAGAAAATAGCACTTTGTCTGTTCTTATTAAAAATAAATGTTATAAACTAATTAATACTGATTTTTTATTTTTGTCTATTTTACTCCTTGCAATGGCTTAGAGAAAATGAAAATCAATAATGTAATCTACTCTCTTTTAAACATTTTAGTTTTTTCTTTGACTTTTTTTCTTTAGTATTATTAAACAAAAATTATGAAAGGCCATTGGCTTGGACTGAGCTCCTGCACTAGGCTCTAACAGTCCAGAATAATAAAAAGGTAGTCACTCATGCTAAAGATCACAGAATCAAACTGAAACTTAAACAAAACAGCTTGATCCCCAAAATTCTATTTTTTCCCTGAAGCCAAGAGATTCCAGCTCACCTGAGTTAGCTCAGAAAGGCAACCTCCTTTCCTTAAACACAAGGGAAATGTAACCCGAAGTAACCTGATATTAACTGAGTGGTTATTTTTTTATACTTGGATGTGCTATTCCCCTCTTATCAAATCCACTGTTCTGATATTAGCTGACAGGAGCCTTCATTCTATCCCTAGAATGTAAACCCCAGTCTATGAATCACCAATAAAAGCCATTTACGTCTATAACTAAATTTGTTGCAACTTTGTATTTTGATCGTCTCCTGGAACTAATGGCCCATGAGACACCAAGGAAAATGGTTAGGGAAAATGGACTGAGATGTATCAAGTGTAATTTATTTTCTGGCACTACTGGCAGTTAACCCCAAAGCTTCATCCATGATGGGATGAGATTAAATTTTGGTAAACCCATAATGTAAGTAACTTGTTGACTCTTGAGGCCCATTTTTAATAAGCCTCATGAGCCATAGAATTTGTTCTTAAGTAAAGAGAACTTCTTGAATACAAAGTTGCAGGTAATAACACATAATGGTCATCTTTAAGGGCTTGTGCTGATCAAGTGGGACAGTATAGAGTTAGAAAACATGGACTTTTGAATGAGACATCCATATACATTAATTAACATTACTATTTTCTTATCTGAGAAACTAAGACTGAAAGCAGTTATTTAAATCAGAAGATTTTGTATGTGTACATATTTATCGAACATGTAGGCATTCTCTAAGATAAAGCAATGGATAAAGCATATAGAATGTATATATATACATCTATTCAGAAAAGGAAGGAAATGAGTCTCATAAGGCCAGCTGCTGGCAACTTGATAGATATATTGGTGGTATATAATAATCACGTTTTTCTAGTTGTAGCATTAAGTAAATGTTTTAAGGAACACAAATAAGTGAATTAATTAGTGGGCAATTCAATAACTTCAGCAGCTTTTATGAAACAACTACATTGCACCTTGCTTACAATCCTTATGTAGTTATTAGGAGAGCTTGGAGGAGGAGGCATGGTGCCATAACATCATTCTGGAACCAGTGCTGATATTCTGGATCTGTGATCCCCAGTGTCCTCAGTGTCTGGCACTAGAGAATGATCTAAGCATTGAAATCCCCAGAGCCACTGTAAAGAAAGGCTGCAGAAGATCGTGCAAAACATTTTATCAACTGTCTTGGAGAAGCCAGTATCAAACACACGGCTCCAATTAACCAGAGGTAAATTTGGGAAATGGAGTTTTTCTGTATGCCTAAAGGAAAATGAAATAGGTTTGACAAACTCATAAACCAAATAAGATAATGTTTGCACATCTCCTGGCACAGTACCTGGTACATGATAAGACCTCAATAAAAAGTAGCTACTTCCAAAACAGGGATTATAATTGGTTTGGATATTATGTACTTTTCCAGAATTTAGGTAATTACAGAATGAAATTTTTTTCTTGTATCAACACATTTGATTATAAGAAAATTAATGCCATTTTATATTTGCAGTGCATTTTATTTTTATGAAGCACTTGCATAGGTATGACCTTATTTTGTTTTAATTTTTGCTTCCAGTACATTAAGAAAGTAGTAGATAATATTCATATTTTAAGCCTGATAAAGCATGCTCAGAAAGTCATATGATGGCCAAGGCAGTACCACTAATAAATGATAGAAACAAGGTTCAAATTCTTATCTTTTTCCTTGAAGCCAAGATTTATCTTATTAAAACTTGCTGTTCCAGCTTTTCTCTATTGTTATTGGTTTGGCTATGATTTCATTTAAAGGTGGGTTGTCCATGAGTTCCTAATCTTGTTCTTCTCATGCTTGTGGAACATCCTCAAAAGTTTCTAATCACATATTTCTGATTTCAGAAAAATGCACTGTTGTAAAGAAATTATCTGCTTATTCACATTTATAATCTCAAGTATCATATTTCGGGACACTGACAAACTGGATTATGTGCAGGAAAGTAAAGCTAAGAAAATGAGAGGATTTAGAAACAATTTCAAACAAGAAATTCTTGGTAAAGCTATGATATTTATGTACTAGCACAAAAAACCAAAGACAGACACAGATATTGCATTCATTTGAAGGATTCAAAACAGAGGATATGGTTCTGCCTTCCTCATAATTACAATCATTTTTATAGCCAAAATCCATAGATTATTTAAACATTTTTTTTTTCATCTTGAAATTTCAATTGTTTAGTTGAGTGTCTGGCACTGAGCAGGGACCAAGAGAATGTTTGGAAATAGAACAAGAATATTTTTGGTGTACAGATATTACAAAGATACAACTGTCTACCCCACACAAAGGAAAGCTGTAGAAAGAAATGAACTATAGGATACTGAAATAAAGTTGAATAAATAAAGTGAATGCATGATAATAATTCCTACATAAAGTGTAAGATCATCAACCTCCAAGACCTTTTCTACGCTAAGTGTCTCCCAACACTCTGACACTGTATCATTTCCTGAAAGACACCTGGTGAGCGCATGGAATGTCACTTTTCTTTCATGAGCTCACACCTGAGCAGCTCATTAACACCATCGGGCGAATTCTTGAGAAAAGCAGAAACCACTCATCAGCTCTTAGATTGTTCTGTTAGTAAATTCTCATGTTCATTGAGCTCTATTTTCTCTTTTCACCACAAACTTGGATTTCCCCCAGGTAGCCATCTAATTATTTCGTGGGTGTCTCCAGTGATTTTCTGTATATACTCTTGGCTTCGTGAACATCTTCTGTTAGTCATTTTCACGTTGTTATGGTTCTCTTTGTAACAAAATATCTCCCAGTTCCATTTTGAATGAATGTTCTCCACATTTCACATGTTCATACGTTTGACTCTTGCTTCCACTTGCCCTTATTACTGCAACATTGGGGAGAACAGTCTTGATTGATTTTCCTTATATACTGTATCATTTTCAATTAAAATATAGATTCACAGCTAAAAATCACCACTAACAATAACGTATCAAGTTCCAATAGCACTTTGTGTAAGATTTTTCAACCATCCTTCGTATGTACTACTTCCTTTCAGTAGTTGTATGCAATGTAAATGACAAGTCTTGTTATTTCTATTGGACATAAAGTAAAACTAAAGCAGGGTAATGTTAAGTGATTGATCCAAAGCCGTATAGCTCAGTATCAGGAATTCGAGAAGGTAAATCAGTTTGTCATTGATTATTTTACCATGCTTGCCCAGCCGCAAGGTACTTCTCAGAGTTGCTTTATTTTTGTGTATAAGAGTTTTAGTAAACACCTAGGTAATACCCGTGGCCCTAATGGGAATTGAAAAGGTCGCTGGTATTGTTCTGTGCATTGTGTTTTCCATGAGACACATTTTGCTTGTTGGATGGTCTAATGTTTAATTGTGTGACTCAAGACCAGGAGACCCCTCTCTTGGGACACGAGTTTGTATCTGACCTGGGTACAGTTTCAAATGACCTTGTGTTGTCTCTGGAAATACAAGGAAATTTAGTTGGGGGCAATCTCCGATGGAATGTAAAAATTCAATGCTTCACCTCAGACAGTAACAGATTCATAAATTCTTTTACTTACAGCAACTGGACAGAGTGAACTCAGTAAGTGGAGAGGATGGTTCTCCATCTCAGGGCTATGTGAGACAGAAATGAAGTCTTAGGGAAGAGAGACAGATGAGCGAGAGAATGAGGAGCACACGCACAGGTGCACAAATACACTTGCACTGCACGTACATGTCACTTTGGGTTCAAAGAGAAAAGGAACGTGCCAGAATGGTCCATTCAAAGAATCAGTGGAAAAGGGGAGCCCAGGATTCTACGTGGGAGCCTTGGCTCTAAATTCTTGCCTCTGGCCACTGGTTTAAGCCATATGAGGGTAGTTTTCTATTGCTAATGCTTAGACACTTTTGCTGTGTCAAACCAATGATGCCTTTTTGTATTATTTGAGACAGCATCTCACTATGTAGTTCAGACTAGCCTTGAATTCACTATGTAGCCCAGGCTGGCCTTGAACTCTCTGCAGTCCTCCTGCCTCAGCCTCCCAAGTTCTGGGATTATAGGTGTGCACCACTACATCTGGCCCATGGCATTTTTCATCTCTGTTCATCTGCTGACACGATTTACCTCTCCTTTTCTCTCATAAGGAGTCTTCTTTCCTCTCCTTGTCCTATTATCCTCTAAGGCAGAGAAAATTATGTATTGAGAGGGTTAATAGCCAATGAGTGGAAATATGGAAACTTAACACTCTGCCTGGGAATTGGGGCGTTTCTGTTACAAGATTTGACTTTAGTTTCATATGGAAAATAGTTTTCTATACTCAGTAAATTTGGGATACAAATTTCATTGCAGGTATCATAACCACTACCTCAGATCTGAAATAGGGGATGAAAAAGTGTGGACCTTGCAATACAGACTTATTGGTGAAAGTGGTACTGATGAAGATGATCCTCAGGTGTTCCTTGTAATAAACTTTTCCACCACAAAGCTTTCCAAGTTAAAATGTCTGTCTGCCTATCTATCTATCTATCTATCTATCTATCTATCTATCTATCTATCTATCTATCTATCTGTCATCTCTACTGAGAGTATAGATAGCATATAATGTGGTTCCTTGGAAGGAAAAACATGCAAAGTCATATATTAAGTTCCAGAGAATGGCATTATAGATCAGGCTGACAGATAATATGCAATGCCTCTGACTCAGCAATGGTCTTACTAAAGGCCTATTGTAACTGTTCGTGGTGCTGACTGCATGTCAACCCTGGCATTTGACCTGTTTCATTCTGTGAAGTTAAATTTTCATTATTGCCACTACACCGAACTTTTGTACTAATTCTGTCTTCACACTTGCTTATGATGGCCACTTAAATTTCCAAACAAATTACCCTTTGTAATTTCCCCATCTGTAATACAACCACTAATTTCATTTCTGATTTGAAATGTCTCTGTCTAGCCATGCCTATTGTTTAAAACCCGACCTACTTTATATTCTGCTTCATCCCCAATATAAGTGTATCTCCTGATTGAGCCATTTTCTCATTCAGAAAACAATCACTTGGCACCCAGCACATGCAGACATAATGCTAGGGGTTCAAGGTCTCCTCCCCATCCATTCTTTCCTTATGTAAAATGGAGCTGAGCATAGCCAAGGTTAGCTTTTGTTGTGCTGTTTTAGATTCCCCAAGGTGAATACTATTTGGAAATTCAAAAATGAAGTGATTCAGAGAAGCTTTAGGCTGAAATTACTTTTTACTTGTTATCCAAGTCTGTTTACTTTCATACTAATCTCTCTCTTGACATAATCATGAGGCAGGACAAAGAAGATGACAGCACACTCTTTTAACTCAGATAAATATCAATCTAGATATTAATTCTGGATCAACTTCTTATTATCCTTGTAATTTTGACAATTGTACTTCCTGTAAAATAACTTTTGCTTTATCATGTTTTCTGACATTTAAATGTGGTGTGAAGTGGAGTGAACCTAAAACAGTCATATAGTAAATGTTAAATAAATTATAAAATATTATTAAATCTTATTTCTTTATTTTTATCTTTTCTTCAGATATTCACAGTTACTCTAATATTCATGGTCATTGTGTACTTCGATATTTCTCCTGTGTTGCATATTTATAATCTTATTTCCCTTGCAGGATGGAGATCTATAAATTTTCTATTCCATACATTTTGTAATACAATTTCATATGTATTTGTTTATGGATATGAAAATCTGACAAAACATATGGTTTGTTTTGTGAATCTATGACATTTAGAATGTTACAAAGTATATTTTAAATGCTGTTTTCATAACATTTTTATCATCATATTTTGGGGAGCAAACATCTCCTTATATAGTTATGTTTCAGTTCTTCTCATTATTGCATAATATAAATCTTAGGCATGTGTTTCATTCGATTAGATTATTCTCAGTGATAGTCCCTTTTTTGACTGCCATATAAGAAACTTGGACAATGCATTATAAAGTGTATGGTTTTCTGTGCACTTGTATAAAAGTTACTCTTGAGGCCTACAAACAAGAACACAATTGCTGTAATTGATAGTATGGACAAATTATTGGAATAAATATCAGCTGAGAATTTCCAGTGTCACTCCCTAGCTTCTGTTATGGTTTAGATGCAGATGCCCCCAACCCTCAGAAGAATCCTCATGTATTCAGAGGTGGGACTTTTGGAAGGTTGCTATGCTCAGTACAATACCACCAAGGTAAGAGGCGGGACTTTTGGAAGGCAATGGAATCATGGGTTCACTATACTCATCAGTGGATTAATCCATCAATTAGTTCATAGCTGCCTTTTTGTGAGGAGTTGTGGCTGGTGAGAATTGGGTGACTGTGGCATAATTTGGAAGTGTATGTCTCCCTTCCTGGTGTATCCCTTCCTGGCACCTTCCTTCACTTTTTGTGTCTTGGCCCCCAGTAATAAACACTGCTTTCTCTGCCATATTTATTAGCCATCCTGTTTCTGCCTTGGAGCCAGCTACACGTGGTCTAAAACTTCAAGCAAAAGTAAACCTTTCTCTTTAAAATTGTCAGTGTTGGGTGTTTAGTCTCAGTTGTAAAAATGTGACCAAGACAGATTACATCTTGACAGGAGAGCCTGAGGTTTACTGTGTTACCCTCTCACCACAAACATACAGTATTGTTTTGTTTTGTCTTTTATGGCTGTCACTCTGTGTAAAAATCATGTTTTATTGCTGTTGTACTTTACATTACTCTGAGCAGTATTGAAATGGAACAAAATTTCCAAGTTTTCCTCATGTGATTAAAAATAATTTATAGATTTTGAGGGGTTTCATAACATTTTCTATGAAATTGCAGTGTTATTCATTAGTTACTAATAATTATAGTCTCTAATCTTGGACCTATCTGCTAAGTTTGTCTCTCACCTTATAGTAAGCGATTATGTTCCATTATGATGTATAAAAGTCTATCAGTGTTTTTCCTTGTGATTATAATTTGATAAATTTAAATTTTGAGATCCTTTCTTCTCTAAGGTTTATAGCTATATGAACTCTATAAACTTTTACTACTTTATCTTTCCCATTTAGGAACTGAATACACCTTTATTTCATTTTGTATAGTACGGGATGTAGAATCCAAGCTGCCTTTTCCTATTTTTAAAGCAATTGGCCACCATGCTCCTGGTTGTGAAAAGAGGTATATGGCACACAGTGTGGATTGAGGAGGCATTCATCTGATATAAATAACATTTCCTCCTGTAGTTTGACTTAAATCTAATTGTAATTCAATTCTAATTATCCAAATAGCTTTGACAAACCCAACATTTTATTTATAAATTGAAGTAGATTCTAATCCCTTACAAATTATGTGGATAAAATAGATTTAAATTAAAAGTCATAAATCTTTTTTTTCCGGTTAACTTGACTATGTGTGATTTTTTCATATTTTAGTATTATAAGACATCCATATTTCATGCATAATAGCAGAGTGACTGAGATCACAGATTTTTGGAGTCAGAAAAATAAAAAGTCAAATTTTAATTCTGGTTGAATTTCTCATTCTTCCTGTAATCATTGGCACAAATGCCAGCTTCTGCAACTAGAAAATGCCTGTTAAATACTTATAATGTTTTGTGACAGTGATCTAAGTTGATGTATTTATTTCATTATAAGCCTATGGTTTTTTACCACATTGTATTGTCTTCCATTATTTTTCCAGTGGGTTTCATAATGCCAGACTCGTAGTAGGTTTTCGATATTTATTTGTTGAATCATAAGGAAGATGCCAACATTCTCAACTATATTTCATTTTAATATTTTTTTCTGATTTTTGTATTTAATAGTAAAGCTAGATAATGCTTATAATTCCTGAAGTACATAGAAATTGTTCTACATTCCTTGCATACTTCATTTGTTCCCAAGGAGACTCTGACACAATAACAATAAATAACACTATTCTACACAAGGGGAAAACTGAGGCAATGAGAGGTTTGACAGTTTGGCTGGTTTCAAAGCGAATGACTGGAAGAGCCCACCAGTAAATCCAAACACTCTGGCTTCCAGAGTTTACATCCATCATTATGGTAATTTGTTGTTTTGCTTTAGAGACAGTGCATCTGCAAGAACATTGTGGGCCTGAAGTTGTTCGAATACAAATTCTGAGTCCTATTGTATGATTATAAGCAAGTGGATTAACTTTACTAAGCCCTATTTTCTGAAAAATAAAGGAAAACACCATCTGGTCTAATAAAATTCTTTTAAGAACCAAATGAGATAGTCTATGTGACGCGTTTAGTACAGTGCCTGACACATAAATATTTTATATACATTATTACCTTTAGCACTATTTTTTTAAATTTCTTTTTTGGTACCAGGGATTGAACTCGGGTATTTGCACTTGAAAGGCAGGCAGTGGAACCACTGAGATAAATCCCCAGCCCACTTCTAGCACTATTCTGACTATTTCATTGTTCCTATAAGTAAAATAGCTAAGTAAAACATGTCACTTCATTAGCACTTGCAAACTACAAAGCAAACTCAAAATGTATTATAATAAAATTTTTTTTAGGAATTTGAGATCTACAGTATAATTTATTTTAGTAAATAAACCCATACCACCATCTTCACTAAATATGCAACTAAACATATTGATTTCGAAGAAAAGACTGCTTTTTACCTCCAGACACCTATACAGGAGAAGTAAGACTAGATTCTCCATTAGTCTTTTCCTGAGGCCGCCATCTGTGACTCTGTAGTGTATAACCATGAAGCTCAGGCTGTCTGAGTGGCTGGATGTTTTATAGTTAACTGGTGATAGTGTTGGATAATTTTAATTCACAGCCATTAACAGACTGTGGATTAGTGTTTCCTGGCCTTGTTTGTCAGGCAGACTACTTTTACCATAAAATAATTTTGCTTTCTGAAAAAAGCTGACCTGTTTCTAATTGGCTCTGCTGCCTAGTACCTAGAATCCTTGTGTATGGCCTGCTAAAAGATACCCTAACCAGTTTCAGGCAAGGGTCTTTTTGTTTCTATATCATAATCTGGCTTCTCCCAAGATAATGGAGATGTACTCTTGACTTCAAAATGGTCCTGAATTTTCTACCAAAGACCATTCCTTAACATGCTTACTCTCACAAACCGTGACTCTCTCCACCTCTCTTACCTTTCATTTTCTCATCTTATTTATCAGGCTCACTTTTTGGCCCTAAGACTCTTTATACTGTCTTGGAAGTGCTGAGGGAGACATCTTTTTATAATACTGTGTGTCATTATGACAATTTCTCCAAGTACTAAGAAAGTAGGAATTGGTCATGCTGTCAGTAAGAATCCTAAGACCTTTCTTGTGGAGGAAGTATTTGGGAATTTAATATTTCTTTGGGAAGGTCACAAGAGTATTTGCAATTCAAGTATTGACATCCTTCTAGGTAGAAAAGGGTCTAAGGCCTGGTGTGAGACCCGTTGTTTTGATTAATGCACTGAATTTAAAACATAGAGGTGGATACCTTTAAAAGCAGAGGGATTAGAGTCATACACTTATGTATTTCTGTGTATATTGCAAGAGAAGTAGGGAAGTGATGGAAAGGCTCCCAATTGTCCACATTTACATCATATAAACTACCACCAAGTGTAGGACCCTCTTTTCTTGCAGGGCAAGTCAGGGTAACATAGACCCTCATCATTCTACCAGACACAGCACAGAAAGTCAATAGGCTCTACGTGAACCCATCCTGAAATAGGCAATGGTAAAATTGAATTAACCTTTTAAAAAAATATGTTTCCGTTATTCAATATTAAACAGGAAAGATAAAGCTGTGCTTTGGCCCCTTACCCAGCACTGGGATAAAATACCTGAAATCCATACATTGCATGAGGAAAAATTTATTTTAGATGTGGGTTTCAGAGGGTTCAATCCATGCTTGACTGGCTCTAAATCAAAAGGGCATGGCGGAGAAAAGTGTCAAATCATGGTATAGAGTGAGAAGCAAAAGGGAGGAGTTAGGGACAAGTATATGCCCTTCTAGGTCAAGCACCCAGTTACTCAGCCCCAGTCATGGCCCAACTCCCCACAGTACATTCAGCTGTGAGATGAGTACATTCATGGTCCAACGAACTCCCAAAAGACTTTTGAATTTGAGGAACAGTTTGCATTTAAGACATAGCCCTGTCCCCTGACCCCACAAAGACTCATGCTCATTTCATTAAGCAAAGTATATTTTAACACACTTAAAAGAGTTGCCACTCTTAATAGTTCCTTCATTGTTGAAAAGTTCGTGTCCCACATCTCTGAAACTCAAGGAACATGCTTCAATATAAAACTTAGATATAAAAATAAAGCTAAATATTTTCAACTTGTGATGGTACATTCCCATTCCAAAAGTGAACAAAAGAGCAATAGAAAAGAATCAGGCCAAAAACAATGTAAAAAACCAGCAGGGAAAACATTAAATTGTCCAGTTCCCTCTTCAGCAAGTTGTGGTGAAATGTGAGCTCCGAAGGGCTTGGGGTTCCCCTTCCCTAAAACCTTGATGCACCTGACATAGCTTTTCTCCTGGACTGCATGCAGCTTCCCTTGGAGGATGTTTTGCCTTCCTGCTATCTCCAAATTCCTAGGGTTTCCACTGTACCTTCAGTTAATTTTCATAATTTCAATTTATCATGAGTACATTTCCTAATCTCCCAGCCTTCCTTAGAAATCTGGGTGGAAACATCCATGATTTCATATGTCTTCTATTTTCCATGTCTTTATAACTGACATCATATATGTTGTGTCTCTATCACCAGTTCAAACCAAAGCTGGGGTTCCTTGGACTATAGGTGTAGTAGCCTCTGAGTTTGTGGGTGGCTATAGGTGGAGAAATAACTTCTCTCATATCTGTTTTAATGATTCTTTATTCCTGTGATGGGTGGAGCCTGGGAAACTACTGAGATGACCTTAACACATTTTTTATCATCTCAATGTGAAATACTAGTCTTCTTTTAAATGACACTAACTTTTTCAGCAACCACATTCCTTGGTTTCAACTTCACAAGTGATTATTCCTGGCAAACCTGCAAACTATTCATATTCTGCAGCTCTGCCTTTTGGTTTTTATTCTTACTGTAAATCTGGAAGAAAAAAATGAGTAGTACTCATACTACAGCATGAAAATTGGGCTGCATTGAAAATTCCTCCAACATCTCTAAATTCAACCTTACACAAAATACAACATTAGGAAAATATGGAAAAGTTATTTTACAGAATGAAATATATTTGGCCACTACTCCAATTACCAACAGAATCTTTATTCCCCTCTGAAATCTGATGAACCTGGCCTTGTCTTGCCATATTACTATCAGCATTCCAATCTTCTAGGTACTAAACAGTAACACCCATCAAGCTCTCCTTACAACAGCCTAAGATCTCTCTATGCTACATCTTCATACACTTTCACACTTCTTCCAAAAATCATTTGCAAAAGCTTCTAAACCACATAGTCAGGTGTAGTCACAGCAACAGCCCCTTTCTTTGGTACCATTTTTCTATATCATTACCTTTCTATTGCTGGAAGGAAATGAGATAGGCTGACTTCAAAACAGAAATAGCATGGTGGGAGGGCATGGGAGGAAAATGCTGCTCAGTGTCAACCTATGGAAGGAGAAAGAGAGAGCGAGAGGGAGGGGGGAGGAGAGAGGGGATATCATTAAATATATGAAGCAATACACAAAGAATGCAAAGACTCTTTCTCTAAGGTCCATGTTTCTTAAGGTTACTGTGTGTTTAGAACCACCAAATAATATTAAAAATCTGCTCATGTCCCAATCTGAAATCGTGTCACTTGAATTATGGATGTATTTCATTGATGTCTTGGTGTTTTCTAGCGATCTTCAAATGATTTTACATAAAGATGAAAAACACTAGACTCTAAATGATGACCCCATCTACTTAGTTGTGTACCTAACACTCAAAAGAAGGAATCTGCTCTATGAATCCAATATGTTGACTCTTTCAGGGGCTAGAGGGCAGATTTAACTGTGGCAAGCATTGAACTCATAAGAAACTTTGAGATCTAGAAAGTTTCTGATACAGTTCACTTATTTCTTTGCTTTGCAAATTTCATTAGCTGCAATTAATTTAACTGTTCTTCAGTTCAGTGGATTTCTGGCATTCAGAGCCTAATTGCCTCACAGACAAGTCCAATATTTTTTAAATACTTTCTTGAATGTAAAAGATGACCCCTTCCATATTACCCATGGAGGTAAATTTTGTTTTCACTTCTTAAGTAACCAGAGCACCAATGGCTTCTCTGTCTTCTGGGCTTAGTGAAACAGAACTTTATGGAAAGAAGTGCATGTGCAAGAAGACTGTTATTTCATCTTTTCTCTAAGTGAATTTGTCTTTTCTAATTAGAAAAAATGCTATTTATTTTTGAGTATTCTTTTTTTTTGGGGGGTACTGGGGATTGAACTCAGGACCTTGCACTTGTGAAGCAACCACCACTGAGCTAAATCCCCAGCCCTATTTTTTAAATTTGAATGATAATAAAAAATAAAGATTTATAATAGAATCTCATCCTTTTATCATCTGAATATCTTATAATATATCATTTTATTTGTGTGTATAAAACAGAAACACAAGCAAAATACATGTGAAAAAATTTGATCACATGGGAGTAATGCTTGGCAGTTAGTCATTGCTCAATAAATATTGATTATATTTATGAATGCACATGCATAACTTACCTTTAAACTATTTTCCCACTTGCCCAAAGTTGACATATATCTTTTCTTGCCCTCACATTGAGATTTACCTCATTTAAAAATTCTTATAAATCCATTGTAATGATTTGTCAGTGTTGGTTCAACTAGTTCTTTTTTTAGGTTGAATAATCTTTAGACTTTTTTAGTTTATCAGTATTGAAATGCTTTTATCTACCCTTTGAATTTTATACTTTAAAGAATGTTTCCTAAAATTAATTTCTTTATTAAAATCACTATGTTAGGAGATTTGTGGTGTTGTTTGATCTATGCTATCAAATCCCCCTTTAGATATCATGCCAGTTTTTATGTTTCCACTGACATACACTGCATTTTTCAATACTCTCCTTTCCATCATATGTGACAACTTAGGGACCCAATGGTTAAGAAGGGAAGTGGATGATGAAAGGCACATCTTACCTCTTCCTCTGTCCCTTTAAAATAACAACTCAGAAGGTTTCCACAAAGGGAGATTTTGTGGGTGGGTAATTGGTGGTTATTTGGATCTACCTCCCCACATCTTTTTAAAAAATCTTCTATTGTTTTCTTTTTTGTTTTTTCCTTTCACCCCAACCTCAATTTCTTTCCTTTCTTCTTTCATACTTTTTGACACAGTGTTTCACTAGTCACTAAGTTGCACAAATTTCAGTTCTTGTGATTTGACATTCCAGAGTGCTGAGATTATGGACGTGCACCACAATGGCTGACTCTACTGGAACTACTATGTCTTTCAAGTTTAGTTAGCATTCACTTAGAATCCAGAAACAATAGAAAATGAAACCCTAGGATTTTGGGGATACCATTTTTTAAAAATTTTTGTACACTTTACATATACATAATAATCATATTCATCATAGAGAATTTGTACCTGTCCATTACATTTGTACCTGTACATTAATCTTGATTCTGCTTTTTTCCCCTAATCCCTGTGCTCTCTTTAACTCCTCTTCTCCTCATTATTTACAAAAGCTTTCATTCCATTTTTTTCCTTGTATTTCCTTTTATCCCCCCGCCTTTTGTACTGGGGATAGAACTCAGGTCATTGTGCTTGCAAGGCAGGCAGTGTAAAAACTGAGCTAAATCCCCAGCCCTCTTTGCCCTTTCTTCCTTTCCTCTTTCCCCATCTCTTGTCCTATTTCCCATTTGGACAGTTTCTTCCTATTTCTCAATATCTATTATAATTTTTGGTCCTCATTTACCCTTTCAGTATAGCATTTTTACTATTTGCACTGCTCTGAATCATTTCATTGAATAAATGTGTGAAGGAAAAGATATCATGTGAAGGATAAGTGTAAGTTAATTTTTTTATGAAATTCAAATCTAACGATGTTGTGCATTCCTTGATGGCTTGAATCTGAATAGAAAGGAAAATAAGCCTACCAGACAGCTGTTTGACCTTCAGCACCACATTTAAGTTTGTGTATGAGTCAGCGATGAAAGCAATGAAAAGAACGTAACTTCCTATGGGTCTTCAGCATGAAGCACATCCATAGCAAAGTTCCAAGGTCTCTTAGTCTTTTTAGAGATTGTGGTATTGAGGTTGTGAGTTAAATTCTACAGAGCAATGACATAAGTTTACATTTCTGTTTCTAAAATTATTTTCTGTGAGATGTTGTGCAGTTTTTAAACATTTTGTAGGCCTTTTTTTTCCTTATCAAGAAAATTGGATAACCCTTCATAAAATCCAGCAATCCTACATGTGGACACACATCCTAAGGAAATGAAATAAATATCTTGAAATACTTCTACTCCAATAGTCATTAGGGGATTACTTATAATTTGCAAAACATGGAGATGACCTCAATGTACACTGACATGAATGGATAAAATAGAATATTAATCAGCCAGAAATAGAATATCATCAGCCAAAAATAGAATATTATAAGCCATAAATAGAATATTAATAATACATAAATAGAAAGAAATCTCACCACTTGTGACTACGTGGATGAATCTGAAGAACATAGTGCAAAATAAAGCAGACGAAAAGACAAATACTATATCATCTAAGTGTAGAATCTGGAAAGGTTGACTCATAAAACCCAATAGAGAAATATTTCTTGTCCAGGTGCTAAGAAATACTGAAAACTGTTGCATTTCTGGGATCTTGATTTTTACCAGCTGCTCCTCAGACAAAGGACTATTATCTAGAATATATAAAGAACTCAAAACAATCAGCCCCCCAAATATAAAGAACCAATTAAAAAATGAGCATCTGAAATGAACAGATATTTCTCAGACAAAGAAATAAAAGCAGTAAGTAAATACATGAAAAAGTGCTCCACATCACTGGTCATTCAAGAGATGCAGGTGAAAACAACACTGAGAGTCCACCTCACCTCACAAAGATTGGCTGCTATCAAGAAATCAAACAATAACAAATGTTGGCGGGGTTGTGGGGAGAAAGGAACCCTTCTCCATTGTTGGTGGGAGTGCAGACTGGTGCAACCACAGTGGAAATCAATATGGAGATACCTCAAAGAGCTGGGACTAGAGGTTCCATTTGGCCTAGCCATCCCTCTGCTGGGTATCTTTCCAAAAGAACTAAAAGAATCATATCACAGGGATGTATGTGCACCCATGTTTATAGCGGCACAGTTTGCAATAGCTAAAACTTGGAAACAGCCATTTGCTCATCAGTTGGAAACTGGATAAAGAAGATGTGGTTTTTCTATAAAATAGAATACTACTCAGCCATAAAGAATGAGAAATTAGATTCATTCATAGGAAAATGGATACATATTGAGGATATACTCCTAAGTGAAATAAATGTCACGCATGTGTAAATACCAAATAGTTTCTCTGGTGTGAATAAACTGTAATACTACATAAGATTCTAATGAGATGACTGACATTGTGAAATGGGAAGAAAAGGTCTATAGGTGTAGGGAAGGTGGGATGGGTAGGGGAAGGGTAATAAAGGAAAAGAAAAAATGTGAGAAAATGAAGAGATGGAAATAAAGTGGTTGTAAATGGGGAGGGGAGGAGGGGTGAAGGGAGGGCAGGGACAAGGGGAAAAAATGAGAACCAAGACCTGTCATGTAGAGGTACAAGATCCTGACAATAAATGTAACTGTACTGTATCCCTAAAATGTACCAATGAACTCAATTACAAAGAAAAAAAAGAAGTAGTGAAAACTGCAAGATATTGATCAAAAGGTACAAAATTTTAATTATAAGGTTAAAAATTATGTATATATATGTATATATATACATATATATACATATATATACATATATATATGTATATATATATATATAGAGAGAGAGAGAGAGAGAGAGAGAGAGAGAGAGAGAGCCTTATATCTTAGCGGACCTTTAAGACTATGAAGCTCAAGGCATAGGACTTATTAAAATGGTCCTTCAAGAATATTTGTGATTTCTAATCACTGTCACGATTATTATCCTATTTACTCTTCTTCTTTATAATCTTTGTATTTCCAAGACATAAATGGCACTTCAGTCCTCTACTGTTACAGATGGGGAGAGCAATGCAGTCCTGAGATCATGCTAGTCATTAGAAAGAAAGTAAATTTGAGTGAGGAAAATATAAATCCCAGATACTTTAAAAGTATTTAAGTGGTTCCAGCTAGGGAAAACAAAGTGAGTTCACTATAACATTAGAAGGCTAATGTACATATAATTAGCGGTCAAAGTTCTGGAAATAATACTGTCTTCAAATTCTTTCCATAAATTATCCTTTACAGAATTTAAAGATATTGGTATAACACCTTTTAGGACAGTAGAATGTTACAGAGTGAGGCAGAATTTAGAGAAAGCAAATTTGCCTATCAATGTGCAAAATGAAAATTCAAGGAACCTTCTAAGAGCCTTTCCACCAAGCAATAGAGAGATATGATTATTCGATACCTACCAATGTTTCACTGTCATATTTGATCATACACGGGTCAGTTTTTGAAAGAACTTGACCCAATAAAATAATTAATAAATAATTATTTACAACCATTCAAATACAATGCATGGACATATTTTCCCACACTATTGTGTGGAATTTGAGGCAAGTACCACATATTTTCCTTCATATTCCAGGAGGTAAAGATGTCCTTTGGTTTTTTAAGTTTCAGAAACAACCTAACTTCTGTGATCAAAATCTATCAGTTGAATAATTCAGAAGTTGCCAACTCAGCTAAGACAGAGCTTTCCTTTCCACTTAAATGTCAATACTATATAAGAATATTGGTAAATTGAGTCTCTTTCCTCCTGCTCCATCTCTGTTTTCCCTTCAAAGACTTGAATCTCTCTAATGCAAGATTTAGAGGAGGTAGAGAAGACTGAAATAGTTTATAGTTGTCAGAGCCATTTTAATCTGCATCCAACACTGAAAACTGTCATGCCATCTTGTTAAGTTTCTGATTTCAAATTAGAACTCACACAAATTAGAACTCATATCTTTCATACACTGACACCTGCTTGGATGTTGGAAGGATTGAGTGGCAACAGGTAAACACATATACACAATATTCTCTTACAGAAAATGATTTACTAGGTTCTCAGTTGTGGTTCAGACCTAAATGTCCCTTAAAGTCTCATTTGTTAAGTATGTTTTTTCAAGGTGATTGGATTATGAGTTGGATTATGTTATACCATAGTTGAGTTCATAGCTGAATGTACCGTTAGGCAATGGGCCCTGACTAAGGATGTTTTATTGATGGTATTACTTGGAAGAGGGCATTTGACTACTGTCTTTTCTTTCTTTGCTTCTTTACTTTTATACAATGAGCATCCCCTCTGCCATGTTCTGTGGTCCTGTGTTGTGTGTGTGTGTGTGTGTGTGTGTGTGCGTGCACGTGCCATCTAATCACTGACTGAGCTCTCTGATTCTGTAAGCCAAAACAAATATCTCCTTTACATTTTGGGTAGCTGGTATTTTGTCCCAGTGACAGAAAAATTGCTAATACAGTCTCTTTCACCTAAGTTCTCATAGAACCAAACGTTTTCATCATCAACTAGTAAAACTGAACTCACAATCCTGCAACACTCTTTATAAAAAACTGCTCCTTTTTGAAATATTGGCTTTTTAAGCACCTTTTTCTAATCCTTGGCCTCTCAGGTGAAACTAGATAGAGAACATAAAATTTTAACAACTGATAAAAGTGGCTATGTTGTCAGTGATTTGAAGATATGCTGTAGTCTTTTATAAGATATATATATATGTATATATATATATAATGTAATTTTAAAGAGCCATTTACATGATAAATGTACATTCTAATTAAATAGTTATCACAGTGCTTTTTAATTTATTTCTGTTCAGGCATCTCTTGAGAAATTTATGAAAGCTATGAATTGATGCTTTGAAGAAGTAAATGTGAGCACGTATTCTTTTAGATAACTTGGGGTAAGGAAATGTAATGCAATGACTTCTCAGTGTCCATCCATAGAATCTATACATGGATTTTGGGTCAAAATCCTTGGTATGGCTGGACTCCCTCTTTTCTTTCTTACTTTTTTTCTCTTTTTTAGCTTAATCTTTTCCTTCCCTTCCTGAATATTTTTACTTTCCTATTAATTTAGTCTAAGGATCACTAATTGTAGCCAAGCAAGGAAGTCGTGTGAGGGGGGTGGGTAGAAGTGTCCGCTGAGCAAAAGAGAGGGGCCCAGGTGAGGAAGATAGGGGTGGGAGCTGGTGGTTCAGCAGGTATGGGAACCGACCAGACAGGTAAACAAAATGAATATAATGTGAGCCAAATTAGTCACTGTGGGAGGCAAGATAGGTTACAGAAAAAGAGAGACTCAAACTCTGAGCTGTTGTGATTGATTTAGTGGAAATCAAGACAGACTCATAATTCTACTCATCTATTGCTACTGGAACATTGTAAAGATCTAGTTACTTAAATCAACACAAAAATGTAACACTTTACACTCTGTTAGCCATTAGTCTTTTAGCACAAACAGTAAGTTATCTACGGACCAAGTTACAGATGGCTCTAGAGAAATGTTTTTCTCATTTTCCAGCATTTCGAAGGTACCCAAATCCTCGGCATGTGGCCTTCTTCCTCCATTGTCAAACCAACCACATTCTGTCAGGGCTTCACATTGAATCTCCCTGGTCACCTTCTGCTGTCACATTTCCTTGTAACTCATGTTTTCTCCCTCCTTCTCAATTATTCAGAATATTATTATCACATTTGGCCCACCAATGTAATCCAAATTCACCTTATATTAGGGTTAACCAATTAGTAGTGTCAATTCTAATTGCAAATTTGATTCCCATTTTGCAATGTAACCTAACAGATTCATAAATTCTGGGGATGTGGGTCTCTGTGGGACACAATTATTCTCTCAGGATATTCAATATAAATATTTAAAGAGTTATAGGGATCAATAAATACATACATTTATTTCCTAACTTTGCATATATAAAAATGGTTTAAGTATAGCAATACCCCATGTGTTGAAGTGATATTCTCCAAAAAGCAGACTCAACATAGGAGATTTCTTAGGAGCTGCTTTAATAGAGACACATTGGAGAAAGAAATAAATAAAAAAGGACTAGACAAAAGCCTTCTATTAAAATCATCAGTGATAGTTCAAATTTAAATGTGTATTACCCTAGGATTTGATCAAACCATACACAATTATTATGTTATTATATCAGCCCCAAAGGCATAACTTGTATCTTTTCATGAGGAATGATGAGAAAAATCCAAAATGAAGGATATTCTACAAACCAATTTTCTTTAATCTTCAAAAGTATCAAGGTCATGAAAGAAAAGACTGATGAATTATTCTAAATTGAAGGTGATTAAAGGAACATGGATACTAAGTGTAACACTGGACCATACAATGAACTATTTTGTTACAAGATATACTGTTGGGCCAACTAGTAGACTGTTGGACTGAATGGCAAGGAGTAGATGGCATCAATACTAATTTCCTGATTTGTTGGCTATACTCCACTATATGTGATGATGTCCCTGTTTATTGGAAGCATGCTGAATAAATCAAAGATAATGTGTAAACATGCCTACAAATTATTTCAAATTATCCATAAGGGACAATAGTTGTGCTACTTTATTTATTTTTATTTTATTTTCAACATTTCTCTAAGTTTGAACATCATCCAAAATAGTGAGCCAATAGTGAATAAGTACAAAATCTAAATATTTCTGAGACCTTTTGTAGAAATCACTACAAATATTAACATCTCTGTATTTTAAAAAATTTAAGAAAACTGAATGGGAATGGTCAATTACTTTCCTGAAAGACATACGTCTAGTTTTTGAAGCATGAATTTACAACCTTATATGATAATAATTTAAGAAAGTTCTCACCAGGCGTCGTGGAAAACACATATAGTCCCAGCACTTGGGAGGCTGAAGCTTGAGGATTGGTATGTGTTTGAAGACAACCTGGGCTGCATAATGATTTCGAGGCCAGCCTGAACTACATAGCAAGATGCTGTTTAAAAAAAAAAAAAGAAAGTTCTCTTCACTGTCATCCAATATTGAGCTCAGGGAAGGAAAAAAAAAGGTATAAGAATTTTCAAGAGTATAAGAATTATCTATTTTCCCCACTAGTTAACCTAATGCTAAAAACTACATATTTACTTTTGATAAGCTTTTCAGCTTCATTTGGAACGAAGTTAAAGCGGAGGCTCTGATAACTATGAAAGTATTTAGTAACAGTGTTCAATTCATGAGCTGCCCTCATCCCCCATGCTATAGATGGAAGGGTAATTACAGCCCATTACCAAATTACTTGCAGTTATCCTTTGATCTTGTAGTTAATACAGGGAATCCTCATTTGCATAAATGCTATTAGCATATTTCACACTAATTCTGATCATTTTAAAGCGTGATTATTGTCTAGTTAAAAGATATCAATTTGGCATATTTTTGTTATTTCTTTCCACCACTCCCGTTGAAGTTTCAGATCTGGTAGCCATATGTGAGGTGGTAAACTACAAGATTTTGAGAGCAGAAAGCACTTTTTATTTATTTCTGTCTTCTCAGAACCCAGCAAAGCTTGGCAGACATATTTGATATCTTTACTTGCAAAGTCACATTGATGTCTCACACTTCAGCCAATATTAAAATTATTACTTCTGCCAGGCCGCAACCTCTCTTGTTTGTAAGAATATCCTTATCAAACCATTTATCGAAGCTGCGATCCTGGAAGTCATCTTCAAAGGTATTTTTGTCTCTTACCATAATATATTACCATATCTCAACTCCAAACTATGAATAGCTCTGACGTCCATCCACTTTTCTCCATCTCCTTCTGTACCAGCTTTCTCCAAGCTACCACCGTTCAGTGTGTGTCCAACTAAAATATCCCCACTAGTTTCCCCACATCTATCCTTTCTCTTCAATTCCTTCTTCATATAGAAGTCAAAGTTACTCTTTTAAATAATAAAGTTGCATTGTTGATTGACAGGGTAACTCTCTCCCAATTTCTTGTCCATATCTGCCATATAAAATCTGAGCTTTTTTTAGTTTATTGGTACATTTCAGATGTACAGAACAGTTACATTCATTATTGGGATCCTGCACCTTTACATCATGTATCTTAGTTTTTGTTTTTTCCAAATTCTTCAGCCTTCCCTTCACCCACTCTACCCTTTCCTGTTTACAAAGACATTTTTTCCATTTTTTTCCTTTTCTCATATTTTTTCTTTTCCTTTTTTACCTTTCCCCTACCTTCCCACTTCCCCTACTCTTTAAGACCTTTTCTTCCCATTACATAATATCAATGATGCATTTTGATCCTTATTTACACTTTTAGTTTTTCATACCAGAGAAACCATTCAGTATTTACGTGTGTGTCTTATTAATTTCACTTAAGAGTATGGCCTCATTGTGCATCCATTTAGCTATAAATGCCTCTAATTTCTCATTCTTTATGGCTGAGTAACACTCCATTTTATAAAAACAAAACATTTTTATCCAGTCTCAGTTGAGGGGCAATCAGTCTGCTTCCAAGTTTTAACTGTTACAAATGGTGCTGCTATAAACATGGGTGAACATACAGTGCTGTGTTGTAATTCTTTTAATTCTTTTGGGAAGCTACCAAGCAGAGGGATAGCTGAGCCAATGGGACTTCTAATCCTAGTTGTTTGAGACATCTCCATATTGATTTCTACAGTGGTTTCATCAGTCTGCACTGCCACCAACAAGGAAGAAGGGTTCCTTTCTTCCCACAACCCTGCCAGCACTTGTTATTGGTTGATTTCTTGATAGCAGCCATTCTTTCTGGGGTGAGTTAGAATCTCAGTGTTGTTTTCATCTGCATCTTTTGAATGGTCAGTGATGTTGATCATTTTTTCCATGTATATATTTGCTGCTTTTGCTTCATCTGAGAAATGTCTGTTCATTTTAGATGCCCTTTTTTCTTTTTTTTTTTTGAGTCCTTTATATGTTGTCATCCTTGAGCCTGCTAGCAGAACAAGGTTCAGGAGCTTGGACTGGGAGGGTAAAGTGAGGAATAATCAATCCAACTCCAGGGAGGTTTCTGGAATGCTTCTGCTTCATTCAGGAAATGCACAGGCTTATATAGGGATGACCATGGTGGAGGAGCATGGGAGGAGCATTTAACATTTGGTGATATCTTATTGGAGGCACGCTGGAATGATTTTGCTTGGGCGAGTTAAAGGAGTCACGGACTAGGGGCTGAGGTGTAGCCTGCTGGACCCAGCATCTATGCACTTAGGCGAGTTAGTTCAGCCTTAGCAAGGTCTCTGAGTTAGCTCAGGAGACAGGAGTGCGGCGCACCTGGCCCAGCCAGGCTCGAACTTCTCCCACATTTATATATTCTAGATAGTCGAACTTTGTCTGGGGAACAGCTGGTAAAATTTTTTTCCAACTCTGCAAGTTGTCTCTTAGCTCTGTTGGTGATTTCTCTTGCAGTGCAGAAGCTTTTTACAAAGATGAGATCCCAATTGTTGATTCATTGTGCATGTTCCTCTATTGCATGATCTAAGCCTGTTCCTCCAAATATAATCACCTTCTTTTGATGTTATCACTTCTGCCTTTTCTATATTCTCAAGGTCTTTCTGTATAAAGCTTCTACTGTGGGTAGTGTTCTTCCCTATACCCTATATGCTTTAAATCATATATTCAAGACCTATTTATCCTTTAAATCTTAGAGTGTCATTCACATAGTTTTACCTTGCTACCATATTTTTTATTTTCTTCCTATTGCAAATATATTTTGCTTGGAGAACTTATAATGATTCTAATTAATCAATTATTCCATTTATGATTGAATCACCTAATTAAAATATATTGAAAAAATTAAATTAGATTATTTACTGCTTATATGCAGTGTCTAGCATGATTGTTGGTCATGGAGTTCATTAACTATTTATTTAATGTATGAATGAACAGTGCATTCTAGATGTAGACCTTAGAGAATTAATTTTTTAGTCCTAAACATATTTCAAATTTCCTAGAAAATATTGGTAAACCATCCATAATCAATTGATGGGGTTTATTAGATTATGTTACTAAGATATTATCATGAATTTGAGTCCCAGTGATGTAAGGGAATCTAATAATGTCTTCCTCTCCCCATCTTCTGTTAAACGTGCTCCTGTCACTCTTATTTTGAGTTATTTTGAAATAATATATCCATTGCCTATCTTAAGTCAATCTTTCTCATCCTAAACATTTAAGAACATCACTTCCTTCTTGTTAATTTTTTTTCTCTCTACAAAAACTTTCAACATACAAGCATATGTCAATTTTTTTACAAGGGCAAAAACAAACAATAACTTTTATCATCATCACAGCGTATTTTTTGCTTGTTTGTTTGTTTTTTGGTACTGCAGATTGGTCTCGGGCGCTTGTGCTTGTGAGGCAGGCCGTGGAACCACTGAGCTAAATCCCCAGCCCAACACAGCGTATGTAATTAACGGTGCATTTTCTGATTTCCTATGAAAACTCCTCAGTAGGTGTATTTATATGTTTTCCTTATTTCCCATTTTACAATTTTTCTTAGGTCACTCTGTTCAATTTATTCATTAAAACTCATGACACCCATTTTTGTTAAGTTTTCCAATAACCTCCGCTTTGCCAAATGCAAAAATCATTTCTCAGATATTCTCTTACTGTTGTTTGAAGATAATTTATCAATTTATTTTCAATACATTTCTAGGGGGGTTGGATCCTTGGTTTCTATTGGTTTTCCATTTATTTCACTGACCATTATTTTTCAGTCTTCCCTGTTGGATTTCACTCTGGTTCCTGATTGATAAATATTAGCATTCTGTAGGGGTCAGTCTTCGATATTTTCTCTGTTATTTTTTTCTATGTACTCAGAGATGGTTATGTTTCATGTTTATACTTTCTGTATGTGCTTCCAAATTCAAAATATTTATATCTTGCTCTGATATTTTTCGTGAATTCTTTCTCCCTCCTTCAGTATCTCAGATTCTCTTCTATCTATATTTGGGTTTCAATTGCATATTTCAAAATTAAAATGATGAAAACCAAAGTCTTGATTATCTATCCCAAATCTTCTTCCCTACATTTATAATTTCGTTAAGTTATTCATTCTATTATTTTCTTGACTCAGTGCTTCAGTTAAGATCTCCATTCTGAGAATGAATAAAGTGAAAAAGCTTTTAAAATCAGTATCTTCTGGTAAATCAGCGTTGCTGTTCAGATGAACATATTCAAATAATAGTTCAGAGCTTGTACGGAGAAAAAGAAAGGGACTATGGTTAGAATGTCTTCATGAAGACAAGTATTACTAAGAAGTGACAACGCAAAGTGTGCTGTACAAAGGCAGAATAGTCTCAGGCAATAGTAAATTATGGTCCGGTAGAAGCTGTGCACGCTTCTAAATCAGATCAGACTCTCTTTCTCCAGAGAGGGAGCTGATTATTTGATGGGCAGAGACACTTAAACTGAGAAAAGTGGAGGCAGTATTATTCTCTTTGCAAGGCAACAGAGGTTCAGATCCAACAATTCAGTGTGCATACTTTGCCACAGATCCTTCCTTTTTTTTTTTTTTTCAGCCAATAGTGTATAATGTAACACAATGGCATGGACAGGGGATCTAAGTCATTGGTAGAAAATGTGGACTAGGAAGGTGAAGAAAAATAAATGGAGAGAGAACTCATGACTTTTTGGTATTTCTAAGTGAACTTTACTTATGTTGGTCTCCAGATCTCAGGGATTTTTAAAGAAATTCTCCACGATAACTCACTTTTCAATTAAAATTTTCTGGACTGTTTTGCTTATCCTCTAAACTAATAAAGGCAAATCAGTGTACTTGTTACTATTACTGTGTTGGTAACTGCAGTGATCAGGAGCCCAACATGAACAGTGGACAGCCCCTGGGCTGGGAGTCAGAAGACCTGGGGGTGTATCACCACTCCAGACAAAAGAAAAGGCTCATTCTAAGCTCATACATCCGGGAGGATTAGTGTTCTCATTCTGAAAATGGATACGTCTCTTTGCTATTTCTGTGAATACCAAATGAATTTATAAATGATGTTCAACTGCTTTGCAGTCTGTCATAAACTGCCAGAAATCCTAAACTTCAGCGGTGAATCAGGATCATGTGGGAAACTTATGAAAAATACAATTTGGGGCCTTACCTCAGAAATTCTCTGCAGATGGTATGGGGGATTTATACTTTTAAAACAAATGTTCCAGGTTAGTGAGATGTGTCTTTCCTGTCAAGTTTGTTGTTTTTAAAAAGTATTTTTTCAGAGTGTATTATAAAGGCATAAATAGTGAGCACATTTAAGGATAACAACATAAAAGTTAGTTTCCTTTTCGGCTGGTATCTTCACTGGAGTTCACAACAGCCTACTTCATGTCCCAGGTGTGACACTCTATGGTCAGCTGCCGCTGTAGAGGGCTTGTCTGCAGGTCCTGAGGGCCGGTCTGGAGATGCATTCTGAAAGCATCAGCTAGGTCTGAGTGCAGGGCAGAGCCATTGGATTGATGTCTTTTATTGTTCTCCCAGCTTTGAGACAAGTGCTAAGACTGTTAATGGACTTAAAAGCTTGGCTCTGATAAATTACCACTTAACACAAATTAACAGGTCAGATGAATGATCTCAAAGAAACACACTCTACTTGGCTTCTGATAGACTCAGAAGTTGAGAAACATGAATAAAGAGTGTAGAAAAAGAGAGGTCAGCTGAGATAAGATTAAAATCCAGTTGTTCCTGTTTTAACATGTCACTCTGAAAATGGCTCACTGTCATTCACTCAACAAACATTTACTGTTATCGTGCTATACTCAAGGCACACTCTTTAGCCACTGATATCTTATTAGCTGTCCTCAAGCCTGTTACAAGCTAATCATGGAGACTGGAGAGGTACATACATATTTTAATGAATCCAAAAGGGTGATAAATATTGGAAGAGGATTATAGGAAGATGGTATCTCTGCAAATCTATCTCCCAACCGGACAATAATTAACTGGCACAATGAATTTAATGTTAATTAATTGGGAACTCTGAAAACTGTTGAAATATTGTAGCTCATGAAGAAACCATGACTACTTGTGATTAATTTCAACTTATTTCAGCAATTATCCCAGGATTTCCACCAGCACCCCACTCTTAGGGACAGGCAGACAGTCATATGCATATACCTGTAGCACCTTGCATATAGCTTAAAGGATTCAAGGTAAAGAAAAAGGACTCTGGCTTTAAAATAAGAGACTCCATTGGTCTGATTGGTGATTTTTGCTTTTGACCACAAAGATGCAAAGAGATAGATAATCCTTAATGTTACCTTTTTCTCCATGACTACAAATTCCTCCCTGTCCAACTGACTTCTCCAGGTTTTCGGGGCATTCAATGGGCTTCTTTACTTTTCATTCTTTTCCTTTTCAGAAGTCAGACTGAAAGACATTGAAAAGCAACTGATCATATGCAAAAAATTACAATGACTAGGCATTCCCAGAGGGAGAAAAGACATAAGAAGAATTTAAGCTTACACTACAGACTCATTTTTGCACAGAGGCATTCTCGAACAGCAAAAATAATCAATAAAAATGAAAATATCAAACTCAGGAGAAAGAGAAGAATATGATTTTTAGAGTTTTTGAACTATTATATTCCATTGTTCACATTTGGACCAAAAAACCCTAGTCATATGAAAAAAAAAAAAGGAGAAAGTATCTCCTATTGGAAGGAAAAAATGAAAACTCAACAACAACTATCTCTGAAACAGGTCTGATAGTAGATCTAGTAAATGAAGACTTGAAAACAACATCAGCAAAGAAGCTTGCATAATTAAAGGTAGCTAGAGAAGTCCAGAAAATGACATAAAATAGAGTAAAAAAATGAACAAAAGGATAAAAATCTTTAAGTATATAAATAGAAATTCTGAAATTAAAAAGGATGAGAGTTAAAATTCTATAAATCGTTTAGAAGTATCTAAGGGCAGATATCAGCATTAGAAAAGTAAAAACAACTGAGATATAGGACAATGAAAAGTTGTTCAGTATGATGGAATGATACAATGAAAATGTATTAAATAAAGTGAACAGAATTTTAACTGTGGAACAACACCAATATATCCAACATGCATATTATTCTAGTATCAGAAAGAGCAGAGAGAAAGAAAGGGAAAGAGTGCATTCAAAGAAATCAGGCCTGAAAATGTATTAATTAAATAAAAGATATCAACATTCATGAAACTCAGTGAACTACAAGAAGATATGAAAGACTTCCACCCCAAGGCATAATATAAACAATCCTTTTAATAGACAAAGACAAAAAGAGAATATTTAAGACAACAGGAAAGAAGGATTTGTCTGTCATATGTAAGGAATTTTCATTATGATTATCAGCAGATTTGAAATTAGAAACTTTGGAAGAAAGCAATGAGCAGGAATATTCAATGTACTTGAAGATGTCAATCAGGAATTCCTATATGTAGTAAAACTCATTCAAATGTAAGGAGTAAAACGAGATATTAAAGCTTGTTATTTCTATATGTGTTATTATTTAAGGAGTCAAAGAGAAATGAAAGAACATGTATTAGATAGTAACTAAAAGCTCTCAATAAAGAAAAATACACAGGCAATTATAAAAGCAAATATTATTGTGATTATGCAATAATTTTTAAATCCACTTTTGTTTTCTTTATGACAAGTGAATAATTTTTAAAAATTACACCAGTAATTAATATTACTATAATTTTGATTGGCAGCTCCACATTTTGTTTTCTACATGATTTAAGAGCCCTGTTGATTTAAAACAATTATTAGCTTGTGGTTTTTCATACACAATATAGAAATGTAATTTTTTCATAAAAATCTAATAGATATATTGAATCAGCCAGTGCTTTAATCTTGATCCTCCCAGTTTGCAGAAGTGAGTTCTTTCTTTTTATGGAAAATGGCTTGTTATAAACTTATTTAGGATGTTCAGCTTTATAATGATAACATAATTGCTATTGTTTTCTTAAAGTAAATATCTATTACATATACATAAAAGGAAATGAGAAAAAAATGTGAACACTTCACTACAAAAACTCAGTAAAACACACAAAAAAAATCCGGTAATTAAATGAGGGAAGAAAAACCAGAAGGCACATAGAGAACAAAATGACAGAAAAAGTCTTTTTAAATCAATAATTACTTTAAATGTGGATGGATTTATCACTATTATCTAGAGACAGAAATTTACAGGATAGAAAAAATTCTAGGCTGCAACTCATAATATGTGGTTTAAAGACCCCTTCTGATCCAATCATATAAATAAATTGAAAGTTATTTATGTAAATACCCTCAAATAAATTAGTAATACCTAAAAAAAAAAAAGAAAGTTAAAGGGTGGAAAAAATATTCTATACAAGTATTGATCAGTAACAAAACAAAGGTAGCTATACTAATATCAGGAAAATATACTGAAAATCATCAAACTTAAAAAAGACAGAACACTGTATTGTATATTGATAAAAGGTCCACTATAACAAGAAGATATACTAAGTAGAAATGTTTGCACACCTAAGAATAGGTCTTCAAAATGTATGAAGTAAAACCACACAGAATTGAAGAGAAAGATGTTTCTATAATAATAAATGAAGATTTTAATATACAATACCTTTATTAATTATGGAAGAAACACCAGGAAAATGAAACATAAAGAAATATACTACTTAATAAATGCAATAAATCATGTAGATCTAATGGAAATACACAGCATGATCAGCATATGCACATACACATATATTGTGATATCTTACCACACAGTTTTTCAAGTGCTCATGTAACATTTTCTAGTAGAAACATTAAGTTGGGTCACAAATTCAGTTAGAACAGATTTTAAAAGATAGATATCATACAAAGTTTCTTCTCTGATCTCTAAAAGATGAAATTAGATATCAATAACAGAAGTAAATTTGCAGATTGTCAAACTTGTAGCTATCAAATCACAAAGGACATAAAAAATATTTATAGGCAATAGAAAAAGAACATGCCAAAAATTATGGAATACAGTACAAATAATACTAAAGAATGAATCTGTTACCATAAAATTTGCATTAAAAATAAGAAATATCTCAGGCATTTACTTGTACCATCTAAGGATTTAGAGGAAGCACAAACTAGCCTAAATTAGCACAAGGAAAGAAATAGTGATTAGAGTGAAGATAAATTAAATACAGTTATCAAAACCATAAAAAATTCAGTGAAACCAAATTTGTTCCTTTCAAAAGAACAAAATTAAGAATATTTTATATAAGAAAGTAAGAACAAGGGAGAATGAACTCAATTTACTAAAATCAGAATTGAAAATGAGGACATTGCTACTAATCCTGAAAAGTAAAGGGAATTAAAAGAGTACAATAAGCAACTATATACTGATAAGTTGTATAACTTAGATGAGATGGATACATTCCTAGAAACACAAAATGCACCAAGACTATATAATAAAGGAATGACAAATCTTAGTATATATGTACCTATAACTAATAAAAGATTAAATTAACTACCAAACTCTCCCACTCCTGACAGTTTCACTAGAGCATTTTATAAAACATCTTAAGAAAATACTCTAGTCACAGTATTTACAAACTTAAAAAAAAAACTTGAAATGTAGGAAATAATTTCTAACATTGCAAGAGTTCAGAATTGCTATGATAGCACACTATGAAAAAAATGGAATTTGTGAGAAGCAAGGATGGCTCAATTTATGAAACTTCATCAGTATAATACACCCTGTTAACAAAATGAATAAGCAAAAGCATGATTACTTATGATAATGAACAAAAAGGCATATTACAAAATTTGGCGGTCTGGGGATTTAGTTCAGTGGCTCTGCCACCTGCCTCATAAGTGCAAGGTCCTGAGTTCAGACTCCAGTACAAAAAATAAAATAAATAAATAAAAATTTAAAAATCCACAAAATTTATCATATTTTTATGAGAAATAGTCAACAAACTGGGAATGGATTATAACCACATCAACATAATAAAGACCATATGTGGAAAAATCCATAGGGTTTTCTTCGGAATAGTCTTTTCTTTAAGATTAGGAAAAAACCCAAGAATGTCTACTTTTGACACCTCTGTCTATTATAGCACTAGCCATTCTAGTCAGAAATACTAGGCAAAATAAATTAATGCCACACACATTGGAAAGGAAGAAGAAAAATTATCTCTATTTGAAAAAGTTTTATCTTGCATGTGGAAAATTCTAAAGTTTACACACACACTCATACACATGTAACAAATCAAGAAAATTGTTGGGATTATTAAATTAATTCAAAACAGTATCAAGATAAAAAGTCAATGCACAAATAAATTTGCAATTGTGTATATTCACAATGAACAATTTGTAAAGAAAATTATGAAAAGATTTCCATTTATAATCACATCAAAAAGAATAAAATACTTAGGAATTAATTTAACTGAGATAAAAGTCTTACAGAATGAAAAATGCATATAGTAGTGAATAAAAATGAAGACACCAACAAGTAAAAATACATATAAAATTTGACACTGTTAAAATACCAGTAATATACAAAATAATCTATAGATTCAATATAATCTTTATCAAAATCCTAGTTACAACTTTTTCAGAAATAGAAAACTTCAATATAAAACAAAATGTAAAAAGATCTCAGGAGTTAAAGCCATTTTTACACTTGGTCTTAGCCAAAACTGAGAAGTGATCAAAACCATCTTTAAACAGAAAAAGGAAGAATCACATTTCCTGATCTCTAGTCTAATGCAAATCATAGTAATGAGTACAATATGGCGTTAGCATAAAGACATACAGAGCAGAAAAATAGAATAAATATGACAGAAATAAACTCTCACATATATAGTCAAATTGTTTTTGGCAAATCTTCCCCAACTATTCATTGAGGGAAATGACAATTTTCTTAATGGGTATTTATATGCAAAAAAATTGCTAAACTATACATGTACAGCTAAAAGTATTAGACATAGATGGGAAGAACTTCACAACATTGACTTCGGCACTGACTTCCTGAATATGACATAAAAGGCACAGGTAGTGAAAAAAATATAAAGAGAGAGATTAAATTTAAAAACAAATTTTTTAAAATTGAATTTATTGGTACATTCTAAGTAGACAGTACAGTTACATTCATTACTGAGATCTTGTACCTTTACATGCCAGGTCTTGGTTCTCATTTTTTTCCCCTTGTCCCCACCCTCCCTTCACCCCCTTCTCCCCTCCCTCCCTTCAAACACTTCAATTCCATTTTTACATTTTCTCATATTTTTTTCCTTTTCCCTTGTTTCCCCTTCCGTATCCTTCTTACTGTCCTTACACCTTTGGTCCTTTTCTTCCTATTTGTTAAGTGTCCCATTAGGATCTTGAGTACTATTTTAGTTTTTCACACCAGAGATACTATTCGGTATTTGCATATATGTGCCTTATTTATTTCACTAAGAAGTATATCCTCAAAATGTACCCATTTAACTATGAATGAATCTACTTTCCTATTCTTTATGGCTGAGTAATAAATGTTTAATAAGGTGTGAAAAGATACAATTAGCAGAGTAGAAAAAGCAATCTAGAGAATGGGAGCAATATTTACAAATCCTACTCCAATAAACTATTACCATTCACAATTTATGAAGAACTCCTACAAGTCAACAAAAACAAACTGCCTAATTAAAACTGAGAAAGAGACTTAATAGACATTTCCAAAGGTGTCATACAAATGGGCCAATGCTATGGTTTATATCTGGATGTCTCCATAAGAACTCATGCACCCAAAGCTGGGCCATTTGAAATGTGATGTCAAGTAGTAGGACCTGATGGGAGAAGCAGAGCACTGTGGGTGTGACCTGTGACCTGGAAGAGTTTGTCTCCCTTCCTGCCACCTTCCTGACACTCTTTGCTTTCCATCTGCCATGCCATATGTAGCTTCTCCTTTGTGATGCTACTCTGCTATGCTGTCCTGCCTTGAAACTAGCCAACTAGGGACTGAAACCGCTATAAACTATGAGCCAAAAAAAATCCCTTTTCACCTTTAGATTGTGGCTCTTGGGTATTGTGTCCTACTCACCAGAAAGTGAATAAAAGAGCCAAAAAACACATAAAAAGATGTTCAATATCATTAATAACTAGAAAACTACAAATTAAAACTACCACAAAATACTACCTTCTACCCCAAAATGATGCCTACTATAAAAAAATGTAAGGCGAGGCTTGGCAGCCTATTCCTATAACACTAGGGCTTGAGAGGCTGAGGTAGGAGTTTCACTTCAAGTTCAAGGCCAGTCTGAACTACATAGTGAGCTCAAGGCCAGCCTACACTACATACTGAGACTCTATTTTAAAACCAAACCAAGTCAACTGACTAACCAAACAAAAAACTAGAAAACAAGAACTGTTGGAGTGGATGTGGAGAAATTATAAACCAGGTAGACTGTTGGCAGAAGTGTAAAATAGTAGAGCTACTATGAAAGATGATATAGTCATTCTTCAAAAATTAAAAAAAAAGCCTCCCATATGATCCATCATTTCTACTCCTGAGTATACATTTAAAATTTTATATTAAGTTCTTAAATGTGTATGTGTATATGTATACCCACGATCATAGCAGCATAATTCCCAATAGCTAAAATTCCAAATTCATATGTGGAAAGCCAGCCAAATACCCATTAGTGAGTGTTTTTTATAATAAAAATATGATATACAAGTACAATGGAATGTCATTCACTGTTAAGATGAAAAATCTCTGCAATGTTCTATGACACAGGTGAGTTGCGAATACATTAGACTAAATAAAAGAAGTCATTCACCAAAAGTAAATAAATGCTGTATGATTCTATTAATATGAGGTACTTAGAAAAGTCAATAGCATGGTTACACAAAGTAGGGTGTGGATCACCAGGAGGTCAGGGGATAAGGAAACGGGGAGTAATTGTTTAATGGGAATAAGTTTTCAGTTTTATGAGATTAAAAAGAGTTCTGGAGAGAGACTGTGGGAATAATTGAACAACACTATCGCTTTATTTAATTCTAGTTAACTGTACACTTAAACTAATGAGGGCAGTATATACTATGCTATGTCCTTTTTGCTACAATGAAATATTAAAGAAAAATATAAGTGATCACAACAGTGTAGTGTTAAGGAGAAGCTTATACTATCTTGGATTGGTAGCAAAAAAGGAAATTTCTTCCAGAAAGTAATTTGAGCTCATCTTAGAAGGAATGTATAGTAATAACTGTAAGAGTCCCAACTCTGGATCCAGGTAAAGTTCAGCAATGTTTAGTGTCAAATGTAATAAGATCTGGTCCTAGGAGGAAAGTTACTGAATCTTGTGGGTAGAGTGCTGTTTATGTTGGTGGTGTGGATAGAGAGTGCAGGGACTCGAAAAGAATTCAAGAATAGGCAGGGGAAAAAAAAATGTAATTGATCCTGGACTCCAGAAAATGAGTGGAAGAAAGCAAAAGAAACTTCTTTATTTTTTAGTAGAGAGTTCACAAGAGGAAAACTCTAAGAAGGAGAAAAGATAAGATCTTATCACTGATACTTTTCATACAATAGGGTTTGTGTTTTAAAAGTAAGCTTTATTCTATAGTGTACTTAAGCAAGGAATTTTAGTGTGTTTTCTTTTCTTCATGATACACAACTTTGGTTCCAGAAAACCAAGACATAGATGTTTTCTAGCAAATGTGAAGTTTGGAGGAACTTTCCTTCTTATTTTCTATCATGGAATTCAAAGACATGTTAGTCAGGTTTTTATTACTATAAAAAAATACTTGAAAGAATAAGTTTATAAAGAGAAAATGCTACTTTTGTTCATAGCTTCAGAGGTTGCAGACCATGATAATTTGGTCCCACTGCTTTTAGGGCTCTGGAGAAGCAGCATATTATGACAGCAGCAAAACTGTTACCTCATGGCCAAGAACAGAAAAGAAAAAGGAAGACATCAGGATTTCACAATGTCTTTTAGGGGAACACGCCCAAGGACTCAAAGACTTTCTACTTGCCAGTACAGTGATACCTTGATTTTCAAAATCAATTTCATCTTAATTTGTGTTCCAACATTGAAAATTTCAAAAACTGTATGGAATTTTTCCCAGAAGAAATAATGGAAAACCAAATAACCGATTCCCAGGCCCCAAAATTACACATTTCAATTCATTTTTCCAGGACTTTAACAATTTTGCAATGATTTCTTTATTTCACTCTATCATGGTTTCCTCTTAGCTTTACTGGTGGTATCAGTAACTTTCTTTGGAGCCATGGTTTAGATATTTTATGCAAATATTGCAAAGCACATACACACAAACACACACACACAACAACAACAATGATGGATGTTTAACACACTAACCCAAGCATGATGTGTTGTCTGAGAAAGAGTTTTGCTTAGACTGAAGCATTGTCCCTTTGTGTGTGCAGGAAGACTGGACACATGACTCATTCTCAGTCCATCTATATATATATTTTTGGGTCAGATTTTGGTTTGACTATTGACACATTTTTTGAACTTTGATGTTCATGTAATGGAGAGTTCGATCTTGGAGCCATTCCAGATTATCACTGTACTTCAAAGTGTGGTCACACCTCCCAATAGTGCCAACCTGGCGTGGAACTTTTAACTTGTGGGCTTTGGGGAGACATTTAAAATTCAAACTAGCAGAATACTAAAGCCAAAAGATGTTTTTTCCTCTTTGTAACAGTCTGAAGCCAGCATTCTTTACTATCCCAGGGTGGGGGCATTGAAGTCAATGAGAAGACCTGGGTGAGTAATGGTTACCTCAAAAGTGAAGTGTGAGGAGCACCTGTCCAGGACCTTATTGAGATGGAGGATAGAGATGGCTAATTGTGATGCAGGTGTCACAGAGGCTGATTAGTTTTGGAGTTGCACCGACAGGAAAGGAAATTGAAAAAGATAAGTTTAACTAAGTATAGGGTGAAAATAGACTGGATGGACTGGTAGCTATAGGCCAGCACAGTTATAGATCGGGATTCAGGGATGACATAGTCCATTCAAGAGTTTTTGTGGCTCTCAGGATCAGAGAATAAATAACAAAGTTAAAGTCATAGGGCCAGTTAACAATGTGCAATGGTTATTAACTAGGGTGTCAGCCCAGCTATATTGTTTAGCAGTTATGGGGGTGTGAGGATGATTTGCTTACTAAATAGGAAAGACCCACCCTGGGTGTGTATTGCACTACACAATAGGTTTGTAGCCTTGGAGGAATAAAAATGGAAAGCACAGCTAGTCTCACTTCTGATTCTTTAGAGGAGTGCCAGTCTTTGCTAACACCTTTGGAGGTTTGTCTCCAGAAATCTGGCATAGACACTTCAGCCTTCCAGTGCAGACTCTTTAGCCTTCCAACACAAGTCATTCAGCTTCCCAGTGCAGACATGCATAGGACTTTGCAGTAATCTCTTGGCCTTCCACTCTTGACTGAATCCTTTGCTCACCACCATGCAGACGGCTGTTTTGCGTTGTTCCACATTTGACTCTGCAGGCAATCACTGTAAGCTTACCTCGTAAATCATTCATATATCTGACCTAAATCATTCATATAAATATATTTGGTCCTCTGGTGAACCCTAACTGATACATCCTAATCTAGGATCTGTAGCTGAGCCTCCACGTTTTGACTTTGGGTTCAATACAAAGAAAATAGTAGAAATTCAGACTGACAAACAGATAGTCGGAGTCAATTTCATGCACAGGACTTCACACTCCTTTTTTGGACTAATGCTTCATTAACATGTCCTTCAATTTCTTAGAAAATTTTTAAACAAAGTCTCCACACTTTTTCCCATTGGCATTGAGTCCTGCATATATTTCCTTTAGCTTATGTGACCTAACAATTTGGTTTTCCTGAATCCAGAATGGATTCAGCTCCAACATCCTGCTGGCCATGGACAGGTGCAACATAGCTCCATAGGTTAGTAAACAAGGAAGGCGTAATGCTGTGACCTGATTAACAAATAGGAAAGATGTGACTAACTTACCAGGGTTTGATAAGCATTTATGGCTAAATATTTCTTAGAAAAATCTTTGGGCTAGGAGACCAAATATTTTATGTTAGTGTTATTCTATTGAATGATTTTGAACAAGACAATTATTTTCTGGCCTTAGTTTTTCTGTTGTATTTATGCTATTTTCTAAAAATAAAAACAAAACAAACTTTCATCAGTTGTAATGAGAAAAAGGGGAATAAATAGTGTAACCATAGCATATTACATAAAATTGTCAATTAAGACAACTCATTTGCTAACATCTCTGTAGCACTATAAAATTTGGCAGATAGTATAGTCATTAAAACATGTAACTTCCTCACAAAGAAATGGGAGTCCATATCCAGTCACTGCCAACTAATAGCTGTGACCATTAATGAATGATTTAAGTAAGCCATTTGTGTGTGATTTCATTCATCTGTGAAAGGAAGACAAAACTTATTGTTTAGCAAGATTATAAATTAAACTGAGGTAGTGTACATGATATGGTCTAACTGATAATATGACCCTACCTAATGATACTCATACTCTTAATAATAGATTGAAATCTTTGCTATCGACTTACATCCTAAGTACTAGCCTTCAGATACCTTCAACCAAGGGGCTTGCTCTTCAGCTCAGAAATATTTCTCAGACTTCCTACAAGGATTAGTAATCATTCTGAGTAGAGTAGAAGGACAGGGAAGAAACATTTGTTCCAACCAAATCGGAGCCATCCTCTTTTCAGAGCCAGAATTTGGCCCAGCAAGACCGGCTATGCATATTCACAGCATCCAGCAGCTTGTTCTGTCATGCCCGAAAGATGAGTTATTGTGCAGGCCTCCGACCTCCCACTCACAAGCTGTCCGTTCCCATACCAAAGCCTGTCTGGGACTGTGGCAGGAGGTATGAGGGGATGCTCAGGGTTGGAAGGAGGCTGGGATGGAAACAGATGGTAGGTTGGCAGAGTGATTAAAACACTAGATATCTGTTTTAATGAATTGCCTATCCAGCAGATAAAATATTGCTACAGTGTGGCCCAGTCTTCTCAGACAGTAATTGCAGACTTATTTACAGGGTGTGCTTGCTGCCGGTGAAGCCATGCATTTTCCCTTGTCCCTTTGAATGTCATGGAATGTAGAATTATTTGGGGAGAGAGAGACACTTAGATAAGCAAGAAGAAATAAAGTCTACCCCCAAGACTTGTCCCAATCTGAGAGGTCTAAATTTCTGTAGTCCAAATTTCTGTGTGATTTTTGGTGGGTCACTTAACCTACCTGAGTTTCTTTTCTTTTGTAAGGAAAATATAACCTGCAATCTGGCTTCCTAGCCACTGCCTATAGTTCATACCTTAGTTTTCTCTGGAAGAATTGTGCCAGGTAACGAATGAACTGTGTTGTAAAATGAGTAGCAGGAAATCCAAATAATACAATGTATAACTGTTGACCTTCAGGCTCAGAATGTTTTTTTTTTTATGTAATTAGGAGCTAATATCTCCCCCTGCCAAGTAGGAACTATTATGAGGTGTAATGATTTAGTGTTTTTCCCTTAGGAAGAGGAGAAAAAGAAACCCACTGACATTTCTGGCCTACAAGTTAATTTGGACTTGTATATTAATTAATGCTATTAATGCAGAACAAACCAATCAGAATTAAAACTCTCAGCTAGTGCTAGATTCCTGATTTGGTGGCTAAAGCAATTCTCCCTAGAACTGCATGTTTCCAAATTTTCTCTTTCCTACATAGGCATTGGAACTTACAATGGATCTAAATGTTAGTAAACACAATTTTTATGAGTCTCCTTCAGCTTCTTTAACTGTTAAATGGGAATTACTGAACACACCAGAATTGGCACTGGGGGGGTCAAGTGTAATGGACATGCAAGTCCTTGGAAAATTACAAAGCAGTGAAACAATGCAATCATGAAGTCAGTTTTATAAACACAATCATAAAGATTTCTCTGAATGAATTTCAAATGAGCAAAAACAGAAGATTGTTACTATATTAATATTGGAAGGTTTCATTTCAGTTGTTACTTCCTAAAAAGACAGAAAACACAAATATTAAGTGGTAAATGAAAATTCTTTTCAATAGTGAAACAGCACTACCTGATTAGTCTTGATCTATCATGATCTTTCAGTGTTTCTGACCACTTTGACTGAAGTATCTATATTATTTTGTCACTCGCTTGCATTCCAATATGATTTCTTAAGTAGGCGAGAAAGAAGTGGATTTGTAACCTCTAATTGGGTGGCAATTTCACACAACTTTGAATAATTCCTCGATATGCTTCACATTAACAATAAGAAGTCATGGTCTAGTCAGTTAAGTGAGGTATATAACTTTAAAGATTACTATTTTCAATTAGAACACTTAAAATTCTAATAGATCCATTAGACTGATAGGTAGGTTTTGTCTGAGAAAGTCATCTTCAGCAAAACAATAGCATGAGAATAAAGGTAACTTTCATCTCACAAGTCATAATAGCCTCAGGTTGCAATGAGATCTAGGATATAGTTTTGGCAGCTCAATATTTAGACAAAGCAGTTGCACAGTTTTCTCAAAACAAAGCAAACCACTGAACTTATGGCTGAAAAACCATGCCTCTGTTCCATTGGTTTTTAGCTGTGCAACTGGAATTGTTTATTAAATATATCTGAATTATTCAATACACTTTGCTCTCAAGTCAAAAAAATATAGAATGTTTAAACCAATTCATAGATTTTTTGTGCAAACAAAATGGGAGAATACAAATGTACTGAGGTACGAACATCATTGACATTCTTCAATAGTATTTTTTTAATGAATTAGTTTTAACCAAGGAAGCCTGATGTTTAAGAGTTGTAAGAAAACTCACGTAAGGGGTGAGGATATTGATGGAGGATGTGTTTTGCAAGGCTGGCTATTTGGAAATGGGAAAGTTGTTTGCCAACACTTTCTATTTTAGGTGACTTTCACCTTTCTCCTAAGTGCAATTGTTATTATAGACTCTATTAAGAAATAATCTCTAATTATCTTCTAGTTACTCCAGAAGGAGAAGTGAGGCAGATAAAAGAAGTTCAGGAACCCAGAGTGATGATAATTGTTAATGTTGTACTGTTCTTTTGCTCCATTCTAAACCCCAGCTATTGGGTCTTTGGTTTAGTTACTGTCTATTCTTCTGTAATAAAGCATAGTTCTGGGTCCTAAGAAATTTCTTCAAATATTTTCTAAATCTCATAATAATTTTCTCCTAGTATACTTCTACTATTTAGTTATTGCATATATGGGATACATTATGATTACATAACAACAGTTTTCTCTATTAAGCCTTGGGATTTGAACTGTAGTTGAAATATCTTTTTCTTCATTGTCTTTTTTAGAATATGTAATATAATGGATTCACATTATATGTAGAATAAAAATTTATTTGTTTAAAGAATGTAAATGTACTAAGTATTTTTGATTTGTCAAAAGTCCACTGGTATTTTGGAGGTAGAGGCAGATAACAGGCTTAAATAGAACCATTCAAACATTTGTTAATACTGCAGTGTGTACCGATATACTAAACTTTAAAACAGAATGAATTTCTTCACATATTCAATAACTAATTAAATTTACCTTCCATTTTTTCCAAATGAGACATGAGATTTTACAAGCCCTTTGCTAAAACAACATTCTCCTGATATAAGTTGAAGAAAGACACGAGGTGAGAGTAAAGGTACTTAAGTATTTCCTAGTATTTGTGATCAAGTCATATATAATGACGAAAATATGTTTTGAAAGGGCTTCCCAGGTCAAATTCGTTTGCAATACCCAGGATTGCCCTACATTTTCTAAATAGCTTTTGCTGTTAAATCAATTGCTTCAAGTAAAAGAGCAAAGGGTTTTATGAACAAGATTTAATAATGAGAAAAATCAAACTAGGATGAGTAAATAATGTGCTCACTAGTATTTGTATTAGAGAATCATAAGGGCAACTCAATTTGTGCACATTGCATGTGCATGCGTGTGTGTGCGTGTGTGCATGCGTGTGTGTGTGTGAATGTGTGCAAGTGCATATCATGTCAGGGAAGATACAGCTGGACTGAATAACCTTAGAGGTTTTCTTATTTCTTTGTATATACAAAAGTGGATGACTGGAAACATTTTTTATAGGTATACATTGATGTTTTCTCCATTGTATTTCTGAAATTGTAAAAAAAAAAAAAATGTTTTGAAAATGCAGCATGGAGTCACCACCATCTCTTGCTAAGCCACAGTGCAAAATCTTCCATAGGGCAGACTCGTTGAGTATAGAGACCATCCTCAGTCTGTCTGTAGGACTTATTACACTGCTTGATAGGTAACAGCAACTCAAGAAATATTTGTGGAAAGAATAAAACATACATTAGGACCATTGTATTCTGTGGTCATGAAATTGTCCACTTGTCCCACCAGACCAAAACTAAATTATCATCAAGACCCAGATCCAAAATTGAATCTCCTCTTTTAGCACAATGGGAGGAATGAATACATTCCACACAATGAAAAGTATAATAGAAGCCAACGTGGATACCATTTATTGAGCCATCAATATGTGCCAGCCTTTCTAAATAGTCAATCTAATTCTCACAGTATTTCTTTAAAGCAGATCTCATGGTCCTACACCCCATATGAAAAGCAAGGGTCCCTAAAGGGTAATAATATGTCCAAATTGGCATAGTTAGTAAATGACAGATCCAAGATTGGAAAGTGGGATTAGCATTTTATATACTGTGCTTTTCCATGATGTACAGCTTCCCACACCTGAAAAAAATGGTAATGTACTAATTTAAATAGATATCATTTGTGTTATTGAGCAGCTGTGTAGCTCTCCAAATTGACTTCCTCCAAACTATATGGAAAATAATATCTAATCCATACTAATTATAAATACATAACCCCATGTTTTAAATATTAAGTAATTGAGGAGTAGTGCTGAGCTAAATATTTAGTAAATGATAAAGGTTAAAACTTTTGGCAGTGAATTGCATCTCAACAAAACCTGGTATTAATGATGCCATATTTTATTTTATTTTTTGTTTTCTTTTATTTTTGTACTGGGGATTGAATTTGGGTCCTTGTGCTTGCAAGGCAGTCCACTGAACCGCTGAGCTAAATCCCCGGCCCACAATGTCTTATTTTAAATCTTGAAAGGGCATGAGGAACATTTGGTCCAGCATTTTGTAATAAGAGGGCTTTTACACTTTAATAAAAGGTAAGTGGTGACAACTTGTTGTTAAAGGTGGGGGACTACATCCAGCTACAGAGAGTCAAGTGGAACATTTCCTTACTGAGATTATAGAAATAGCTTTGTATCAGGATACACATGATAGGTAGACAGTTGTTCATATGTTGGTTGTGTCCTTCATCATAGAGAAGACTGTTTTACTTATACATATGATCCAGAGTTAGATACAGATTTGAACACTGTCTTTACTACTTATTACAAACTTGAATTAATAGATACCTTTATTGTTTCTTCTACGAAATGAGGATAATAATAGCAATCGCTTAGAGATGGAAGACTGAATTAGTCAATCATAGACAGTGATTAGACTAACATCTAGCACAGAGACAACGTGAAGCACATCTAGCCGCTGATAAACATGTTATGTTTCTTTTTTCTTTTTTTCAATGCTATATCAAAAGACACTGGGAATAGAGAAGAACTAGAAGGAAAATCTCTGCTCTGGAGTTTACATTCTAATTGGAGAGACGATAGGAAAAAACTATTTTACTAAAGGTGTAGAAGTGGCCACATGTTGAGATAGGTGTTTTTGAGACAGCTGGATTGATATGACAGGCATCAGTAGTGCTCTGGAAGGTCAGAGCCGGGTTTGTAAAAGCTATCTAGAATCTTAGTTGTCCTGGGAATATGGGCAAGATCCACATTGGTGAAGAAAAGGACATATGGCACAAATAACAAGAATGATATTTTAAAATGCAGCAAATTGCAAGACAAGTGAATGGTTGTGTGTTATGAATGAGTGTAGTATGTGTATGTGTGTGAGTGTGTGAGAGACAGATGAAGAAGGAGCAGAAGTGGAAGGTGGAGCAGGTGGGGGGCAGGTGGTACATGGTAGGCATGGAAATCAAAGCAAAGCACAAAACGCGAATGGTGCATTAGCAAATGTTAGAAAAAAATGTACAACAGATTTGAGGCCAACCCAAGGGAATTTATTTGCATCCTTAGATGAAAATGTTTATCCACTCATGGGCCTTTAACTGTAAATTCAAGAATAGTAAATGAAGAGGGAAACTAATCCCAACATACCAAAGAGACACTAAGTGTTCCCCAAATTGTCGCTGGCCATGCCCAAGGCAAAAATGTTCAAAGGATCGCATTCTTTTGAGGAAAGAACAAGAAAATAGGAAAGCAATGTTAGGAAGAGATGTGATAAAGGAGCTTAGACATTGGAGGGATGAGAAAAAAAGGAGGGGGGATTTGGGTGGATTAAACCAGAAAAAAGAAGGCTCAGTAAAAAGGGGGTTTAAAACGGGGGGGGGGGCTGATGAAGCAAGGTATACGGCATACATTCCAATATCCCAAAGAACAGAACACAACTCCTTAGTCATATGGATTGTAGAGTGACGACGCTGATTTTAACAACATTTATGTCTTTTTTTTCAATTTTGCACCATCTATATACGAAACACAAATATATCACTAATAAGAGGTAAGTGTTGATAAGTGCTCTGGTCCTTTAAGGAGAGGTGGGTTACACCCAGCTACGGGGAGCTGAGTGAGACATTTTCTCTTTGAGATCATAGAAGCAGCATTGTATTGGGGTGCACAGGATAGTAACAGATGTTCGTATTGTGGTTCTGTCCTTCCACGGAGCCATTGGACTCTGCTCTCCTTCTGTATAGATCACTGTGAGTGTGCCCATGTATTTTGTTTACATTTTAGTTGTGCAGTAGAGTTATATAAGAAGCTCTAAAAAGTACCAATACTGGGCATTATTTTTAGAGAATTGCTGTAAACTGCATTTGACCATGGGATCACTGCAGCCCTTTCCAGTTGATACTGATGATCAGAAGTTTGAGAATCCTGCCTCTTCAGTTTGCTTAGAACAATGGTGAGGAAGTTAGATACATGAACTGATTTAGTGTATATTAATTATACAGAAGCATGGGTTTTATTTTGGCATGTTCTTACATGCACATGATGTCTAATGTCACTTCTGATTCAAAAATTTTGTCTTTCTGTTCATTGCATCTCATTTATGTGCTACTTCCTCCTTTTACTGATGGACTGACAGAGGTTCAGGCAGTGTATGACCTTCCCTAAACCAGGCAAGTCAGACCCTGGGAAAGTAATAGCCTCTAAGTGGGGACCTGTGGTCCTGATTACTAATCCTGCACCTTGCTATTCTGTCACTTGGCCAGTCACCCCCATGCAGGGATTGTGAGATTGTTAGCACAGGGGAGATTTCAGTTAAAGGCTTTGGATGTTTGCGAAAGTAAAATACAACTTGTCAGTTCTCTGGAATTGGATTTTATATCAGAGACAGCAGTGTCAGAGCTAGCAGAGTGAAGAGGCAAGCAGCTATGTGATTCTCTAACTCTCCCACTGATGTTATGTCCCTGTTTAAGGAGGCCAGCAGGCATTAAGTCAACACTTAGGCATTAAGTCTCAGGACACAGGCAGGTGGAGAAACATCTTGCTGCTCCTCTGGCTGAACAGCGGAGGGAGACAAACTTCTGAATTTGTCCAACTGGGCTTGTAGGCCACCAAATGTCGGTGTATATTTTATGTAAACTATTTTTTTCAGAGTTACAAAGAACATTAGATTAAAAGTGCTTCAGAGGGATTTAGGTGAGTGATTTCAGACTAATAAACTCAGGAAGGGAGAAGAAGAAGGGGGACTTGAGAGCTAATAGGTAATGGGCAGAGGGTCCTGCTAGTGGGTGTTCATCAGTCAAGGCCTAGAGAGTGGAGCAGTTGTGTGGCTATACAAGAAGGATGTGAAGGAGAGAAGCAAGTTGGACGTTGGCAGACACAGTTATCCATTAGTATCTGAGGGGATTGGTTCCAGGACCCTGGAAAATGCCAAAATCTGCAGATGCTTGAGCTCTCCATATAACATGGTATAATATTCGCATATAGCCTATACACATCCTCCTGTATACTTTAAATAATCTCTAGATTACTGTGATAGCTAGTACCATTTAAGTGTCAGGTAAATGGTTCCTATACTGCATCATTGAAGGAATAATGATGAAAACTATCTGTGTACGTTCAGTATACATGCATTTTTTTCCTTGATTATTTACCATCCTCAGATAAGAAATCCTTGAACATGTATGTACAACTCCACGGACAATCACAGTGAATATTTAAATTAAAGCAAATATTACAGTAAAAGGAATTTTGCCATTAATTCCCCCCAAAATATGCCCCCTCATTTTGAACATGTGTCCCATCATTCTTGCCACTTTTTGAAATATTCTGGATTTCCTTCAGGAATATGTTTAGGAGATACTATAAAGAATGTGTTGAAGAGTGCTGCTGCTTGCCATACAACAGAAAGGGCAGCTGGGAAAAACTGTTCAAGGGTTTCCTCCCTCACCCTATTCATTGGATCTGAGATGCTGTGACTTCTAGCTGTTCTCAAAATCAAAATGACCATGAAAGGTGAATGTTTTCAGGACATCAAGGTAGTCATAGCAGTACAAATAAAGACACAAAGGAACTTCCAGAACTGCTTCAGAAAGTAGAAAGAAAGATGAGATAAGTGTGTTTGGAGTGTCGGGAGAAGACTTTGAGGAGCATTAATGACAATGTGTCTTTTACTGAAATATTTTTAAAAATTGTGACATTCTATCTTCACGATCTTTTATTCTGTTGTGCACACTTTCAATAAAGTTTTTAATCTTCTGGATATCTGTTTGAATCTGTTTTATGGATTCTATTTCTTTCTTCTGTTGGGCATTCATTGTTTCCATTTGTTTCTTATGCTAGGCCTTCATGGCTTCTATCATGGTCCTGAGCTCATCTGTTTTTTTGTCAGTTTTTGTTCTAGAGTCTTGAATCACGACTTCCATTTTGCTTACCATCTCTATGGTTATCTGGGAAATTATTTCTCTTTTGAAATTTTCTAGAACCTGATTGATCTGTTTTGTTACTTCCTGTGCTATGAGTTCAGGGTGTCCTGCTGGTTCACTATCAGAGTTTTCATCCTCATTTGTCCTACTGTTTGCCATTGGTGAACTGGAAGTCTGTCTTTGTGTCTTGCTTGTTTCCACCTCACCCCAGAAAGAATGGCTACTATCAAGAAATCAAATAATAACAAATGTTGCAGGGGTTGTGGGGAGAAAGGAACACATCTCCATTGTTGGTGGGAGTGCAGACTGGTGCAACCACTACGGAAATCAATATGGAGATACCTCAAAGAGCTGGGATTAGAGGTTCCATTTGACCCAGCCATCCCTCTGCTGGGTATCTTTCCAAAAGAATTAAAAGAATCATACCACAGTGATATATGTGTACCTATGTTTATAGTGACACAGTTTGTAATAGCTAAAACTTGGAAAAAGCCCATTTGCCCATCCATCGAGACTGGATAAAGAAGATGTGACTTTTCTATAAAATGGAATACTACTCAGTCATAAAGAATGAGAAATTAGATTCATTCATAACAAAATGGATACATATTGAGGTTATACTCCTAAGTGAAATACATAAGTCACACATGTGTAAATACTGAATAGTTTCTCTGGTGTGACAAACTATAATAGTACATAAGATCCTAATGATATAATGGACAATGTGAAATAGGAAGAAAGGAGCTAAAGGTGTAGGGAAAGTGGGAAAGGCAGGAGAAAGCTAATAAGGGAAAATAAAAATATGAGAAAATGAAGAAATGGAAATGATGTGTTTATAAAGGGGGAGGGAGGAGGGGTGAAGGGAGGGCAGGGACAAGGGGGAAAATGAGAACCAAGACCTATCATGTAAAGGTACAAGGTCCCAGTAATGAATGTAATTGTACTGTATACCTAAAATGTACCAATAAACTCAATGAGGAAAAAAAATTGTAACATTTACCATATTTGCTGATCATACCTTGTATAAGTCTACCTCTGACCTGCTGTGCTGATTTGGATCTAAGGGACAGCGTTTATTGGCCCTTAGTTGCCATTCTGGTTTTTCTTTCACTTCTCCCAGTTTTTCAAGTCAAGTTCTCATAAATTATGCATTAAACAACACTGCTCTGGCCAAGAGGGCAGAGCTATGCCAGTTTCTTCACTTTTCTATGGTGAGAACCTGGCAGAGACACCTGATCCATTACAGAGCACCACCATATATCCCATCCCATTTAATCCATGTGGGGTGCTTACATTTGGGCACAGCCACATGCCCAGAAGAGTTTTCTTATAAACCACCCCAGTATTCACTTGCCTGCTCCTTGTAAATGAGGAAATTGCATTTGCTTATGTGATACTAGGGCTCAGCCCAAGTCTATCTAGTAATTCATGGAGTTGAGTTCTTAGTACTCGTTTGATAATGATCTCTGCTCAGTGTGACTCTCATCCTCTGTGATCTTGAAGATTTTTTTTTTAATCTAAGGAAATCACCCTCTTTTCTAGGGAAAATGGCTCCCAGATATATTGCCAATGCTTCTGCCACCTTGTGTTAATTTTCATAGCCTTTGAACAATTGGTAAAATAACTGCTGACGTTGTAGCTACTGTAATGGTGGTCTCAGGTAATTCAGGTAATTTTGCATGTGATGAGTGCACTGACATTGTTTAAATCTATAAACAGTAAGAAGTAGTATGATATATAATAGTATAAATATATATATATATATATATATAAAACAGATACATAATGGTATGATATATAATATTCATTTATTTATTCAAAAAACTTATTTTCTGGTGCATCTTGATATTTAAACTTACTTTCCCATTGTTGGAAATACTGCATTTTAAAACATTAATTATAAAATATGTAATAGTCACTAATGTGAAATCTTTTAGAAACAATTAGTGAGAGGCACTGCAGGAGGCCAGGCTTATACAGATTTTGCTTGTTCATTGATTTGTTTTTATTTTGTTTTGCTTCGTTTTCTCCAGAAGAGAGCTGTGACTAAAAATGCACTTGGTCACATTCAGAAAAATAAATTATCTTGGAGGAAATGGGAGTAACATTCTCCTATTGTTCCCCATGTAGAAGACCTTGGTGGGGGATAAACAACCTCTAGAAGGCTGTGTGTTGAGTTCTATCATATATAAAAAGGGGATGAAATGAAGCTTTTTTCAATGTGTAAAAAGTTAATGCAGATCAAATTATACTGGTGTGGACTTCTGGGGAAAAGAAGAAAATAGCTCATAGCTGGAAAGGAGAGAGACAATAAGCAAATATGACTTGCTGTTATTGAGAAGGTCAGCTCTCTGAGACATAGCTATATGGAAAAAGGAGAAACCAAGATGAAAAAGCACACATATGGCTAGTTTTAGCACTAAAGGAGTAGAATAAGCCTTAATAGGCACAGAGATTTTTCTAGGGTCCTGGATCAGCACTTGGAAAATGACCCATATGAACCTTTTTATTTTGCCCATAAGACATTGTGGTGGTAATTGTGTTAATCAGAAGGAGCTGAGTTTTGGTGAAGAATGTGGACTTCTTTTGACCTGCATGAGCTTTCAGATTTGGACCACAATGCAGGGGAAGTGAGAAGCTTACATTACAGATTATAGGATTCCCTGGTTATCATCCAGTGGGTCTTGAACCTGTTTTAACCTTTTAAAAAGTCATATTTCCACATTTTAGATTTCTGAGTTTATGGATGAGCTCATGTGAGATACAGAAAAACTTTTAGACAATTTTAAAAAAATATGCTCCTGTATTAATGAGACTGAGATCAAGTAGCATTTTCAGAGATTTTGGAATATTATTTCCCAAGAATTACTAAATGTGTTCCCATTTTCTGTATAATTTTTCAGCCCTAACTCACTTCTCACTAATCTTTGTTACTGCTCATGACATTCTTCTGTATAAAATTTTTTCACCCTTTGGCTCCCATGGCAACAATATTTCTCTTGGTTGCTATTCTTCTATTGCCTATCCTTGACATGCATTAGGAGTTTTTTCCTTCAATCCAACTTTGAAATTGCCTCTGTTTTTCTAACTTAGTTTGGTCAACAGAATTACAATAAAGTGACTTGTATTCCCTGGAGCTAATGGCTTCCAGAGCCCTGCAACCTATTTGGCAGAGGTATACATGGCAGCTCCTCCACCACATGGAGCCCCAGAGACAAGAAGGTGCACAGTAAAGTCATTGGCTGACTTGGGGAATTTGGAAAAAGTGGAAACATTGTTTTCACTAAAATTGAATGGGATAAAATAGATGGCAAATTTTTTAAAAACTCAATTTTGGAGAGAGAGTCTATTGTGCAAATGATGAACCAAAATGATGAGTAACAATTTCACAATACTGTCATTTATAATATATTATGAAGTTGAGGAACTTTGGGTTGTTCAGCTTGAAGAAAATATGTAGGTAGGATATGATGTGTATATTAGACATGTTAAAATGAATCATGAATGGCACATAATATTTAGAATTAGAATCTAGACTCTATTTCCCATAGAACAATGACCACTCATATTGTAACTCAAAGAGAAGGCCATGAATGCTCTCCAGTCATTGGCTAAGTTGCTGAAGGAAACGAGCCATCAATCATTGAGCAGGCCAACCCTATGCTAACTGTAGGGTTTTGAGTGGTGAAAAGGAAAACATAAAATATCTATTGAATGGAATTTTATCAGAGTTATGTATAACTTTCCTTTATAAATATTTACTAGTCAGCCATGTAGCTTAATGATCTCACAAATTTTCCCATCTTCAAATGCAAATATATCAGATTCCTATCCACTATATGTAACTAGTCAGATTCAGGGCAATAATTTGAAGTTAGGCTTCTGAAATCTTCCACCTCATTGTATCCACTAGTCTATTATTTATAGCTTCTTGTTGACATTTTTTTTCCACCTAATGGGTTCTTTTAACAAAAAGGGATTGAATGTTCTTCTCTTTCACTGGGGAGTACTCTTCAGTAAAAGTAGGGGTGGGATTAGTAGAAAGAATTTTGGAATCCAAATCAGAAAACTTACATTTTTGAACTAATAATGTTTATTGAATGGTTATGGACTGAATCTTAAACATATTTTTTGCTTTATAATTTGTTTAAAAAAGCCCGAAAAAACAAAAAAAAAAAAAAATAAAAACTACCATATTGTGTTAGTTACTTTTCTCTCATTGCTGAGACAAAATACCCAACACCCAAAGTTAGAGTGTAAGGGACTTTTTGGCTTACAGTTCATGGAGATTACAGTCCATAATCAGCTGGCTCCAAGGCTGGGATGACAAACAAGCATCACAGAGGAGAAACAACATGATGCAAGGGAGCAAAGGCAACAAGAGAGTTTAACAGCATCTTTCTGCCCCTTTTATGTTATTCAGACTACTTAGGGCGGGCAGCACTCACACCTTAACCCTAGTGCCCTTGACCCTAGCATTGCGTCATGAATCAACTCCAGCTTCACACACTCTAGATCAAGCCTGTGACCGCGTGAGGCTTTGGGGGGACATCTACACCCAAACCACAGCACATACACTCTGCCTATATCATAGGCTTCCTGAAGGCAGTGGGATCATGTTTTATGGACTTCAGTCTTTATAAAGAGAGCTTAATCTGCCTGGCAGATGTTTGGATCAAAACTTTTATAATTCACAATAAACATTTATCCTGATATAGGTGTCATGCAAAATGCTTGTCATTTTTCAGTAGATTACTTCTTCAATAATACTTCTCTTCAATAAATCAAAGTAAAATCCTCAAGACTCCTCAGTTTATGAAGGAAGTGAGTTTCTTTGATTCTCAGTGTAATTCCTTGGTCAGTTATTTCATCAGCAACATCCATCAAAATTCTTTCTTCTGCCAAGTTCTCAATCCACTCAGAAGACTATTGCACTAAAAAACCTTCTTTTTGAAATTTATTGAGTAATTAGGTACTCTACACTGTGATAAAGTAAATTAATTCTGTAAAGTAAAGAATTCTGTAACCCTCAAGATAACGATGTAAATTGGGCTTTATTTTACACATATACAAATGGTCAAAGTGATTAAGTAATCTTTCATTGTCCCATAACTATTAAGAGTCAATCTGACTCCAAAGCCTAAGGTATTTTTATTAGTTTTGTTTACTTGTTTTCCATGGATCTACCACTTTCACTTTTGCCCTGCATTTGTAGCTCCATTGTTTGTGATGACTCAAATGCTGTATTACTGCAAGGCATATTTTCTCCCTTTAAAATTCCTTTTGTTAGGAAAGTCTCCATCAATTCCCTGGGTACATCAAGAAGTTGTGAATGTAAGCACCAGTGCACCTCTATTAAAAATAAATGTAGGCTGGAATGAAAGGCTTTCCTTTGTCCAACTTCTGCAAAATTTCATACAACTATCATTACTCACATGAGTGCATTCTATGCTCAACTAAATAGAATTACTAGTTCGTTCCCAAAAGGAATGGAAGCTCTGTGAGAGAAGGATGACTTTTACCTCTATTCTTCACTGCTGGATTCTTAGCTCCCAGAGCAAAGTGAGTCACAAATTAGATGCTCAATTAATAGATGTTATATTAGTGAATAAATGAATGAATGTGTTCCTCCAAGGAATACTTGGATGTCTTTTGAAATTCTTTACATCCACTTACTCATGATTGATTCTTCCTCAGTGTTTAAGTTCTACCTAAAAGGCTACTTCTTTGATGAGGATGTCTTCAGTTCTCAGCCAGAGCATGACAGAGATAGCAAATGTAGAAGCATATAATACTCAATTGGCTTATGTTTCAGTCAGCTTTCTTGTTGCTCAGAAAAAATACCTGATACCAACAATTTTAAAGAGGGCAGGTTTATTTAGGCTCATAATTTCAGCTGTGGTCTGTTGACTCCAAGCAGAAATAGAGAACAGGGGACGATCCCAGAAAAGAAGGGACCAGGGATCTGATGTAGTTCTCAGTGCGACACATTCAAGACCTACCCAGGCACATGCAGAAATGAGCTTTACAGCCTAGGATTTAGCTCAGTGGTCCCGAGTTTGATCCCTGGTACCAAAACAAACAAACAAACAAACAAAAAATGAGCTTTACTAATCTCCTAGACAGTTCTCCATTTGAGAATTAAGATTAACTGTCACAATTTCTATTTAGCCACCATTTGCTCCCATTATTTCCCTTTTCACTTTGTGTATGAAAAAAAAAAAAAGCATTAGAGGAAAGGGTTACTATGCTACAGGTCATAATGTGACAGAGTGAGGGAGGAAAAGAGCTTAAAGAGTTCAGAAGAAAGATGATCTGTGTAGATATGTGATAAGGGTTGCAAGAATGCAGTCAATAGTATTATTTTTTTTCCCTGCCCAAAAATCCATGACAGACATGGTAGCCGATAAGGTTCAGGAGCAATGGGAATCCAATATAGCCCGTATGAATGAAAGAATGAAACAAACTTTTAGAAGCCCAAGCAGCTATAATCCCTCTTGTGCATGCTTTACTGAATTTGGCCTCCCTGATATAGATTTGGGAAGAAAAAAAGTAGCAGCCTGTGGATACAATGCAAAACCAGCTTTCAAGCCGGAAATTGGAGAAAGAAGGTGGGGGAAAGAGGAATGCATTTTGGAGAAGGGACCAGCATGTGTGTTGTTCATTGTTTTTATTTCCTCACATATAGTTTTGTTGTTCTCATAACATACTTTTAGAAAATTAATAGCTTATATACGAAAATGTATAGGTTTCAAAGTGCTATTGTTAAGTTACAGTTATTAGATTCTCATAAAAATAGTATGAATTATTATCCTTTGCATTGATTTTTATCCATTTTTGTTTGTTTTCAATATTTTATACTTTTTCAATGTTGTAAGGAGAAAAGCAGGGCAGGGAAGTGAGCTTAGGTGGCAGGAACACAGATACACAAGCTGAAGTCTTGTTTCTCTCAACTGTCTTATGAGACCAAGAAAATAGTTTCCAGAGCTGGTATTGCAGCAACTCTTCAATATGTAGCCTGTAATTGCGCCTTACTTTAACTAGTTCCAAAATCTAAGGTTGCTTTGTATCTCTATGCCATCTATTTCTTTCTTTTTTCCCTGTCTTATTCCTTTTCTCCTCCTTGCTCATTCTCTTGCACATAGTTTCTTTCTCTTGCTCTTGTATTATTCTTTTCTGTTTTTCTCTTCTTCTTCCTTGACAAAGGATTGAATACAAAGAAAGAGAAATGATGATTTCCAGTGAAATACAATAAAGAAGACTCTGAGAAACCAATGATGACTAAACTATAAACTGATGCTCATAGAAAACCATTTCTCAGATTATATCCTAATCGATTATTCCTAATGAACGTTGTGATGTATTTATGTATAAGTAGAATTTTCTCATTAACATTTTGATCAGTCACAATGACATCTAGAGCTTTATTTAGTCCATAGTTTAAAAATTAAAGTAACACTGACCTTTGCTTACAGATCTATGAGAAAACAGGGAAATAAAAACAAATGTATCACTGATTTTTATTTCTGTTCTGTCTGCTTTATCTTAGAAGCTGGGCTACCACTTAAAGCAATCCTCCAGGGTTTTAAAATTCAATCATGCATTGGTACAAAGTCACTAAACTGTTAAGAAGTACAGTTTGTAATTCATGGTCCTTGAACAGGAAATTTACTTTTCAACTGTAAACCATGTAGCAGATAATTTGCGGTCCTCTTCTGCTCTTCTTGCAAGATCTACATCTCCTGGCTTCTGCCTGGAGAAGAGCAGAGCAGCAGAAAGGAGAGGCTCCTCCTCTAATTTCAAGCCTCCCTTCTGCCCTGTCGCTGTTTGTGAATTGAGCCCATGCATATCAATCCTGTGGCCCCAAAGCTGTGTCTATGACAAATTGTGGTTGTTACATAAATTTACAGTTATGACAAAAACAGGGCAGATCAGCAGCTCCAAAAGCAAAACAGATATGAATGTTTAAGAGAATTCTTGAGTCCCCCACTGTGATAACTTCCCAGTTTATTCTTACATCATACTTTCATCGCTTCTGCTTACTATCAGAGTCAGGCGACATCATTTTAGGTGGTAGATTCACTTATGCTGTTTTAGGCTAGTGTTCTGCTCCTCGCTACAGCATCCGGCCCTGGGAACTAATACTTTACTGTAAATGTCATTTTACCTAAGGAAAGAGCTGTGGCCAGTGAGCCAGGTACAAGAGGGAAGGGACGATCACAACCTGGACTTTGGGAACTATTTTTATTCCAAGAGCTGCTGTTGTCTTAAGTACTTATGATGTGGCCTAGAAAAGACAAATAGTCTTCTGAAAATATCTCTGCAAGAAGAGAGTTTTCCCAAGAACCTATAAAACATTCATAACACCTTCATTGTGCTGTAAATCCTTAGCTGGAGTTGATAACAGTGCATGAATTTTTAATGTAACATTTATAAATGGTTATTAAAACTATCCTTAAAGTAAAGTGTCAGTTTATTTTTAATTAACTGTGGGCTAGTTGAGTTCCCAGATGGCCTGGGGAAAGACCAGTAGGCCCACAGTCAATTATTCTCTTTTCCAGTCCATCTTTAACCCTTTATTCCATGCTGTCGTGAAGACCAAAGCATGCAAGCTTAAATAAACACTAAATACGGTCTTAGGACCATTTTATTTCCTTCAGCTACCATGGCTACTACTAAGGCAAACACTGCCATTTCTGAGTTAGCACAAACAAACCTCCTTAGATTCATACTTATTCAGAATGAAAATCAGACCTAAGTGTAATAGATGGGTCCTAAAATATTAGACCTGATGTGTAGGATTCTGACTCAGGATCAGTGGCATTCTGTTTTTATGCTCTTGGGAAAAGTTAGGAAGGAATGTTACATATAGCTCTGCCTCTCTCTAATTATAAACTGAGTGTATTGTTTTACAAATTATCATAATAAACTTTCCACACCTAAGGCCTCCTCTTTTTCTTCCAGTTATTGATAATTGTTTTCTTGGTCTGCTATAACTTCCCCAATTTTGAGTTCCCTATTTCTAGAACTCAGAAATCAAGAAACTTGTTTTGTCCATAGGTTTTAGAGTAGAATTTCTTCCTGGAGTTGGAAAGATTATATCACTCAGGGTATAAATTATTTCTGCACTGTCCTCTGCTAATGCTGGGTAGCTTCTGATGGAGGCCCAGGTACAAGGAAGCTATCACACTTCAGGAAATTCAACTGCTAACAAGATAAATTTGGTTTCTTTCTTTCTTTTTTTTTTTTTTTTTTTTTT
>NW_022900948.1:33730110-33752718 GCF_012274545.1 Fukomys damarensis
TTTTTTTTTTTTTTTTTTTTTTTTAGTTTCGTTTCATTGGGTCTCAGGTCTCCCAAATATGACTGTGATATTGATTCCCAGGAAGAGGCTTGGAAGAGAAAATCTACTCCGTTGTCTATCTTGGCTAGAAACCTTTGAATACATGATATCACATGCTCTGAGACAAAAGAGGTCTTTTTCAGAGGAATTCAGTCATCCTAGAAGATGGATCATCTCAGCTAGAGGGATGGCAGAGCAAACCCAAGGACATAATAAGCCAAGACAGTCACAGGACTATTGCCTGTCTCTCATTTGCCATTGGATGACAAAGATTATATAAATTATAAAAATCTAGCCCTCACAGAGTATAATTGCGTATCTGCATGTTTATATAAGCATCCGAGTTTCCAATATTAAATGGAAAAAGCCATCAATTTTCTTTAGTAAATGAACAATTGAATCTACTGGGCATGCACCCCCATTCCTTACAATGCAATAAAAGCCCTTCAAGTCTTGACCTCAGATGTCCTCTAGTGTCTTCTCTCACCGACTTAACTGTTCTGCACTCTGGATAGCCCTCAGATGGATTCAATATGCTCTTAGGACCTTGTCTGTCAAGACTGTTCTTCATGTCTTTCTATGCTTTAAGAACTCCTCCTCATTTTTCAATATTCTCTCCAGGTACTCGCTTCCAGGAAGTTTTCTTTGGCCATTTAACCCCTGCGATCACATCTGTTGTAGTAGTCATCACATTACACAGTGATTTTCTGCTTATATTTTTATTTTCCTTCAGGAGTGTGTGAGCACTGCAAAACAAATAAAATGCATTTGTCAATCTCTAAGTTGTAACATAGGATTAGTCATGGAGGAGGCACTTAGTGATCAGGTAGATCAAGTTTATAATTCAGTGTGGGCTCTGTGTGTTGCACTAATCATTGTTAAAGGCAAAGTGGTTAATTGTCTTTTTTGGTTATGTTACAGACCATTTACAAAGAGTTTACTTGATTAAGGAATGGTGATGTACTGGTCCTAACATGGACATAAACTATTTGAGGGTCAAACAGCTGAGTTCTAACTAGAAAAACACTCTTTTTATGGTAGAATAGTTTGTGGCTGTGACTATAGATTATCTATGCTTAAAGTGAATAAACACTTGTGTGAAGAAAATGTAGAAAAGAAAATTGAGATCCTGGAATTAAATGTGGTAAAAGTACATCCAGAAGTTTTCCTTCTCTTCCTCTAATCCCTACTCAAATGATGATAGTGACTGACCAGAAAATAACTAACTGCATACAACATAAAGGAAGAAAAGAGTAGTGGATGGAAAACAAGGAAAATCAATAAAATGGTGAAAAGTGAACATCTATGACTAGATAGCAACTAATAACTCCTTGGAGGGGCTGAGTGGATGGTTTTATGAAAATCTGGAAAAGCCAGGAGTTGGCGGTAAGAAATGCTTTTGATGTCAGACAGCAGGGTTAAACTGGAAGCAGAAGGACTCACTGGAAGAATGTCTAAAGAACATTGAGGCACTCAGAGAAACTCCTCCAGGTCCCTGTCACACCCACTGCCCAAAATATGACAAGATTTCATAGTTTAAGAGACTGAATCAGACTGACTTTAGTCTCAGGAATATTAGACACATTGACTCTTGGAAAATAAACCCAATATATGGAAAATGGAAATACCAATTAGAAGTTTGATACTACTTGACCACCACAATGCTGGAAACAAAAGCTATGTCTGTAGACAATCATCTGTAGGGAAAGTAACTGATTAATTGAAAGATCCAACCAAATAGCCATCTTCCAGAGCAATGACAGTGCTGGACACAACCCTCCTTGCTCTGAAGCACTGCTGTAGACTGATCACACACTCATAGAAGCTGAGGAAGCTTCTATATAGATGGGAGATATAAAAATTAAAGCTCACCCGAAAAAAACTCATATAAGTTCTATAAAAAGTACTCTGAGGAAATAGAAATAATCTAGACAGCAGAAATAAGAAAAATATAATTATTCCTCTTGCAAAACATTTAATCTAAAGAACAGCAACAAGGAAAGATGTTTAAATGTTATAAAGAAAAAGAAAGAGAACTTATAAATTGAAAATGTGGTAGAAAAAATTATAGACAATAATGCAATGTGAAGCTTAACTGAAACTCTTAGAAGATAAGTGAAGACATATATCATAGGACACGAAAGACAAAATTGAAGATTAATATTGGGAGTCTAACATATAACTGAACAAAGTTGCAAGTAACAGGTAAAAAAGGAAAGAAGATATTTACCAAAGAAATAATTCAACAAGGGCTCCATGGAGTAGCTAGGATATCAGAGCCTTATCATTATAAGATTTCCGAGCATGGAAAATAAATCAAATATTATTAAAACATCCAAGAGATGTCAAACAGATGATACACAAAGGATTAAGAATCAAAATGGCACTAGATTTGCTAGAAAAACACCATTAAAATTTTCCAGGCAGTGAAGAAATACTTTAAAAAATTCTCAGACAATAATTTCAAACCTCAGTTGTATAAACAAGCTATTGTTTTATATTAATAATACTTCAAGGTTACAGAGACTCAAAAATTTAACACCTATGTGCATTTTCTTAGGGAAATAAAAGATGTAAGCCACCTAAAAGAGAAAGTAATCTGAGAAAGAGAAAGCTGCAAGGATTTGGAAATAGCCAATGTAACGGGGAAGTGGCGAGAGAGCAGAGCCTTAAAAACAAAACTGTGAGTGGCACAACAAACCAACAGTGGTAATGATTAGAAGGGACTGGGACCTCTTGGCAGGTGCCTCCTGGACAAAGGAAAGGAAATGCAACCTGAACATCCATATTGCCCCATGCATGTTGTTACACGGAGACCTAAATTAGCAGTAACAACACAGAACAGCCAACCAATGGAAACGAATGAGTCAAGTGCTAATTTTAGGAGAAACTGTGTGTCTGTGTGTATGCCTCTTTTGTGTGCACACAAAGCACACACATACATAATCATAGTGTACATTTTTTTAGCTGTAAACAATGTTTATAGTCCATAATAATGTAAGCCATGATTATTAATTCATATAAATGTAAACCATGCCTATAAATTTATATAAATATTGATATTTCACAATTTGAAAGATGTGAGAAAGAATTTTAATTGATGATTCATGAAAGAGAACTAAATTCTTTTTGTGTGAATTCAAGATGGCTAAGCATTTTCATAACCAAAATAGCATGAGTTCATGACTTAGACATATGAAATAAATGCTTGACAAAATCATTAAAAATGTTTAAAGAAGTTAGCTCTGGGGAATAATGAAACCAAAGCTTGCAAAGTTTTGGGTAGGCAACTGCATATTTTAAAGTTTGAACTATTGATATTTTGTAGTGCTTATTTTATAATTATTTCAACTCATGTTCAAGAGTATGTTTCTCACAGGCACTGAAATAGAGCAGTAGGTCAGACAAATAGTATCCCTCTTCATACATATCATTATTCTGGAGGTAAACACTAACAATACTGATTTCAGGCACTGATTAATATCTCTAAAAACTGAAAATTAAAAGGAAATGGGTCAAACGAGTGCACGCTTTCTAGTTCAAAGAAGAAGACATGTTCTACTTAAAAGTCTAGTTGCATTATGGTTATAGGAAACGTACTTGTAGGTTTTGTGAGAACTATAAGCACTGAAAATGAATAATACTAAGGAAACCTACTTAATAAACCTGCCTTAGGTGCATCTATTTTAAAAGAAAACATAGATTATGAGAAAAAGCATATAAAGAATAATGTGGCTTATTTTTATGATGACAATTTGAGGTAGTTAACATACAATTAAAATAATCCCAAATGTATATGTGAAAATTTACAAGAATCACAAAATGAATGAAGAAAAAGCTTCATAGAAAAAGAACTCACTAACAATGTAGAGTGTACAGGATTATTGCGTTTAAATCCATGAAATTTATTTTTACCGGCACTGACTAAATACAAGCGAAGAGAAATGCCCGAGAGATGCACCACAAATGGAAAGAAGAAAGAGCGGTCCAAGGTGGAACCGAAATCATGTATATTTGCATTATGAGATTGGAGGAAATGAATTCCATCAGGAGAACAGGGCTCCCCATTGAGAAGTGCTCCAGAGATACCAAGTCAGACAGAGAACTCAGTGAACATCACTGAATTTGGTCATGAAAGAATCACTGAGCAGGGTTTTTGGATAAATTCAGATTGTACTATCTCCATTTTTGATTCAACTTTCTTCTGCTCACTATTCATTTGACTTAGGTATATATACCCTGTGCTAGAATTTTTAGATCTTGCAGGTAAACAGAAAAGAAAACAAGAATTTTCCCACCTAGCCTGGGGAACTGTTGTTTCTCAAAGTGAGCAATCCAATAATAAGTATTTATTATAGAAATTTCCCCACACTTTGCATACCTGCTTTATTCGTTTTGAGAAATAAAACACTTGGTGTAGGTGCTGTTGATGACAAAGGCCAATGTAAGTGGAATAAATGACTTTTAGATGGCACAAAGTATCATCATCATCATATTTGTGATATAGATTTGAGCTATTATAAAAACTTATGAAAGCTAAAAGAGGCAGGAAGCCTTATGAAGGTATTCTATGCCCAGACTGAGTCTTGAGTGCATTATGAAGCATGAATTGCTTTCAAAAGTAAGGTCATGTTCCTGGAACGTACTCCATCATCTAGAAATGCCAAACACTTCTCTGGCTGAATGTGAACTTCCTGTCTTTATTTACATTTCAGGGTTGCCATTCAGCAGTTGTATGACTTTTTACAAAGCCAATATTCTTAGGTCAAAATGGGAATAATCATATCTACTTTAGGTGATGGGTCTAAGGACAGTTTTGTATTGTGAGATGGAGCAAATAAGCACACAGAGGTCTGAATGCTAAATTTGGGGACTGCCATTCATCCCTCCTCCAGTTCTTCCATTCCTTCAATTCATGAAGGTGTTATGTGCTCAGGTTTCAGAGTGAAATAACACATTGTCTCATACAAGGCAGACATTGTCTATTCAACTATACCACTAATTGTATCTAATTTCTTTACATAGCTTTTCAGGGTTTGTCCTATTTGTTTTCCACCTACCCGCAACGTGGCATGCCCTAGAGGTCTTGTGAGTTCATCACAGGAGGATCGTTTCCACGGACACACTCTGCTTGTCTCTGCTCAGGAGCTCTGTGCACATAACTTTCTTCTTGTTTGTCTTCCCTCCCCCTTTGGAACTTAGCTGAGATGTTTACACCTCAGAGAAGCTTTTCTTGAAATCTCAGTTGGGATCTAGACACCACACATCCATAGCATCTTGTCATTCTCCATTGGAGCACTAATCAAAACATGTAAATAGAAATGTGAATCACACGATTTGTTTAATTTCTTCATTACCTTGCTAGCATATATGCCCTAGCTTTTCTTTTCAACATTGCAATTCTAGGACTTATTATGACATATTCCCATACTAGGATTTCAAGGAGCAGTTTCTGAATGATCAGACATATATAAAGGTTATTTTTAGGATGCTGGTCATGAGCAGCAATTTATCCTTAGGAATCTCTAACTTTCTTTAACAACCTGTTACAAACCCATTTTCTCCAGGTTTATTTAACCACCTCTAATTCTATTTTTATATACTTATGCATTCTTTAAAGTATTTCAGAAATGTCAAGCCCAGAATCAAATTATATAATCTTTGTCCACTATTGTCCAGAATCAAAGGCTGTTTTATTCTTCCTTACTTTTCAATTTACTTGTAAAACTGGGTAGGTGCGGAGGAAGTCTACTCCAATAGGAGAATTTATTGCAGCATGGAAATAACTGGCAATTATGCTTTCTAAATGAACTTGACTCTGTGGCTGGTGTCAAGTTTTGCTAAGTGCTTTGGGCCCAACTGAGACTAATTAGGCCTGCATTAAATATTAAAGCTTTCTGACACCCTGGTTCTGATGGTGACAGAAGAGAAGAAATCCTGTAACCTAATCTGTACCCAACAGGAGTAATTTATGTTCACTTCTTATAACAAAAGAAAATCCAATTATGTAGCTGGCTGGCAGATATATGTAAAGGATAAATTAATGTAAAAAATCACATAAACACTCAGACATACAGAGTACATAAAATACCACAAAAATGTCAACAGATAGTTCCTGTTTGCCACCAACTACATCAAATGCCTGTTGATTGTTCTGCTATAAACTTGCGTTTGGAAAGGAAATAGCTTTTTGCCTATAAATGTGTTTAATATAGCATAGGGGCATGGAGTCAGCGTGGAGTTTCAGAAGGTAAAAATATGATAATGCCACTTTTACATAAGAAAGGCCAGTTATGGGTGTACCTCATTTACAATCCATCACTGGAGCACACATTCTGTCCCTTCAATTATAAAATTTATAAAGGGATAGATTTCATTTTTTTCTCAGGTGGAGGAAAGCTGAAGGTTACAAGAAGTATCTAAGTCTTTACCGGATCGGTGGTTTGCAATAGGTCATGGAGCCCAACAGACTTTCTGTCATCATTTTTATGAAACAGAGTTGACACCCATATCTGAGAATACTGGACTTCTATGAAGTTGTGCAGTTTTTGCCTCCAAATGCGTGTACCAACATCTTTAACAAGTCCTATTTCGTATTCCAGTGCTCAACACAAACAAAAATTGATGATTTTATAGCAAATGTATGTTCATTACTTCTTTGGAAGCCACTCACTGTAGAAGGTTGCTTTTAGTGTGACATTTTTATAATGGGAAAGTTCAAACATATACGGAAATAGAAGCACTAATATAATAAAGCCCCAGGAACTTATCAACTGAGTTCAGTAATTATCATCTCATGGCCAATACATAAGGATTCAAAAATACCATGGCTGTTTCAAAAATTGTTACAGTAAAAGACACACTGCCATCGATCCCTCTCAAAATACCGCTCCCCCTTTCAAACATACTTATCCTACCGTTCTTGCCACTTTCTGAAGCAGTTCTGGAAGTCTTTTTCTTTCCCGTGCACGGTTACTTTCATAGTCATGGCTACCTCGGTGTCCTGAATCAGTTCAAAGCATGTATCTTTCAAGGTCATTTTGAATTTGAAAAAGAACCAGAAGCTGCACAGTGTCCGATCTGGAGAATTAGGTGGCTAAAGACAGCCTGTGATGCTCTCATAAGCCTGCCTTATTGTAGTCTGGCACTCAGAAGCAACACACACCGTATTTTTTACCGCATTCCGTGAAGATAATAGAGGGGATTTTCATAATTGCTTCAGAAAATGCTAAGAACAATAGGAAAAAAATGTGTCAAAGAGAATAGGAGCTATTTTGAATGTGGTTATGGGTAAAGTATTTCTCATTACAATAAAGTTTATAAAACTTAAACATCCATTGTATTTTTCATTACTTCTTAAGAGTTTCATTGTCTTCTCCCAAATCCCAGTTTTAAAAGGCAGATAGACATCAGTACAGTTACAGATATTTCATATATACATTGAAAATAGGAGTACTCCTTAAAAGTTATGACGTTCTCTTAACATTAATTCCTAAAGTAGGACAATTACTAAATAAAATAGGATATACATATGTGTATCTGTCTATGTATGTATAGCCTTAAATGGTCATCATTGCTGTGTTGATCTTAGAATCCTTTTTGCTTTCAAGTATATTTCAAAGCGGAATATGGGGCCTTGATAGGGTTAGCTATGGAAGGGTTTAAAAAGTGACAATAGTAATATATCTGGTGATAACAATGATTTTTGACATAAGTGGGATTGGTAAGAGAACTTGAATGTTACCTAATTGAATGTTAGCTAAAATAAGTATTGTTACACTCTTTAAGATTAATTTTTTACTTTGATAATATATTCCTTATAGCAATTGGAGATCATGTTTTTATTTTTGTTATGAGTGTACCAATTTTTTATCCCATGCATCCCAAAGCTCTAAGAATTTATTAATACAGAGTATACCCTCACCATTTGTTGAATGATGAATTAATAAATACAATGCTATTTAATCATAAAAGTCTTGAAAACAGTAAAATATTTAAGTAACCCGATTCTTCATGATTTTATTACTCTAATTAAAACTGTATTTAAATCATAGACATAGATCTCCTTCTTTAAAGCAATTATGCATTAAATTTACTGAAACTTGAAAAAAGTAAAAATAAACTATACAATAGGACAGATAAAAGATAATGAAGACCCATTCATGGGATCCTAATAATGTAATACAATCATGAGTCCCACAAAATCCTGCCTCTAGCTGCTTTCAGTTCTTAGTTCTGGTGATTCTCAACATATAGGTGTGCAAAATAATTAAGTAGGCTTGAGTAAGGTATTTTATTCGAAGAAGTAGCTTTTCAGTGACATTTTTAAGGACCTGTCTGCAAACTTAGGGACAATTTAGAGTTAGTGCCAGCCTATTTCTCAAAATTGCACTGTCACCCGTGTTAAAAATAATTAGGGTGCGGGTAGTGGAAGAGCTCTTTCTGATGGTGCAGTAAGTAGGACTTTTCTGGTTTATTGGAAGACAGAGCAATTTTCCTATGAAAGGACTATGTAATCAACTTAGAGACTATTGCAACCCTCATTTCCTTTCTTGAGTGCAACAGCCTCCAGAGCCAGAATTATTTATTCATTTTCCCATTTATTCCCCCCACCTTCTCTAATCACATTGTGAAACTATGGAAAAGCCATTTTCTCTCCAAAGGCAGCCGGTTGCCCAGGTTACGAAAGCCTTATCTGTCTCCGGTGTGATTTTGCTGAGTGATACCATTCATTACAGAAAGAAGGGGCCGAAGAAGACAGGGAAGGTGAGGGAAGGGCCATCGAAGCCAAGCACACTTTCAAGCTGAGCTTCTCTACAGATGAGACTCTCTGGGACAGTGTTTGCGATGCCCCCTCTATAGGCCAGGTGTCTCCTACACAGCTGGTGTGGGATTTGAACCCAATTTGGAGAGGTGGTTGGAGGAAGATGGGGGAAATGTGGCTATGAGTTAGCTGCCTAGAGATCTATCTTAGACATTATGAGTAACAGGATCACGAAAGAAGATGGGAAATTCCCTCTCTCTCTCTCTCTCTCTCTTCTCCTTACTTCCAATGACTCTACTCACTCGGCTCTTCAGAATAATAGCAAGTAAGAGTTGCAAATCAGTGCAGTTTTCCACCTCACAGTGGCTTCTTCCCATGTTTCCTACCTCTCTCCCAGTAAGTGTACAGCCAGGTCCTGTCTGAATTCTTACACTGACAGGGAGCCCATATTCCTTGAACATTCTACTGGAGGATTATCTTCATAAGTGCTCATAATATCTGACATTTATTGTATATTTCCTATATCCCAGGCTCTGCATTAGTTGCTTTCGTTTTTCATGACACTGCTTAATGAGGTAGGTCAGTGTATTGTCTACCTGTTTATCAGATGAGAAAATTAAGGCATGAGGTAACACATCTGGGAAAGAGAGTGGCTAGAATTTAAATCAGTGCTGGGAGGAGTCCAAGGCTTTTGATATGTCAACCATTCTATTCTATTATTAGGTGCTTCACTTTCCCTTTCTCTCTTATGGTACAGGTCAAAATCAGAAGTCTGAGATGCTCTAAAATCCAAAATGTTTTTAGCACCAATATCTCACTCAAAATTTTTCAAATTTTAGACTTTCTCAGATTTCAGAATTTTGGATTAGGAACACTTGGTTCATAAACGTTTAGGCAAACATTCCACAATCCAAATAATTATGAGATTTATTTGTAAGCCTTGTTGCCTCCAAACATTTCAGCAATGAATATTTAACCAGTGTATTTCTCTGTCAATCTACTTTCCTGTTTTCATTTCTCACTTATTGATGACTTTCCTCTTAGCCCTTTGTTCCTCTTGATGTTTTCTTTAAATTATCATGTCCTGAATCATGCATTTAGTCTACACTCGATAGCCCATTGAAAGAATAGACCTTTTATCTCTATACTCAACTTCTTTAAGTTCATTTGAGAGCAAATTCTTTTCTTAGCTTTCACTTATGTTACCTTTCTGAACCTCTTGTTACCCACTGCAATCCTCAGCTTACTTCAGCTCTGCCAAGTTTAATTTTTGCTCTTCTATTTCTTTTTCTTTTCTTTTTTTTTCTTTTTAGCTTTTTAAGTGAGTAGTAGCAAGAGTTTATATTTCTTCATATGAAATTTTAATTGATTAGTTTTATAATTCCAGGCCACTGGAAATTTCTTAGGTACGCACTAATTTTTTAAGCAATATATATATCCCCTTTTACCAGTAAACTATGACAATCTATGTCATGAATTAAACATAAAGATAATTATATAGGATGTGGATATGGGCAGTGTCACAAGGTACAGTGATCTAGAACTGACAAGAATCACTTCTCTTTTGGATTAGCTAATATAATGATATTGCAAGGGGTTACTTCAGAAAGATTTGCTTTCTGGAAAAAGTTGGCCAAAATTAACATTTTTTACCGTGTCCCGATTACTGATGTTAAGGGAGGTAGAGAGAGTTCTTCTGACATATGGACTCTGAGCTATAGCAGCAAACATTTTGTGCAGATCTTGGCTCTCATTCCATTATTTTATATATGTTTTTCAGTTAATTTAATATCAGGTGACTATTAATTCATCTAGAAAAGAGTTAACAAGAATTTACTAGTAGACATTTTAATAGCAATCGTTATTCTGCAAATATTGTCATAGTTTTTGCCTACAGCCTACTGAAGTGAGAAGAATCAATGACAAAACTGGTTGTGGCAAATCTCACAAAGAAAGAGAATTTTTTTTTTTTTTTTTATGGAGAAGAGAGTATGTGAACAAATATAGATCATTACAAAATCTTTCTCTTAAGGAGTAGCAGTTAAAAAGAGACTTAAAGGCTAACTTATTCTGGCAAACAGTGGGGATGAAGCTTTGAGAAAAAGTGTAAAATTCAAAGAACTAAAGGAGATTAAAACAGATGAAGGACAACGAGCAAGGAGGCTGGAGAGATATTAGGTGTCACATGCAGACGGAGCTGAGTTACATAGGCATTTGGAGTTATGTTACATAGTTACATAGGCATTTGGAGTTGGCTTAGTTATGCGAAGTCTAAGGTGGATCAATGGAAAGTTTTAAGAAAAAGATTAGGTTTAAGTAGATTCATGTTTGAGAAGATAGTTTTGGCTGTGATATAGAAATAAATTGAAGATAGTGATGAATGCAAATAAGGAGATCATTTAAGAAGTGCTGTAGAGCCAGGGGTAAATGGAAGACTGTGACGGCTTGCATTTAAGTAGTAGTGCAGGTGACAAGTGAACCATATTAAGTTACTTGGCAAGTACATTCTTCGATGACTTCATACTTGTTCACATGTAGATGAGTGTAAGAGGTGTCTAAAATCATGTATTTCAATGCATGTAGAACTTTTCCCTCGCAAAATGGGTATCCTTGACAAAGAGATAATGTGCAAACAAGTAAACAGAATAGATCACTGGCAGTTTGGGAACACTCAATGAGTATAGGTTATATTGGAGAATATAAGGAAGACTTCCTAAAGGTGGTGATGTTTGAAGTACACTTTGGTGTTAGGTTCAGTTTTATGATGCAGCCCGAATAGGCGAACACAATTATGATTGCCAACCTATGTGAGGATCTTGCTCAACAGGGTTTTATGTAGTCTGACCTCTGGAGCAATATACTGAATGATACACTATTTCAAAAATTGTATGTACTGTAAGGTAGCATGCAACATGCCAGTATCATTAATTTTGATTCACTGTGCAGAAAATAAATCATAGAATTTAAGTAAGGTATTCAGTAGTCTACAACCTTTGAATTTAAGTTGACTTTGTATTGAGCTTAAATTGACTTGACTTTAAATTTTGAAATTTGTAATCAAAACGGCATGCCTTATTTTTTTCTCTTATACTGTCTAACATACTACATATTTTACGTATTTATTTACTCTTATCATCTGCCTTTTCCACTAGAATTTTAAACCCTCTGAAGGCTAACATTTTGTTTGTCCACTGTTGGATGCCAGCACATAGTTAGGGTCTACATATCAAAGTAACTCAACAGGATGAATGAATTTCTAAAGTTGATTATTTTAAACCCATTTTCTTCCAACTAACAAAATTATTCTACTTAATTCAAACATATTAGTCTTTAATGTCACTGATCTAATCTTAACACAACCCATATTTGATATTTTTATGCTTTATTTTTACTGTCCACTAATCTGCCAACAATTTATTGATCAATGTGCTATGCTCCAGGTTGATTTTGAAAACATATAAGACAGCCTACTTCCTCAGGGAAGAAATGATATATTTGATGATGCCATAATCTTTTGAAAGGTTAAGCAATACTAACACAGCCATATAATCAATATCATAAGACTGCGTTCAGGTGAAATTGAAGTGCCAAAGACAACAATAAGTATAACAAATGCTATGGGGGATAAGAAAAGGAAGGAATTATAAGCAGCTAAGTCAATATATTTTGCTTTTATAGAGGAAAAGAGGTTTGAGTAAGATTTCAAATATTGGTAATTTTCTTTTAGCAAAGAAAATATTTTAGGATAAGCCTCAAGAGCTGAGTATGGTGGCACACGCCAGTAATCCCAGCTCTTAGGTAGCTGAGGCAGGAGGATTGCTATGAGTACAAGGTCAGATTGAGCTACCTAGTGAGTTTAAGGCCAGCTAGAACTATACAGCAAGACCCTGTCTCAAACAAAGGGGGGAGGGAAAGAGAGAGAGAGAGAGAAAGAAAGAAATAAAAAAGAAAGAAAGAAAGAAAAGAAGGAAGGAAGGAAGGAAAAAGCTGCATAAAAGCAGCATAATATGAGCCTAGGTAAAATGAGGCACAAAGTATAAAAATGACTGACAGAGAAGAAAGAATGTGAATTAGTGGAGTATTATTCCTCTACTCTTAAAAACTGCAATAGATAAACCTCAGGTTTTTCTTAAAAATGTAGATTTCCAGAACATGTTGATTGAAGCTCCAAGTTAAGAATACCAACAAATTTTACATTTTAACTGCTATGCAATGGCAAAGTAGATGAAGATAAATGGCTCAACATCATAGGTTAAGGTGTAAAGGGCAGGCTTTATCAAGGGAATTTACAAGCCTGTTCTGACACTACTATGCAAAGAGGAACCCGAGGTCCGAAGGGTCTGCTGAAATAATGTTGGCTTGGGTCCTAGGGAACAGATCCTGTTCCTCTGTGACTCATGAGCGAGGACAACTTTGAGTGAAAATTTCTCACTAACACTTTGGGGAAATGCCAACTGTGAAGAATCTTGTTAAAACTGGCAGCCTCTTGCATCTAAGACCCTGAGAAAACTTTATATTTGAGCTACAGGGCAAAAGAGGGTCCCCTAGTCACTTGGGAAGCAGGAGTCAGGCACCTGTCTAAGCAATAGGAGTCATCATCAGAGATGATCCAGAAAACCTATCCATCTTACTATCTCTCCCACTCATTCACTGATACAATCTACTGATTTCAAAGAATGAGGATCAGTTCCTTCCTTGATTTAAAAATGTGTATGTTGTTCCTCAAATGCTTTGTAACTAGTATGTTTCAAGCATTGATCCAGATACTATGTGTGTATCAGTGACAAAGATAGGGGTTCTGGCCAATGCTGACAATAGAATGGAGAGACAGGACTGAAATGCTTTCCTGGCTGCTGTGCGAAGTACGCCCTTGACATTAGGAAGGTAGAGAAGGGGACTTGAACTTAAGTGTCGTGACACCCAAACTGAGTTTCAAAAATGACCTGGGATTGAACACAAGGGAAGAAAGGGTTTCCAGGTGGAGCTACCATCATAAGCAAAGGACTGGAGGTGAGGAGAAGGCAGAGTTTGTTCATTTGGCAGCCAGGAACCCAATGTGGGTGGGGCCACGGAATTACAGGGAGCCCCAAAGAGCCCTAGAACTGAAAAGTCTCCAAGTCACATTAGGTAATTTGACCAGTGACCTAGGGTACCACTGAAGGCTTTTAATCAGGGGAATAAAATGGCCAGGTTACGTTTTTTTGAATGAACCTCTTAACAGCACTTACAGTGAAACACAATGCATAACAAACATGGAAACCATGAATGTAATTTGTGTGTCCCTGTACCCACATTTCAAGGAAAAACAGAAACAGATGAGAATAACTTACCAACACTCAATCCAATATTTCTAAAATATCTGAGCAAGAAATCATCAGAAAATTATTAGAGTGGTATTTTATATTCATTGGTACCACACTTTTGAAATCCAGCATGTATTTTACATTCAAACACATCTCCACCGAATTGCTACTGAGATCCCCGTGACTAGACTCTATTGTTGGTCAGTGCTGGCCTAAATTTGGGGTAGAGAATGGCTGGAGGTTGGATTACTCAAGACCTGAAGAAATGTTGAAAAGTAATGCATGTTACGGGACAGACTGAGGCATTGATGAACCCATATTGATTTGTTTCTGGGCAACCAGTCCAGCTATGAGGACATTCAGCTGCTAAGAAAAACAGAGGAGGCTACAAACAGAAGCAGCAATGATGACTTCCCAAGAGTCACCTCAGGCAGGCATCCTGTTACATTGTTACTGTGAAGAGAGGGATTGAAGGAGCAGGAGGTAGTCTTGGATGCCGGAAGGCAGGAGGAAGCTATGGCATCTCTCAGAAAGAAGTAAGAGCATGACACAGGCCTGGATCTTGGGACAGATTCTCAGATCCTGAAAGAATAGGAATGCATCAGAGAACTTTAGAGAAAGGCTGAAAAATGAACGAAAAGATTACAGTGTCAATAATAAAAACTTTTAACATTTATGATGTGCCAAATTGTAATCAGACATCACGCACCCTCCTATCGTGCTGAGCATGGAAAAACCAATGGAACTCCTCCCACAAGCTCTCAAATTATCTTATGCAGGATTATGGGTTCCTACTGAAATCCTAGTCTAGTCATTAGCAGCCAATCCTAAATCCTACTGATCTTATTAACACCGTATCTTCAAGTGCAAAGTCCTGACTTCATTGGCCTCTGACATTTCTGAACCTTCACCTTGCTGGGAAGGGAGATGGAAAGAGACCCCTTCCCTCTGTGTTGTTTTGAGTTAGAGAGGAGCATAAAGCAAGATGGCACAATTGGAGAGGAGCTGGAGTTGATGCAACATTTCTTAGCTGTCAGGCACAGACTTTTCCTTCCCACTGGGCTTGTGGGCTATCAGCATGCCCTGGCAATGGCAGGTTTAATTAAGAGTCACAGCCCTCTTGGCAGAATCTTACCTTTGTACCCACCTTCAAACCCTGTTACCTCTAATTTCTTTTTTCCCTAATGGTGTATCTATCTTGATTCATTCTTCCTTGGAGAGGGGATTTCTTCTATCGGAATATCCATTGATCCTTCTGTGATTTGCCTGCTTCTCTTGAATATCATGCCCCTTCTCCCAGGATGTATCTGGAAATATCTCAGGGGATCCCAACCTCTCATTCATATCAGTGGATCCAGATAGAGACTGTGTGGATGAAAACTGATACACATCCTTTTACACCTTGTGTCAGACAGGATTTAACCCCAGTTTTACCCAGTTCAGAATACCTTACTGCACATTTTTTTTTCACTTACTCATCTTTCCATTTAACATATGAGTAAGGGGAAGCTTGGTACTACTAAGGTGTGGGAGAGCAACAATCAAATCTAAGTCTCTCTTACTCCAAAACCCACTGTCTTTCTCTTGAAAAGTTTTACCTGGGTGTTTAAAACACTTTAGGGATCCAGTCAGCAGATTACGGGCCTACAATGGCAGAACATCCAAAGGTTAGGATGAGAAGTTTCTCAAGACCTAGAAAAAAGAGCCCCCCGAAGGAGACGTTGAAGTCTCAGAGTACTGAACTAGAGCACTACAGTTGTCTGTCTAATCCTAGAAGAACTTCCATAGGATTATAGTTTGGTAGCACTTGTGTGCCCCTCTCAGCCAGTCTCTGAAACCAAAAAGCCTAAGTTTGAATCCTGGCTCTATCACTGTCTGGCTGCAAGAAACTGAGGCAAATTTCTCTACCTGTTCCTCAGTTTCCTCATCGGCAATGTGCATAAAATAGAACACACATCATAGAGCTATTTGAGGATTAATATATATTTCAGTTTTAGGGAAAATACCTACTAGCATGTGCAGCACAATCATGACACTAACGAGAGTGTGCACAGCTTTCACAGGTCAGTAGCATGGTCTTCTTCATGCCTGTCCTCTCTCCAGAGCCCTGGCACATGTTCAGGCGTTCCCAGGTCACCCATGCCTCTGACTAACTGGCTATAATTTTGAAATTTCCATTATGCCCTCAGGTCTGAGTATTCAATCAAACAACTCACAGAACTCAGGAAACGCTATACTTTTGCTTACAGATTTATCATACAAAAAAACAAGTCAGGATTAGCCAAATAAAGAAGTACATATGGTGAGTTCTGAAGAAGCCAAGCACAGAGCTTTTCTGTTGTCAGAGCTCATCAACCTCCTGGCGTATCAGTGTGTATCGCCAAGCTGGAAACTCACTTGATCTCTCAGTAATCACAGGGATCGTCTTTGTGGCATGACCAGCCCCACCCTAAAACTATTTTGGGACCCGTCACGAATCACTTCATTACCATAAATTCAAGTGTAGACTGTGGAACCCACCATGAATATATTTCAAGTGTTAGAGGCTGTCTCTGAAGAACTAAGAACAAAATCTAGCAGAACTCTTTAATTATACACAAGCCTGGTGTATAGTAAATTCTATATAAACATTAATATACTAGGGGGTGGCTAACATTTTATAAGAAGGGACAAAGAGTAAATATTTCCAGCTCTGCCGACCATATAGTCACTGTGTCATATTCTCCCTCTTCTTTTACAACCCTACAAACATTAAAACCCTTTAACTCACTTCCATCTACAGCCCATATCATAGGTTAATATATATTAATTAATTCTGTGATATATAATATATATATGGAATGTTTCATAGCACTATTATATGTGAGTGCTTTTATTGTTATTGGGTTTTTCTTCCTGTTATTATTGTCAATATCAGAACACTGAAGCTGAGGACAGGTTTCCAAACAAAGTGACAGAGAAGCTAAAGGGAAATTAGACAATAGACTCATTTCAGCCGTTGAATTACTTTTCGTTGTGTAAGATGGATGCCATTCCAGCCACAGAAATTCTGTGTTACAGTCTGAAATAGACTGCTTCTGACATAGATTGGAAATGAGACGTGTAAGGAGAAATAATTTCTGCTCCATGCATTCTATGATATTTTATTCCATGTCCTATTTTATTGGTTTATCTAAAAAAAGGAATGGCATTCTGCAAGGGCTATGTTGTCAAAAAATAATTTTTAAATTCTCTGATTACCACTTTGGCTCGACATTCTTCTTTGCCTTTATTGGTCATTTCCTAAAGTGCCCTGCCTTCCTTCCCTGCTTCCTGCCAAGAGACAGCTTTTCTTACTACTGTTCTCCAGTGAAGGGACAAGGACCATGAATTAAACTCCTGCATGTCTCACTTTGTAATTCTCAGGGATAGACCTAGTGTGATACGAACGCTGACGCTCACTTCCTTCAAGGTCCATATAAATTAGCACTAATGAATAGGAGGAAGAAAAGGAATGGTCTTGGTGACCAAGAAACTGCTCAGAATTTTGGCACAGGACTCTGTGAGTTTGACTAATGAGCAAGAACCAGGAAAACAGTTTTAAAGATTTAAGCCAGTTGTTTTTTAATTCATGTGAGCATCAGTCTCATTTCATTCTTAAATATTTGCCCTCCTTCCCAGAAGCAAGATTTGCTGCAGGAATGGACAAATTATGTGGCATTTGTCTAGCCTGATAGGTCTAATTATCACTTTAAAATCCTGAAATATTTTTGAGCTCCCACTAAAAAGTCAAATGTAGAGAATTCATAATGATTTTTTAAATTGATTTGAGGTCCCCTTTCTCCACAGTGAGCTTGAGGGTGAGGGAAGAATAAAAAATTAAGCAAAAAAGAAAAGATTTTTTTTTTTTTTTAACCAGGACACTTTCTGAGCTTTTTGGCAGTTAGGCACAGAATTTAAGAAAAATAAGGAGTACAATATAGAAGACTGATGACTTTCAGGAAAAACAAAAATAAGTGGCTAGGGCTGTAGTTGGGTGTCACCACACCTCCCAGCTTGTAAGTGCAACTTAAAAACACGTTCAGTGTTCAGGTGGTCCCTCCTTGATCCCAAGATGCAATTCTTCTGCAGAAATGAGCGTAGCCATTTTATAGGTTCTATCCCAGGCTCAATGTATCACAAATACATCCTATGTTGGACCCTGTGGTGAGAACACTGGTAAAGAGCATGACTATTTTAAAACATGCAGAACGAGCTCTGTGGTTAAAGGGTTTATGAAAGTGGCTTTCTTTGAACAAATAGTTTCTTAACCTGAAAAGTAGTGATCGATATCACTGAAGACAAAGAAGCTAATGCTAGGCTGAGTTTAGACCAGGGCATGAAGGTGCAGGGGATTGGTGGGTAAATCAAAGGGAATGGAGAGCACAGAGGATTTTTCTGACTTCTGTTGCCTTTACACAGGCTGTTTCTTCCTGCTGGAATCTCTGCATCCTTCCACGTCTTCAGTCTATAACATTCAGTGTAGCATATGCTGCAAGATTCATCCCAAGCAATAGTTCTTTTCAAGGATAGGATTTTCCTGCAGCTTAGAGCATGAGTTTTGCTTTCTTTCTCTTCTTTTTACTCTATTAGCACCAGTCTATAAATATCATAACTTACCAGTGTATTGTGTCTATTGATTTCCTCAGATTTCACCTCCTCCGCTGTGCTTTGAGGATTTTTTTCTAGATGTGCTATGTAGTCAGTGCTCAATAAATATTAGATGAATTGATGAAAGAATAAAGCAAGATGCATAACACAAAGGATGGGTGGAGGGGTCCTTCTACTGCCTCAGGTACTTATCTGAATCCAGGAAATACGAAAATAATATTTCTGCTAAGGTGTGTATATACGTAGACACATACACACACACGTGTGCCTCTCCCTGTCTCTCGCTCTGTGTGTGTGTGTGTGTGTGTGTTATGTTGGATATAAAATGTCCCTGGCATATCTCATGCGTTCCCAGCTAAGGCTGGTGGAAAGTGATTGGATTATCTGGAGATCTGGAGGCTGTACTGTACCTGACTTGCTGTTAGGAAATATGCCCAGTTTGAGGTGGGTCATTGAGGGCCTCGTCTGAAGAATGGAGCTCTCTCCTAGGTCCTCCCTTTCCTCTTTGCTTCCTGACTGACACAAGCAGCTCTCCCCCGACTGACTTTTTCCACCATGCCCTTCCTGCCTTGGAGCCAGCTGACTGAGGACTCAATACTTGACAAATCGAGTCAAAATAAGCAAGCCTTTTGCATTTTAAGTTGTGGGTGCCGTGTATTTTGTCCCAACCATGAGAAAGGGGATAATCTATACAAAGAAGGCTATGTTGCAGCTTTTCTCCAAGGCATTTATATCCACATCTCTAAAGCATGTGTTTTAGTCAAATTGAATCTTGATAGAATCAGTTTGTAGACATTACTCTTCTGTCTTTATGCTCCCCTTTTAGTGCTTTGATAAAAGTTGGTTACTTCTGGCACCTTTCCCCCTCAATGTCCATGTCTCTCTTTTTTGGAAATTTTTTTTTGCATGAGTTTAAAACATAATGCATATAGATATTCTCAAATGTTTGGATCACAAGAGCTTGTTGATCTCCTGAAGCTCACTTTCAGCTGCCCATCATTCTGGATGTCAAAGCATACTGTTTGCCTATATGCTCGCTGATCAAGTAATTGCTATTGAGGAAGATCAATAAAGACAACACAAATCCAGGCACCTGGAGGCATTTTCTGAATTTGTTCACCACCAAAAAGAAAGGGAGGAAAGTGGATATTTTCACAAGTTTATGAAAACTGCAAGGTGGGCGAATATTTGTAAAGAAATCATTTTAATACTTATATGTTATTTCTCCTTACTGGACCTCAGTTATGCTGCACGTACGATGGAAATGAAGTTCTTCTTTGCTTGAAAACCCTTATAGAATTATGGCAAGATCCAATAATAAATGAGGAATCATTTTATAAGCTGCTAGATGACATATAGCTGTAACTGGTTGCTGCTCTCTGCCAAGGAAACAATAACTGAAATTGTGTTCACATAATAATAGATGCCACAGGGTTCACACACAATATTGTTCCTACCACTAGACTCATCGTGCAGGGCAAGACTTGATAAAATTAATGAAGTACCCATGTGCAATGAAAGCTTAGAGAGGTGGCAGATAGAGCTGTGCTAGGGGACTGGCTGTTGTTCTCTCGGTGATGTAAATTAGAGGAGTGGAGTTGCACCTGCTTCCAACTCTTGGTTCTCGGTCTCCAGGAGACACTGAGTGGCTTTGTGTGCAGTTTCCACAGCAGGAGGAAATATAACTGAAACTATGGGAAAATCCTCCAGCTCTCCAATTCCTAAATTGGAAGAGTGGCAGGAGCTCAGAAGAACACCACTGAGATTCTGATTAATATTATGAGTCTGTATCACCCTCCCCCCAAATCATCATAGGACCAAAGGTTTTATATATTTTCAGGACACTTGTAGGTTTCATTAGGGTCTTTGGAGCCTAAAAAAGTCAGAAATTTTCACTTCTGAATAATGGAAGCCACAATATCCTGAGTGATTTCTACATACTAAATTATATTTTTTATGTATTATGTCTTATAAAATTCTTGTAAGAGTTCAAATGTATACTTCCTATTATTTCTCCCAATGTGTACATAAGGAAAAGGACCAAAAGCAGCACAGTGATTTATTAAAGATCACACAATTAGGAGGTTGCTAATTGAATTAGAAATAATGTCTCTAAAGTACACAGGCAATGTTGGGGACTTCTGATTATCATTTAGAAGGGTGCATTGCTCCTAGGTAGACTATTAAAAGTGCTCTGATCCAGAGAACAAATGATAGAGCTTAAAGTGCCTGTCATCCCTGACTCAGGACAGCACAGGGGTGACCGCCTTGCGTGTCCACGCTTCCCCACCGCAGTGCCACCAGTGACTCCAGCTCCGCCCTTGTGTCCTTCAGCTATGGAAGAAGCTCAGGAGCCCCACTGGCTTCATTAGTATGTCTCTCTTGGGATGAGTGACAGATCATCGGGTTGTGACTGTGGGTTGTAGGGGCAGAGCAGTCAACTCTGAATGTGCAACGGGCAGCCCTTGTGTCTCAGGGGGGCCTGTGGGTTGCAGGTGGCACTAATTTCACATGAAAGCAAGGTGTTTGCCAAAGGAAAGACAGATGGTTCCAGTCACCAGTTATTTATTTCTATAATTAGCAGCGTGCTGTGATTTCAGGTCTTGAAGAAACTGCCACTTCCTATGGAATTCCTCCCATCACTAGGCAAGAAATGGAAATTGGAAACCAAAGAGAGGATATTTGTTGAATGACAATTTCTCTAACTTGCGGACTTGAAGCTGAGCTGTGAGGAATGGGGGCAGGGTCTGGAGAAATAGTCTGAAGTAGCCAAGGCAACAGAGTTTAAAAACAGTTCTGGAAGGTCCATGTGTTTTTACACAGACTTCACCTCTCCTGAATGTCATGTTCTTCATCTGTTAAAGTGAAATATTTAGAAAAGAAAGTTTGCCCACAAATGTGATAAATTCCTGTTGGCTATTTATATTACTCGTCGCAAGAAACATATTAGCATATAAATGATACCTGAATTTGATTTATTAGACAGGTTGATGTGGGTCTGAATCAAGGGACCCCTACCACCACCACTTATTCCCTAACCCCAAACGAGTGGCTTTGATGTTTAGATCCTATCTTCTTTGTGGAAGGGCATAAGTTGCAAAGGTATTGTGAAAATTGCAAAAGGAGATAAACGATAATATTCCTAGACCTGTGGTTGACCCAGTGCAAGGATTCAATCAGCCAGCTTTAATTTTGTTATTTTAATTTAGGAGAGAAAGTAGAAGTTGAAAATTATCTTGTATGACATAGAATAATTCAAATGCTAAGTTGGGGTAGGGACAATTCATCAAAGACTGCTTAGGGAGAGATGAGCAATTAATATTGGTAGAATTATTTGGACCATTTTGAAACCTTGAGCTTGTATTCTATAGAAACTGTCCTGTAGTGAGGTGTATGTCTTTGACTACTTGGTAAGTTGTTATTTAGACCCAAATCATGATTTGTTTCTGCATTCCTGGGCTTTGCAGTGTCCTTTCACAGTGTGTTTCAGACCCTAAACATATTTAATTTCTAAATTTCTGATCTGTTCTTTGGAATTAAGCTGCAGAGTATATATATGTACATGTAAATCGAATGAAAAAGGACCCACACTTTTAATGCAAAGCAAGAAAGGGAAAACAGACTTTCAAGACAGCAAGAGCCTCCCCGCCCACTTATTTATCTTAATTGATATTTTCAAGGTAGTTCTTCTCTAAAGAGATCCAGGCACTCTGCATGTATTCGTTTCAAAATCTCCCACTGACTGTGTAGTGTAAAAAAAAAAAGAAAATACTCTTAATAATGATGCCTTATATATGCACAGTATTCCATCAAGCTACGTATACTTTCTTTTTAAAATCACGACCAAAAAAAAAAAAAAAAAAAAAAAAAACC
>NW_022900948.1:33753023-33772038 GCF_012274545.1 Fukomys damarensis
AAAAAAAAAAAAAAAAAAACAAACCTAAGTGGGCACGGATAAGGTGACTAAAATATTATGATGCCGGAGATCATATCATAACTCAAAGTCTCTGTGCCTAAGATCCAGTTACCCCTCTCCCTCAAAACCAGTGCCATGCCACCTCAGTTCACAGTATTCCCATCCACGTAGCTGAACAAGCAGCACACTTAAAACCACCTTTCATCCTTACTTCTCTATCTTTGACGACTCTGGGCATGGTTTGGAAAATGAATCACAGGGAGAACAAACTGAACAGTGCTGAGGGATTACCAGATAGAAGGATATTAAAATGGATAGCGATGCTTTAGATTTATGGTATTAACAAGAGAGAGGGGAAGGAATGGGTCAAATTGGGAGACAAGTACAAAGTGTGAATAATGCTGCATGTTTCTCCAAAGTCAGGATATAACTAAACTTGGAACCTAGATTTAGTCTATGCACCTAATTATACTACAGTTGTACTGGCTAGCCTCTGAAAACATCCCTTAATTGAAGGCATACTGGGACCAGAATCTTTGATTTTGGGGGTTTTTATGTATAAAAATTAAAGACACAGCTAATATGATGTCTATCTCTTAGGATTACATTTTGAGGATCCTTATTATTTTATTTATTTGCTTCTAGGATATATTTTAGAGAATAAGATGTCATGGTTGGCTGGGAAGATATATGTTAAGGTCACAAAACTGGTAAGTGACAGGCCTGGCATTACAGTATGCGGATTACATTATCACATATAAAATGTAATGGGCTTAGCACTTTTATGAAGGTATAACGCGAGTTTAATACATATATGATGTGGGTATATATTTCTAATTTTATAGCAATGATAATTAATATATCGTACAAAGACAAAGCAACAAGAGGACAAATTACAACTGGGAGATTCTTCCTGACCTGTTACATATGCTTTGTGTTGTCTCTCATTTCGTTGGAGTCAGCACCCCGATCACCCAGATCACTGATGACATTAGCTGGACTCTGGGCCCTCACTGTCGCTTCGGACATCTCACCCACAGAACACAGGGGATGGGAGGATGGAGAAGATCTCGCACTCTGGCTTGTCTTGCGCGCGTGTGTATGTGTGTGGACGGAATTAGTTTGGTGAGAGAAGAAGATCAAACTGCCTTGATTCAATCCTTGGAAAGAGCCCCCTTTTTCTTGACTGAAGATATATTTTCACAGGATAAATATGCAAAGTGATTTTTCGACAAGCAAAACACATTGCTATGATTCTCCACAAAGCTTCTTCCTTTTCTCCCCCTCTATCATCCCTTTCTTGTCCTGGGAGTATCTGTCTCCACAACTCACCGAAACCATGAGTCTATGTCACTACCTCTCCCTGACCCACCCACACCTCCACTTTCCCTGCCTCTCCTTTCTGGGACTTGATTCTTACCTGCTAGGATGTGGAGTCAAGCTGTGAAATTGCTCATAAGCTTGACCATTGAAGTCTTTACCTCTTAAGCCAAGATGTAAGTATGGACTGTAGCATCGGAGAGGTGTTGTGGCATGGGGACCCCACAGCCCGGCTCAGCTTACCAGTGACATGATGTATGACACCACTTTGATTGAAAACTGTTTAACTTAAAACGTGCCTCTTTTTTGGTGAGATAAATTTAAGTAAAAGGCCAGGTCTATCACTTACCAGTTATGTGAATTTAACATACATCTTCCCAGCTAATCACGATATCTCATTTTGTAAAATAGCTCCTAGAAGTAAATAAATCACATAAATGACACACTTAGCATACTGCCCAACATAGACACTTCCTTAAGGGCACTTAGTTTCACTTTTACTTCAGCAGTAATCATCTAACCATTTTCCAGTTACAGAGGAGTAAACTGAGTCTCAGAGGAGCTTAACTATTTACCCGCAGTCATAATTGACAAATGTTAGACTTGGAACTTGAGTATCTTGTGGAACCTCGTTATTCTAGGAACCAAATGTATGACCCAAATCACCAGGATAGTTTGGAGAGGGCCGGGGATTTAGCTCAGTGGTTCGGTGGCCTGCCTTGCAAGTGCAAGGAACGGAGTTAAATCCCAGGTACCAAAAAAAGAGATAGGTTGGAGACACTTTGGGCTGTGTTCAACTTCTTGAAGATTACGAATTCACTCACTTTGCTTTTGAGTGTAGGTAGTCAAGGAATAATATGACCTTCAAAGGCCCTGCTTTCTGTTTTCTTTCATAAAAGACATGGTTGGTTGATTCACTTTGTGATGCAGAAAGACAGCTCTGCCAATCAAGAGCACTCTCAGAGATGGACTTCAGGAAGCAAAACTCTGACAAGCTTTCTCTTTTCTTCTTTTTCTTCTTCCTGTTTACTATTGCCCCACCCCCAAGTGAGCACCCTGTGTATTGCCACCCCCAGTTCCTTTCATGTTTGTTCCTTTGCTTTGTCTGTGGTTGGTTTTGGCATGTTTACTCTTGTGGGCAAATCTCCTCCGCCCTAGCACCCACATACCTCTGCCTCTTTAGCTAATTCTAAGCTATGCCCTTAAGTCTGATTTCACAATGGAGGACACCTCTTCTAGGAAGCCTTCTGTGATACACCTCTGCATTCCTACTGCAGCCAACACAGAGTCATACTCAGTCTTGGCTTGGCACTTCTCTGTGCTTTTGTATCTCACTGACTTTCTTGTTGCTGGCAATTTTTCCTTTATATTATATGTAATTACCAGTCTCTGTCCCTGCCTAGCTCCTCAAATTTAGTGATTGTGTCTTGTTGGATTTGAAACTCAAGCCATGAACAAAATACCTGCTGTATGAGTACTCAAGGAACATTTCTCAATAAATGATTTAGATACATTTTAAAATCAAGCTCTAGCCAAGTTATCCAAGAAGCAGATACCAAAGCGAGATTTAACATGCATGAGTTTTATTAGGGAAAATGCCTGTGAGACAAAATGGTACTGCAGTTAAGAAAAATTCAGAAACCATCAGACCATGGCTCAAATATAATCTTATGTAAAGGAGAAATAAGAGGACACATCCTACATTGTCACAGAGTTTAGGGGAGGTGCAGGAAAGGAATAACCTGCCTCCTGGGAATGGACTATAATTAGCAGCTTTGGTGTGCACAGTTTCTTGCTGGGAGTAATTCCTAGGAAGTGCGGACCAGGCAATTCACGGATGCAGCCATGAATTTCAGAGCACAGCACCTGGTCCTCCATCAGTTACCCTGTCTGTAGGTGAAGTTCTGCAAAGTGCATTCTCACTGTGGCCACACAAACTAAACTGAGATTGTTATCCATTTAGCCTCCTTTTCCTCAATTCTTTCATTAAACCAAAATTCATTGCATGGATCTGCTGTACCAAAACTAATGACATAAACATAGGGAAATATGGAAATTTTTCTGGCTTGTGTTTCGATGTCCCTCCAAAGCCTCATGTTTTTTCAGAGGTGGCTGAATCTAGAGTGTGTGACTGATTCATGGTGGGGCTAGGCCTGTGGGCATCAGGATTAAGGCTGTGAGTGCTACCTTCCTGAGTAGTCTAAATAAGATAAAAGGGGCAGAAATAACCTGCTAAGGTCTCTGTGTGCTTTTGCTGTCTTCTGATGGCATGAACTGTGGCCCCTTTGCCACCCTGACTTGGAAACAGCTAATTACAGCCTGAAACCTTTACAAATTGTAAGCAAAATAAACTTTCTTCATTCTAACTTTGGGTGTTGGGTATTTTATCTCAGCAACAAGAGAAAAGTAACTAACAAAGGAATGAAGGGAAAAGCACTGACCTTTAAAGAGTTCACATTCCAGCAGGACGCACACACAAAGCTATACACAGGTGATTAGAGCCTACTTAGAACAGGAGCTGGATAAGGCTGTATTCTGTGGGAGCACAGAAGAGTGGTTACATAGCCCGTGTTTGGAGGAGAAGGAGAGAATGTTGCAGGGAGATATGACACTTGAGGTGGGTCCTTCACAGGTCTATTGCAGCTTTGCAGACAGTGGAAGGAAGACAGGAAAACACACAAACGGAGCCAAAGTCACCCTGTGATTCCTGTAGCTTTATTTATAACACAACAACTATAAGATAAAAATCAAACACGTGGTCAAGGGCCAAATTATAAAAGATCTACAATGTGCCTAAACGTCAGCTCAAGTTGGAGTTAAAAAAAAAAAAGATCTCATCACTGGCCCTGGACATCAAGTTATTTATGTTCTAACAAAGGGGAAATTCAGGTAGATCTGTTCATTACAAGCTGATATTTTAAGTGTACAAGAGGCAATGATATCCCAGCCCTGAACTAAGAGAAAGAAAGGTGAAATCATGAAAGGTTTGCATAAATAAGAAAAGGAGCCTTAAGTTTCATTTTGTTATTTTTTTCTCCCCTTGGGAAGTTAGATACTTGATGGCGAGTCCTCATTTACAGAGAGGGAAAGCGTGTAACTGCCTAAACCAAACATTTTTCATGGCCTCAATCGTGTCTGTCATCATTGAAATCATATCATGTCACACCCAAGCTTAAACACAGGATGTATAGGAAAACATTCTAGCCTTTTATCTTGATGTTCAGGGTCCTTTGTGTAAAGGAACCAAATGCATCCCACCTGGCCTGCCACTGACCCGCCACTCTACCCCATCCTCCACACTGTACCTCTCCTCCTCTGTTACAGCACCACAGACCCTTTACTATAACCTCAAACACACAAAACCCTTGTGACTCTAGGAAGCTGGGTGAGGACACTGCTTCTGCCTGGCACGAGCCTTCCTCTAATATGGAAAACTGACTTTTGCATTTGGGCCTCAGTTTAAAGATAGCCCTTCCATGCTCACACAAAGAGAGTGGCTACCCATGCCTTTCATCAGCCCAACCTATTTTCACCGTAGTACAGACACTACCTGGTAGCATGGCTGTTCTGAAAAAAAAAAGAAAAAAGAAAAATAAAAAAAGCAACTGTGTATTTGATTATCATCTGTTTTTCTCACAGGTACACACCCTGAAAATCTCATCTGCTTTGTTCACAGTTGTATCTGCAGTGCCCCCCAAACCATCTGATTCCTGGCAGGCATCAATATATATTTGCTGAACGGATGAAGGAATAAATACATGGATGTTAAAATAGAGATCTGTCTTCGTTTCTCAGGTCCTCTGCTCTTCATGCTGTTTCTATGGGCTGTAGGGAGGAGAGAAGCAATCAACAGAGCGCACTCACTCCTGAGAAAAAGCACACTTTGAAAAATGAAGTATTCCCTGTCATTAGCTTTCAGTCAAGCATCACACCAGGATGCTTTTGCATCAGGTGCTGTGATTGGACCTAGAGGGGGGACTCCTGCAATGCAGGTCTTGGCCCTCCTGTGAGCTGGAACATATGGTTCCCTCACACACATCTAAACTAAGCTGTAATGGTGTTGGCCTGCAAACACCACACAGGTGCAGCTTTCTTTACAAAACAGAAAATATTGCATGGATGTTATGTGAAAATCAGTTTCTGCAGCATCACTCGTTTTCATTTTAGACACAGTCTATCTTTTTTTTTTTTTTGGCTATCTCATCAAGGGGCTGCCATTCCTTATAGTCTAGTCTAGCACCAGCATGCCCATGGAGTACCCTCCCAAGGATAGCCTGGGGGTTATCGTCTGAGGATGTCACTTCCAGAATGTGCCTGTCTCCCTCAGCGTCTGAGTAATGAGTCATCTTTGATTTTCTAATCGAGGTAAAGAATCACACACAACATGTCTGTAATCAGGCTGTGTTGCGATTAGGTAGTTGAATGAATATCTATAACCAATTCCCTCAGAACAGGAAATATCTTGGAGACACAAGAGTAGGAATTGTTTAGAAAAACAAAAAGGTTTAGTAAGAAGTCTGCATAGAAAAGAAACAGGAAAGATGGCAGTTCATGAGGTGAGAAATTATGATGTATGAAAACAAAGGAGTTTCTATTTTCTCACCCATTCCCTCAAATGGTAGGGAGCCAGAGGAGTAATTTGCAGTATCCCAAGGCATAAACATACAGATGAAGATATGTTATTATTGCCCAATCTCATCTAATCTCATCTAATTTCCTTCCTTGCTGGACTTAAGCTTCTGAAGTTTGGAGAGCATATTTATATTCACCATCAGGTATCACTAGCACTAGGTGTAGGGATTCGTACTTCGTGATGGTTTGGAAGAGATACAGGAGATGATACCCACGTCAGGATTCTGGGATGATAAGTGAGCCATAGCAACACACCACCACAGTGGGCAGAGCGGAAGAAGCAGTGAGAAAACCATCTCACCTTTCTTACTGCTGTGAGGGCCATGTGCGCTTTTCAAAAGTGAGACCTAGAGACTTTAAGTTTTATAGTGCACTAATTACAAATGGACTTTGTGCATTTCCTATTTGCTGTCTGTTACAGGTGAGAATTTTAGCAAGCTCTGGACATGTCTGGTGGTTTTTATTCCAAAGGGTGCTGCAGGATAAAGAGTAGGGGTGAATCATCTTAGGCTCTGACGATTAAAACATTGTTTAATACCTTTATTTAAAATTATTACATTTTCTTTTACAAGGTAAGGTAGATCATTTGTGACAGCATGGATGAATCTGGAAGGCATTTTGCTTAAACTACAAAGGCCAGTCAGGACAAGAACCATAAGTTTCAATTATATATGGAATCTAAAACCCCAGAAAAGCAAAGAAAATGGTGGCTACAAGTGGATCAGGAAGGAGGAGCACAGTGAGCTATTGGCCACAGGGTTGGATGTTGGGTGATGAATGAGTTAATTCTGTTATTCCCTGTGTACACATGTATCATATTACTGTATACCTCATAATCATTAGAATTCACTGAAAATTAAAACAATAAAATTTAATAAAGAGTAAAAATTTAAACATTAGTAAATATGATAGATATGGTTATTAAAACTGAAATAAAGACAATATTTTATGCAAGTCCCAACTTTAGGGAATTAGGGCTGGTGTGGTGGCACACACCTGTAATCCCAACATTGGGGAGGCTGAGGCAGGAGAATCATCATGAGTTCAAGGCCAGCCTAAACTACACAGGGAGACCCTCTCTCAAACAAACAAGCAGACCGATTTTAGTGATTTTAGGGATGAATAAATACCCTCTATGCTAGTTTTGTGTCACTGTAACAGAATACCTGAGAAAACCAGTGTAAAGGAGGAGATTTTCATAATTTCAAAGGTTTCAATACATGCTCCGCTGGATGCATTGTTTATGGACCCAGTGTGAGGCAGAGGGCATGGCAGAGGAAAGCTGCCCATCTCAAGGCAGACAGGACCAGAGAGGGAAAGCACCATCACTACCCACTCACTACCCCAAAGTCCATTGTTTGGCCACTAATCACGCAGCACATTGGGACTTTTGGAAAGTTGTATTAATCAGTTTGTGATCAAAGAGGCCATATTTCTGACATACAGTGTAAAGGCAGAAGGGGTTATTTTTGCTCATGGTTTGAAGGGATTCAGTTCATGGCTAGCTGGCTCCAAATCAAGGACATCATGGCCCTAGGGCACAGCAGAACAGAGTTGTTTAGTTCATTACATACAGGAATCCATCAGAAAAGTACCAGAGAGCAGTGAGGGCCCATGGTCAAGAAACAGTACTGAAGATAATGTCTGCATGGCCCACTTATACACACCCAGAGATCTGCTTCACCGTCCACCTACTAGCAATCTCTTAATCCAACCAAATATGCAGTTAAGATTAACTGACACAAATCCACCTTTTGTTAATTTGACATATAATCACTTCTCAAGTTGTTTATTATCAAATAAATAAAAGTAATAATTCTGCCTAGCATGATATAGTTATGCCAGATATACCTGAAAACCTATCAATGTTCTCTCAAAAGGTGCAACAATTCAAGCCTTAATTAAAAGGCTAAATCAAAGCCTCCTCTAAGTTTCAAGATAAATTCGTCTTTGAACACCTGAAAAATTTAAAAAGCAACATACATTTTCCCAATATTAATCAATGCAGGATAAACACTCATTCCAAAAGAGAGGAATAAGAAGATAAAAGAAAACAAAAAAAGCAAGACCTAAAACCATCAGGGCAAACATTGTCTTATAGATCCCTATCTGATATCCAGGGTACATGTTGGTTAAAATGAGTTTCAGAGGGCATTGTTCCCCTGGTCTTTGGGCCTTCTGAGTGTAGATCTTTGATATGGATTTGAATGAAACATGGCTGTGAGCTCTAGGCCTCTGGCTGGATTCTTTGAGCCTCTAAAGACAGATCTCTTACACTACTCTGCATTTGACTCTCTGGGTGAATATTATAAAATAATCCTATAAATTATGCATCCTGTGTTAAAGCTATTGCTTTGCAAATCCTGGATACAACAATGGACAAAATATAGGATAATTTTTCCAGAGTGTAATATGTATACTCTCTAGCTGAGCTTTAACCAGAATCACCCATGAAGCTTTTCTTGCAGCCTTCTTGCTATTCTCCAGTTCAGTTCTCCAAAATTATTCCAAAGTCCTTCGAACCACATAAGCAAATATGGCGACAGCAAGGTCCTAAGTCTTCAGGACTAGTTTTCTGTATTAGCCAACCTTCCCGTCATCAGAACAAATTACCGGACACTACAGCTTAATTGAGGAGAGGTTTATTTGGATCATAGTTTCAGAGGTTCAAGCCACGGTTGGCTGGCTGCAAGGCAGAAGTAGTGTGATGAAAGGAGCCTGGCAGAGAAAAGCTGTTCAACCCAAGGATTCCAGGAAGTAGAGAGACAGGAAATATCTACGGACAAGAAGATACCGTCTAGCTTGTGTCCACTTTTTCCAAACAGGCCCCGCTCCCTAATAGAGCATTCAAACGCGAACTCATCAACTGAATTAACCCAGTGACAACTACAGTACTGACATGATCCGATAAGCTTTTTAAAATTCCATGTCAGAACATGTAAGACTTTTAGGGACATATTAAATCTGAAACAAGACATCTGATCCCAATCCAGAGACTCTCCCTTTACATAGAGGAAGTATTTTTGAGTATAATATATTGTGCTCTTTTGGATGGATTACACACTTCAGTCTTGTGTACTTCTCATAGGAGAAATAAGAAATAGCACTTCTTCTGAGTTCTCCCCAAATGACATTACCAGATTATGCAATTTAATTGTCGATGTTACTTAATATATATCTTATGGCCTTTATTATCTCAGATTTTTCCTGTTTCCAAAGATGCATCCACAGTCATTTGGACAAAAGACAGCAAACATCTGGTATATTTGGCAATCCGCCTTCCACATGACAGACATCACCCATCAAACGGAGTCTTTTTCTTTTTAAGTTCAAATTCATCTTAAGAATGAATCCTTCATAGCAACAAAAGTTGCAATTTCCATTAATTTTCTTACTGAGATTAATTAATTTGCTTCCTGTATTGGGTAAACCAGAGGAGAGAATGAGTATATTTTTTTTTAAAAAAAGGACTAATGAGAAATTAGGAAACCTCCATTTCACATATGTAAGCTGAGAATCCAAACTCTTTTTGGATGAGTCACTTATTTTTTCCCTGTGCTATAGTTTCTCCCTTTGCAAAATGAAACCTTCAAATGAAGCAAATCTAAGATAGTTTTCCATCAACCATTTAGAAGTTTCAGGGGTACTTAGAGCATTTTACTAATGTTATATTATATTTGCCATAGGATAGCTACTTTGATAAAGCAATTACTAATAAGTGTTTAATGAATTCATTTAATACGTGTTGTTCATCTTGTTGGCTAACATTCTAAAATTTCAGAGATTTAAAGTGATGGAGTAATGACTAGGAGTGAAATACATCTTCTCCAGGTCCTAGGAATCAAGACACTTGGAAAAGAATACATAAATAAAGAGAAGTAGATCTCTAGGAATAAGAAGACGGCTGAAATGAAGCAGAGAAGCTTGAGAAACTGGGCACAATGCAGAAAAAAATGAACAAAGCAGCCTGGATAGCTAACCCATTCTCTCACAGAGGGGGACCTGTCTCTACTATCAGATGGTAAGCCAGGAGAGGGTTAGAAGTTCTGGAAAAAACAACAGACCAACCTGGAAGCACTAGCCCCAAGAAGAGCCCATGGTTATTGCAAATTTCAAAAATAGATAATGTTTTACTCTGAAAGTAACTTTTTCTGGATGGATGGCTGGTGTTGGAAAACTAAATTCCATGGATCATCTGTCATATTTGAATGTCTCTTGAGCCACTTGGAGAGGCATTAAATAGTTAAAATTGAACTACAGCACAACTACATTTCAACATTTATGCATCACCCCAACAAAATGACTGTGTGGGAAATGGCCACAAGAGACACTTAGAAAATGGGTGACATGTAGACATAGATACTAAACTCCATGACTTAGAAGGGTAGGGGGTCCACTCTCTATGGTGAGAAGCCGAACCTTTCATGTGTATTTTTCAGACGGTGCTAGGTAGGTCTGAAAAAGTGCTGATATTAAGTACAATAGACACTTGCACCCTTCCCATTCAATTACCTACATTTAACACAGAGCTCTATTTTCTGTTGCTTTCTCCATCTGTAATGAGCTCAGAGACATAGTTCAACATAGATGGTTGTCACAAACCGAGGTGTATGGACAGAGGGGCCACTGAACAGGGTGGTGTTGAGTTCAAAAACACATGGATTGTGAACACAGATGGAGAAAGTAGTGAATTGAAGAGCACTAAGAGATAGGGAAACAGACAGCAGCTTGAATGACTACAGCTCTAAACTGAACAGCCCTGACTAATGGTACCCAGCAGGAAAGATGGGACAGTATTCAGTAATCACATACAAAAATGTGAGTGGGAACATAATAGATCTTAGTAGTGACTATCGACCCCCATGTCTGGTGGATTCCAACAATGCACACCCTAAAAGAAATCACAAATTCACATATATAGATAAATTTGGGGAAAGTAGTTTCTCTTTATCTTTATTTTTGGTACCATTGATTTTTTTTTTAGTTTATTCTGTTTTTATTCTATTTTTTGTTCTATCTCTTTTGTCTCTTTTTTGTTTGCTTTTATCTGCTACTGATATACCCCTTAATTATTTACTTTCTAATAGAAACTTTTATCTGTTTTCTCTCCTCCTTCTCATCTTCATTTTTTTGGTTTTCAGTAATACTTCTTCACTTTCTATTTATTCACTACTTCCATCTTCAGTAGTATTACTATTAAACTTCATTCATCTTTAAATATTTAATTAACTAAAAGCTATTATTGCTGAATTCATTTTTATTATTAATAGTGGTATAGTCATTACATTTAATAGATATTTATAGTGTGTTAATATTTATCTTCATGTCTATATTGTTACTAAATATGTCTTCTTTTATTTTTTATTATTATTATTTTTGTTGAGGGGGGTTGAGGCAAGATCTCCCTTTGCAGTTCAGGCTGGCCCTGAGCTTGCTATGTAGCCCAGGCTGGCCTCAAACTCATAGCAAGGCTTCAGCCTCCCGAGTGCTGGAATTACAGGTGTGTGCCACCACACTCGGATAAATATGTCTTCTTTTTGAAATGTGGTACAGTGGCAGCTTAGTTCTTAAAGTATATCGGTATTCAACTTGTCATTGACTCTATTATTGTTACTGATTCCAGAGTGTCATAATTATTGATATTAACTGATCTTGTACTTGATGCCAGTATTTTTTTTTTTTTGAACCACAATACTACTATTCATTTGTGGAGAATGGTTTACTGGGCCAAACATTGCACCTTCCCATCTCCAAAGTAACAAAGCTGTTCAGATCTTGGGACAAAGGCAAACTGTTATGAGTGACTACTGGAAAGCAGCCACTAACTAATGACATTTCTATCCTTTAAAGAGCAGTTTACAAGCAAAACACATAAAAATGCAACAGAAACATGAAACAAGGCAACAAAATGCCTGCAAAACTCCTAACTTTCCCAAAGATGATCCATGAGTCATCAATGGAGAATAAAGTAATAGTGAAACGACCGGATTATATGAAACAATAAAAGAGAAGACATGATCAATGTTATGCTAAGCAAGATTTAAGATGATATACTTAAACAGATAATGGACTTACTAAGCAAAATGACCAGCAAACTTACAAAAAACACTAATAAAAAGTTAGCTTACCTAAACAAAATGATATCAACCATGAAAAGTCACTTTAGCAATTAGACACCATGAAAAGGTACACAATGGCAATCTAGGAAATAAAAACAAATTCTTTTTAAAGTATTGGTATTAGAATTGACCGATATATGGAGAGAGTAATTTAAGAAACAAGGTAGAGTTCATAAAGGTGACCAAATATTCAATGATACCATAAAAACAATAAGAGAATATGGATCAAACAGCTACTAGAAGATACAAAGTCTGATCTGAGATTAATTGGAGTTAGAAGGCAAGAGTAGCATAAAATGTTTACAGAAATAGTAGTAGAAAATTGTCAAAGTATAGGAAAATAATTTAAAATACAGATTACTGATGTATGGTATACTGAACCCCAAACAGTCATGATTAGAAAAAACTTCTTTATGACACATTGTAGTAAAAATTCAGCAAATCCAACATAAGGAAAGAATCATGAAAACTACTAAGTGAAAGCAACAAATTACCTATAAAAGTATATCCATTAGAATTGTAGCAGGCAGCACAAAAGAAAAATTAATAAAACCTCTTAACAAAAACCAACTTCCAAGGTAGCTTACTACTATTGGCAGAGGGTGGGAGGCATGTGGGTTGAACTCAGGACCTTGAGCTTTTGAGGCAAAGGGCAGCACCACTGAGCTAAATCCCTGGCCCAATCCTACACTACTTTGAAGTAATATGTTCTTTCCATGTAAAAGAGCACTTAACAAATTCATGACCACCAAACCAGCAATTCAAAAAAATCCTCAAGGATATCCTTTAAAAATATTATAAAGCCAATAATGCTGAAAAGTTTAATGGTATGAAAACAGCATTTAGTGTGAACAGTTAAGCAGGATGGAGAAAAGAAATCAGAAGCATGAAAAAAATGCAATGGCAGGAGTAAATCAATATTTTTCAGTATCATTCTCAAAGTTAATAGCCTGAAATCCTCATTCAAAATACACAGATTAGCAGATTGGAGAAAAAAAAAAAACAAAAAACAGTGGTATGCTGTATACAAGAAACACATGTAATCCACAAAGAAATTCCTACACTAAAAAAATCAAAAGATGGAAAACTATTTCATAAACATGCATCTAAAAACTGGCAGCAGTAGCTACCTTATTCTCAGATAAAATAGATTTCAAACCAAACTGACCATAAGGGGCAAAAATTCATATCATATTGTTTAAAGGAACAATTCTACAAGAAGATATAACAATAATAAATATATACGAACTAATCATCAACACACTCAACTTCATAAAACAAGCATTACTGGATAGAAAAGCTCAAAATAAAATCAACATAATTATAGTGGAGGTCCTCAATACCCCATTATTACCAGAAGATCAACTACACACACACATTAAAAAAAACTACAAAGAAATATCAGATTTGTACTACACCTTCAAATAAATGGACTAAGTAAATACGTACAGAACTTTCCACTAAAAAAAATGCAACAGAATATACTTTTTTCACAATATATGAAACTTTCTCCGAAAGATACCACATGCTAGCTGATGAAGTATTAAGAGTATTAAAGTATTAAAATTATCTCACACATAATATCAGATTGTAGTGATATAACTAGAAATCAAAGACAAAATAAATTATAGAATGCATGCAAACACAAGGAGATTAAATAATACACTCTTGAATAATCAATAGATTGCAGAAGTCAAACAAGAGATTATATGCTTCCTAGAAACAAACAATAATGCCAGTACAGCAGACCAGAGACTGAGACTGATGAAAGGCTGATGAAGGGGCCAATGAAAGCAGCCCTGAGAAGCCAGAGTTTGGCTGTGAATGCTCCCATAAGAAAATGAAAAGCAAGCTTAAATAAATAACTTAGTGATTCATGTGAAAGTAATAAAAAAAAAAAGAAAATCCACATCCAAGTCAAACTACCCTTATTCACAGATGGCATGATCTTTTGCGTAGTAGGCTTCAAAAACATTTCACTAATAGATTCTCATAACTTGCAAATAAATTCAACAAAGTGTCAGGATACAAAATCAACACACAAAAATCAATAGTGTTTTTGTACACCAATAGGGAATCCACAGAGAACATATGTTGAAAAAATATTCATTTTTGATGGCTTCAAAGATTAAATACTTACAAATTAAGCTAACCACAGAAGCATTTTTAGAATTTTTCCCCAAGTTTTATCTTTTACTAAACTGATTACAATTCCATTTATTTTCTTCAGTGATAATTTGATATAGAAAAACTTTTAATACTTTTCCAAGTTTCCTGTTGGTTAAACACTATGGACACATTATCGTACCATCCAGATGGTATGCATGTTTTCATTTTGGGTGATTTCTCACTCCATTTACTTCAAGCAGAATGATGTCCCGTTTTTAGGAGCAGCTGATGAGAATGAAGCTTGGAATTGGTTTAGGAGAACGTATATTGCACATCTTTCTTGATCAATATATTAAATATGCTTTGTAATATGTCTGTTCCCTTCTCTATAGACATAATACCAGAAGATAAAAGTCACCACACCTCTGATATGTCTCAGATATGCTGTGCCAAGGGAATTCAACAAGGCTATGAAGAATCTCTTCTGTGAGAAAGTTGAATGAGCTGAGCAGGTAACAAAGGCTTGGGCCCAGGGAAGAAGCTTTTTGGTAAACACCAATGTTTGTCAATGCTTCTGTCCTTGCATGATGCTGCAGGGCAGTAAGCCCTTTGCTTGGGCATAAGAGACACTTGAAGACCTGTAGGAAACTATCATGTATGTACCTAGACATTGAGAGACTTAATCAGTCATGGAGGTTATAGCTTGTGAGTTATAGCTGCAGCATTCAGGGAATACATTAAAAAAAAAAAACTTATGAAGTCAATCTTGAAAAGAAAGGAACTTAACATCACACGACATATTTATTATCATTCCCTAAATGTATTTTCTTTGTCTCCAAGCTTCAGTTTGATCTAGTCAAAAACACAACTAATTGGCTTGAGATGCAAATTTCAGATAATGGTTCTTAGTCAGTACAGCTAAACTTCTGTTAGCTAATATGCTTGATAATGTAGGCTATTACTGAGGAATAATTAATATGAATTCTAACTAATTATTATGGTTAATAATGATTAACTACTTAATTTAAAGCCTTAATTTGATAATAATATAATCAGACCCAACAAGTATGGCTATTTTGTTTCTTTATTGGTTTGCCTTTTTCGCTCTATTTTTTTTTTCTTTCTAAACCTCAGTTTGAAAAATGACAGAACCTAAAGAGGCCACAGAGATCTCAGTACTGGGGTGCAACTGGCCATATTTTTCAGTTATTTTATCCAAATGATGACCTCTAGCAATCTTAGATTGGATCACCAGAAATACTGACTTCTAAAGGCCAATAACTGACTTTGACCCTGAACAAAAATGTAGAGTTTTACAGACAATAACAATTTGCCTTATTTCCAGTTTTCTAAAGCGTTCATGGTTGTGAAACCTATCAGAGACAACGAAAAATAGAAATAGAGAAATATTATAGATAGATGTCTAATGATTTCTGTCTTTCTAGTTCTTTCCCATTTATTATGATAATATAAACAAATGCACATGAGACCCCATCGAATGCTGTGCTGTCATCCATTTCCCAGTTTCTTTTGTTCTCTCCTCAACCAACTGCCCACCCATCCACCTACTTTGTTACCTGCCTGTTATGAGATGGGCTTATACACAGGAGCCTCCAGTGGCTCAAAAATAGTGAAATGTGAGAAAATTCAAGACTTGAGTTGTGTCTGGTGCGGGCTGTTACATTAGTGCCATACATAATACTAAGCTCCAGATGTTTTTAATCTTCTATGTCTATTAATGGTGATTGTTTATGTTTCAAGAGTTTCAAAATATTTGTTGATGAATTTCTAGGTCTCACCTCATTACCACTTTATATGTCAGATGAGAGTCAGAAAAAACTATAGCAATGATTTTCAGTCTGCTTGTGGGGCACACTAGCACAGGATTAAGAGCTTGTGCTTCTGGCTTTCAAATAACAGTCCTATTATACTCTGAGTGATCTTGAATATGTTTTTGGACATTTTGTTACAGTTTCCACATTATTAAAATGGGGATAATATTGGTAGTGTTTGCTGCATGAGGTTATGAAAATGAAATTAACTATACATAAATTACTTAGAAACTATTTTAACTCTTCCTAGATCATTAATATTATTAGCTATAATTATAATTATTCCTGACAAAATGTAGGCATCTAGAAATGAACTTCAAAGAGCTAGGGAAACATTTATGATTAGATGATTATTAGTTCAAATTTTAAAATTATTCCACATTCACAAAAATAATAAAAAATGTCTGACAACAGGATGGCCTGAACTAATATGTACTTTTTCTTCCAATAAAGAGTATGAAAATACACAGCAACAAGCAAAACAAAATGTATTTTAAGCATTTCATGGAATTTGGAAAAAAATAAAAATACTTAAGAATATAGAAATTAAGATAGTTGATATTAGCAAAGCAGAGAGAACAATTTTACTGTGGGTGCTATTAGACGTGCCAATGTAGGTACTAACAGTTAGAACACAGGACCTCCTGTCCATCAGAGAAAGAAGGGATAGCCCACTGATTATTTCCAGAAAGGGATGAGAAGTTGGAGCAGAGACACTCCAGAGCAATGTAGCCTACATCGGTTTCTGTGTCGTTGAAAGGAGAATAGGAGGACTCTGTCACAATGTGAGATACCAGGAATATATTTTTCTAAAACTTGAAATATATGGAGGAAATCACATGGAAGAGATCAAAAATCCAGATCAGGGCCAGGGATTTAGCTCAGCAACACCATGCTTGCCTTCCAAGTGTAAGGTCCTAAATTCCATACCTGTTACAAAAAAAATTTTTTTAGATCAGTATCATATGTAGTCAGAATTGATATCCTCCATATTGTACTGGCGTTTGAACTTCTGAAACTAATATTTAAATATTTTGATGCTTTTATTTTCAAAATAATCACATAAAAGCAGTATATAAATTACATCCATATGAAAGTACATGATCTTTCATGAGAAACAAAAATATTTTGATGAAGAATTACAGACCCATTCTCCTTAAGGAAAAAAATGCATAAATTAATATCTCAAGAACTTGGTATAAGAGAAAAATCTGTGAATGATTATAAAATAAGTGTCAGAAAATGAACAGTTTTAGACACAGCATAAAAAATAGATCCTTTAAAACAAACAAAAATTGAAGAACAAATTTAGCTCTCAAATAAAAAAAATCATAAATTATTAAACCAACACATAGAAATGCACAAATGTGTAAATATGTTCAAAATTGTAAAATATTCAAATTTAAATCTGTCAGAATTAAGATATTATGTTTTATTATTTACATTTGTTTACTGTTAAGTTCTATTCTATAGGTTCAGGCATTTAATGTATTTCTGTGTTTCTTTAAGATTTTTAAGTATAATTAGTATCACATCAAAGTAGCATCTATATTATGAAACTTTATCAGTAATTAAGATTGAGTATTTCTGATATTTGCTCCCGAAACCATTGTTCATTTGTTTTAAAAATTATTCACAATTATTTGAACTTTTTCTATTTACAAGCTGTTTTTCCTAGATATAATCTATATGATAGATTGCACAACATTTTGTGCAAGTGTACTTGGCTAAAAACTAAAATACTAGAAGAACAATTATTTTGTCAAGGCAAGTGCACTTGTGAATTTCTGATAAACACAAAACAAAAATAAAGCCACACAGTCTGTAGCCTCATTTCTATCTGTTTAAATTAACTGGATTCTGAATGAGTATTTGTTTCAAAAAATTATAAAATGTAAAGTATCTTGCCTCCCAAAATGATTTGAGTACATACTAAATTAAATGAACATAAGATCTCTTGCAGCTTAGGCCAGCTTAATATGGGCTGAAGGATTGAGCCAGAAATTCTCCCTTCTCACTGCAGGATTGTAGAGTATCTGCGCTTTAAGAACCTCAACAAAAGCTTTACCAAAGGCATCTTTAAGCATGTACTGGTTGTTCTGTCGGCCTCACAACCTTGAGCTTTCTACCACTTCATGAGCTCTGCGCAGATCAGTAAACTTCCATGGGCCTGATTCCCCCCCCCCACAAGCCACCAACACATTTTGAATGAATCCCTAGGATTCATTGCACTAGAATTTGCTTTTCCAGATGAAGAGACTCCTGTTTGGCCTTCATGGGTGGCTTCAAACTGGCTAACACCAGCTAGTATCCCTCTTCTCAGAAGCTCACCCGCGGGTGATTCAGGAACCAATAAAGGATGGAAAATCACTTTATGGAAATTACCTTTTAATTATTCATTGTCAATTTGACTGCAATCCAGCAGGTGTCCCAATCAGATGAGAATGGCTTAATAAATGGATTTTTTTTTCTTTTTCTCTGTAATATGCATTCAACACTTCCCTTCCTAAATTCATCTACAATTATCCACCTTGGACCTGCCACAGAAAAGAAACAGTCATTCTCCCCCAGGATGAATAGTCTCAGTAAAGATGTCCTGTATTCATTCATTCATTTAAACATTCTCATACCTTCGCTGGTGAATCATTTATAGAAGGCACAGGAAAATGGCTAACTGAAAAGAAAACAAAAATAAGACAGTCCAATACAGGATCACACTTTAATTGCTGTTTCTCCACCCATTTCCTGGAAGATAGGCAGTGTATATTATGATGAAAGTTTTTCAAAGGAACTGAAAACTGAGTCTGTATACATTATTGGCTTTTTGGCCCCAGCAAATCAATTAACCTTCTAAATCAATTTCTTCATATGAAAATATTAGGATATTAAAATCTTGACCATTGGGCTGAAGATTTAGCTTAGTGGTTCCACCACCTGCCTTGCAAAGGCAAGAATCCAAGTTCTATCCCTGTACAAAAAAAAAAAAAAAAAAAAAAAAAAAAA
>NW_022900948.1:33772244-33774403 GCF_012274545.1 Fukomys damarensis
AAAAGCAAAACCAATTTTTATCCCTAAAAAAAAAAAAAAAAAAAAAAAAAAAAAAAATCTTGACCATTAAGTGAAAGTATTATTTGTGTGACTAGAAAGTTGTTTTTTGTATAAGTGACATCAATGTGGTCATTATGCAGAGGACTATTATTTGGAGTATCTTGAGAGGCACATCTCCAACTATCTCATGCCTGAGAGCATTTGACATCTTAAAAACTTCCCACAGGCTTGTTCAACCTGGGTGGGGTGAATCTCTTTCATGATTGCGCTAGAGTGAAGCACAAAGTGTGAATAGGAGAAAAGACCACTGTAGAATTGGAGGAAAGTGAAAGACCATGCCCGTTCCCAATGGAAAGAAAACGTTTATTTGTGAGGTGCGTGCACCGACATACCCCACGGGAGGAGTGGGAGTGGGACCTGACGTACTTGCTTTCCTGCGTTTTCCGCACATGGAACCGATGCAGTATGTTCCTTTTCCACAGTTAGGAGGAGAAGGACAGTGGAGGGAGGGAAAGAAGGGGGAGGAAGAGAGCGAGAAAAGAGGGAGAAATAAGAAGAGAAATAAAGAAATCATAATAAAGTCAGGGAAATGTAGGCAGCAAGCAAGAAAATAAAAAAGAGCCAAAGAGAAAGTAAAATGCTGTAGAAAGGAAGAAAAAATGTAAAAGACCTAGACACAAACCTAAAGAGAGGAAGAGAAACAGCGGAAGAGAGAAGACAGACAGGGATGGGTGGTAGCAAGAGAGTTCATACACTAGACCAAAAACAAGGGAAAACAGAAGCATTTAGATTTTGGGGACAGATGCTAAGTGCTACAGTAAAGAGCCTAGGAAAATAAAACGGAGTCAACGTCAGCATTGAATTAAATTAGAAAGGTGGGAAGAAATCTTGGAAAAATTAAGTCTAATGGAATAAAAGAAGAGGTGTGGGGGGAAAGGGAGGCAGATGGATGTGGACTGGGACACGATGAGACTCAAGAGGAAAAAAATCAGCAAAGTTATAGATATGAACTTAAAAAAAACAAGGCATCAGTGTCACCTGAGTATTCTGGAAATGTCTGGATCTAAGATTACAGAAGCAGCATAAAGAGAAAGTAAAGTCAAATACAGTCTCTGGGTGCTTGCGGAGATCATAGAATGCATTTAGCTCTAACGCAGAGTTAGGAGAAAAGTTAGTCGGGATTCTGACATTCTGACCTGGTCTTCTCATGCGTGAACCTGTGACAACAGCACATTGAGTCAATGTTTGAGACTTTGATTTATTTACGAACTGTGAGGAAATGCTTAGCTAAACTGTGAAGTCCCTATCAGCTCAAGATGGTTTTGGAATTTCAGAGCTGAGGCGGAGGACATGAGACATGTGAACATTTATTTGTAGACAACATGATCAAGTGAACTCTAACAAGAACTCCAGTGTCTAAAAAACTCTGGCCATAACCTTGTTGTGGATGCTAGCATAGAAGTAAACAAGCTGTTTTATGCTGGACAGTTGTTTGATTTTGACAGTTCCTTGACTGGTTGAACCTCTGTTTTCTAATGCAGGCAGTGCTCATGTATTGTTCTATTTAGGTATGGGGAGAAAGGAGGTAGAAGGGCTCCCCAGAATCCAAATATAAAATTCCTTCAGGGCCAAGCAGCCAAAGGAGAGGTCAGGGAGAAACAGAAGATCCAAGAGAGCACCATGTCGGCCTGAAGGAAATGATGACTACCTGGCTTTGACTAATTACTCTTAATATATGTTCAAGTTAGTAGGTGCTTTGCTATTTTCAGGTGAAGCTAGAATTATTTTTTGGAAGAGAAACCTTTAAACCTTTATTGGTACATTGTAGATATACAAAATGATAAAATTCACTTTAGGGGTTTTGTACCTGTGCATGTTATCTTGCATCTTTTTTTTTCTCATTCCCCCCTCCCTTCAACCCTGTGCCTCTGTTTATTTGCAAAAGCTTTTTTCCACCAGAATTATTAATTTATATGCAAAATGCAGAGGCCAAGAAAATCACAAGAATGTCAGCTTCCCAAAATATATATGCATATATATTCATGCTCATAGTAACAACATTTGTAGTAGGTAATTATGACAGTGCCCTGTGTGCCCATAAATGGACGAATGAATAAAGAAAATGTGATATATATATATATATATATATATATATATTC
>NW_022900948.1:33774699-33779992 GCF_012274545.1 Fukomys damarensis
TATATATTCACATACACAAAGGAGTACTATTCACTAAAAAAGAAAGAAATTTGAATCATTTGTAGGAAAATGGATGAACTTTGAGTCAGTATTGCTAAATGAAGTAAATCAGACACAAGTTAAATATCACATGATTTTTCTTATATAAGAAATTCAAAGTATAAATAATTTATAAAGCAAGATATAACAAAGGAGTTTTGAAACGTGAAAGGAGAATTTTGGAGATGAGAAAGGGATCAGAGGAAGGGAGAAGGGGCCTAGGGAGAGTGGGAAAAAGGAAAGTACACAAGATTGGGATGTGACGTGCATATCTAATGGTACCCCATGATGAATGGATCTATTATATATCAAACATATATGATAATAAAAATAAATGAAAGGAGCCACCAATTTGAAGCTGCAACATGCGGAGTCAATGTTCTTCTAAAATGTTTATTCTTTATGCTCTATTTCTGTGATTCTAAAGCACAAGGAATGTGTAGTACTTAGATATGAAATAAAAATCGAGAGTAAATGATAGATTAGGGAAAACATTTAAACATGCTCTCTCTTCCCTTTGCATTTGCTCCTGTGTTTCATTGGTTTAATTGTCCAAATTTCAGTCTGAATGTACTGGAGAGGGAGCCCCTTGCAGGCTGTTCATGTCTCCTCATATGCTATCCCCTTTGTCCCCAGTTTGTTTCTCTGCCAGCCCTGCTTCTCACTCCGGAGTGTTCTTCATCTCCCTGCTGCCTCCGTCACCAGCTTTGCTTCCCATGATGCAGAGCCCTGGAGTAGCACTAGCCCTTGTGTCTGAAGGCAAGTCTGCTGTTCAGGAAGTTTGAAGTATTTCTATAGCGGGATATTTAATCATTTGAATCCTTGATAAGAATAGTTCTTTTTATGTCCTCCAGCAATAAATCCATGCCTTATCTAATCTCCGATCTCAGAGAGAAGGTAATTAACCAGCTGAGGATGTGACTAGAAATGAAACCAACAGAGAAAGGAGTGAAAGAGAGACCATTCTCTCTGTGTGCACACAGTACAGCGATGTGGGATCGTGAGCGATGGAGAAAGAAGCTACCCTTGGCCAGGCCGTGCTCATCAGTCACTGAGACCTCCTGGTGTATTTTAGTACTTCTTCTCTTTTAGGAGTTGTCTTACTTTTCACTGCATAGCATCCCTACTTTGCCTCCTAGAAACTCTTTTTTCCCTCTCTTGCTTATGTAGATCTCCTGCAACGTTTATTTCTTGATTTTCTTACATTTCCTGATTCTCTCTTCAAATGTCTTTGTTGCTGTTGTTTTGCTTGATTTTTTGGTTGGTTGGTTTTGTTGTAGTGCCGCAGATCAAAACCCTGGGGCCTCCTGCATGCTAGGCAAGCCCTTCACCTCTCAGGTCTTTCAAAGTCTTTCTTTGTTCTCCCCACCACATAGCACAGTAATCTACACCTATGTGGAGCCAGAACAGGGCTGTATCTCAATCACCAGCCGAATCTCTGCGTTTACTGCATGTCTGGCATGCACTGAGTATTTAGTAATCCACCTAAACTTGTCTCTTCTACCGCCCGCATCACTCACCCCACAGAGTAGATGCGCTCTTGTTTTCTCCCATGTCTCTCTCTCTGGCAGAGATTAAATCTTACAAGGTCATAGACACTTCCAGTAAAATGATATATTTAGGACATATGGCTCGCCTTTACTTAGTTCCTTTAGGGTAGAACACAAGACCTGTATTTCCTCTACTGTATCGGAATTTTCGGAACTTAATTGACCCTGGACACTCAGTTTTATGTCAAATTTCCTTGGGAGTAGTCCGACTAAAATTCAAACATAAATTGGCACTCTCTCATCACCCATATAAACTTGGCTAAACTCTTTCAACTGTCTGAGGTTAGCTCAGTTTTTTTCATTTCTAACATGGAAAACAATATTTGTGTGTGTGTGCAAGGAATCAAACTCAGGGCCTCACACCTGCCCTGAGGTACATCCCTTGTTGGATCATTTTTAAAATGTACTGTGTCCTGAGATTTTATGATGTGGTTTGAAAACCTTTTTGTATAAACTTTAAAAAATTCCTTTTAATAATAGCAGCAAGAACATACAGATCTTCTCCACTGACCAAGAATACTCATCACATACGACCAGGAGGAGAAGAAAGCACAAGTTTCAGTGAATTACAATAGAAAAATTTCTCGATGTTTCAGCAACCTTTTGTGTAGATTTCTGGTTGAGAGCAAATACTGACTAACCAGCAGGCCAGCTGCAACTGTGGAAGCATCTAGAAGCAAAGGGGAAACTAGAAACTACATGTGTGGCCTCTCTTCAAGCCATGTTCCTTTTCTAGGCTCCATAATTCTGACATGGAAATTGAAAGCTTAAAATAACCCTCACAGTTTTGTCTGGGATCTGACATTCTATCTAGGATTAGACAACGGCTGCTGAAAATTAGGTAGTGCTAGTCCAATTGGAGAGGAATTAAAATCACATTCCATCGGCTTGTGCATCATAAATTAAACCATGTTGAAAAAGAGGTGGAAGGGGGTGAGAGGAAGAAAAAGGGGTGAAAAAAGGGTTAAAATGTGTCATGCATGTGTATTATCTCTCTGTGAGGAATTCGATAATTATGTACTGCAAACATGTACTAATAAAAATTAAAATAATAGAAAAAAGAAAAGGAGGCTGTGAACTGGGCTTTCTGCCTATACAATTCAACACTGCAGGGCACACTCTCATCTCAAACTTCCCTGTAATTGCGTAAAATTCTGTCTTTCGTCTACTGTACTGAATCATGTTTATCTTCTTTTATCTATTCAGTCTTGCCCCTCAAAAAATCCCATTTTCTCTTTATCTTCTCATAGATATAAAGACAAAGAGAAATAAATACAGTTATAAATAAGTGACAAGGTTTATTGTGCAACTGTAATTTAGCTGTACCCCTAATTGGGGTGAACAATTTATTACAAAGTTTAAAGTTTTAAACATTTCTTCTTCCTACATAAGGCTGTACACATTTGCGTGACCTGACACTGCCATACTTTGGCATATCCTCAGCGTAAATGGACCCACAGACTTTCTCAAAGACATCATTCAGAATTTTATCATGACACTACTTGTGACAGCCAAAAATCAGAAACCCTGGAAATGAGTGAAAAGTGAATAGCTTGTTATGACACGATGGATGATAACATTCATAAGGATAGTTAATAAAAATTAATGACAATTACACTACTTTGATGATTTCTAAGCACCATGACATTGTACTCTAGCTTTTGAATCCTGTACCATCTTCCCATAGCAATGCATAACTCAGCAAATTCTGTGGGGGAAAATATCCTTGATTCTCTCATGCTGGTCCCACCATGTGGCCAGAGAAACTAATACTATTCCCTTTCACTGTGAAGAGTCTGTGGGTCCATTGCAAAATTTATCACCAGCCTTTTCCCTGACATATGATATATCCTCAGAGAAAAGAGCACAAATTCCACTTATAGGCACGATTCTGTTGTCTCTGGACATTAATTCTACACAACTAAGCTTTCACACATTTCCCATCCCTCTTTATAAATATGTTACTTTGTGATTTGGGCTCCTTCTACCCCCAGGATTCCAACAGGAGAAATCATTGGCTGCTATCTTCTAATTCCTAGCCATAAGCAAAAATCTGCTCAGGTTTCATCCTTATATCTTCAACATAGGAGTTCTGCAAATTTAGGCAAACTCTATGAACTTCCTTTCCTTATCTTTAGAATCATGATGATAGGAGAAAATGTCTGAGTGAAGACCAGGGCACATCCTTTTCCAGCCTCTCTAGGAACTCTAGGAAACAACTTAGTGAACAGAAAAGGAGGAATTCTGATATGCAAGAAATTGCCTACTAGAAACCTAGAAGCCATAGAGAAACTGAGGAAAGTAAAGACAATGGAGAAAAGAAAAGAGAAGTCTGGAGTGCTAACCCCTGCCCCTGGGGAGGGGAATCTGTCTCCACAAATACGTGGTAAACCTGAAAAGTGTGGGCTTTGCCAGGGAACAAAGAAGAACACATCAGGAACCCTAGCCCTGAGAAAAGCTCAAATATGCTGCAAGTATGGAATAGGAGAATGTTTTGCTCCTGGCCCCTTTTGCATGTCGGCCTAAAATTAGAAACATCTGTTGCAATGCCGGCCATATTTGAGAGTGATTATCCAGGAGTCATTTCACAAAGGAATTAATTGTTGAATATTGAGTTTCTCTGGGAAACAGAAGTCACAGAACCACCCTTTCAGGTTTCTAGGACCACCTTCTCACAGTGACGGGGTGGGAGACAGCCAATGAGAAGCTCATGCTGGAAAGGACATAATAGTCTTGCCCTTTCATGAGAAGCCAGGCTGGTCACATGGGAATTTCTGAAGGGGCTGGGTCTGAAAGCTGACATTAATTCCAAAAGACTGCTTGTTACCCCCACTGCTTCACAGCCTATGTCTAGTGAAGAGCTTGGTCATCCTGGCTTTTTCACAGTCAATATCTTATGTCATAAAAAAAGTGCCCAAACACAAAACAATTGAAACAATTCTACTGGATCATAGTTGAATGAAGTTAGAAATCAGTAGCAGAAAAATACAAAAAACACACAAACACATGGAGAATAAGTAAAAATCGATGGCCCACAGAGGAAATCAAGAAGAAATAAAACTTTTTTCTAGAATCACATGATAATGGATGGAGGCACAACATGCCAAAACTTATGAGACACAGTGAAAGCAGTTATGAGGGAAGTTTACAATTGTGAAAGTAGACACTAAAAGAATAGAATGATCCCAAAACAAGAACCTAATGATGCACCTCAAGTCCTAGAAAAGTAATATAAACCCAAAATTAATGGAAAGTAAACAATTAAAAATTAGGACAAGAATTAATGAAATTGGGAATAAAAAGATTATATAAAGCATCAGCAATTTTTTAAAAAAATGTTTCTTTGGAAACATAAACAAAAATCTTTAGCCAAATTTAGTAAAAAAGGAAAGAAAAACCATATCAATGCAATTAGAAATGACAAGACAAAATTACAAGCAACACTGCAGACATCAAGAGAATTATAAGAAACCCCTTTGAAATTTTCTCTCCAAAAACGGAGAACTTACGAAGAATAAATTCTTAGATACCAATTACCAAATTTGGACCAAGAAGATATGAAAATTCTGAACAAACTAATAACAAGCAACAAACAGAGCAATAAAAACTCTTCTAACAAAGATAATCTGACTCATTCTACCAGAATGCCAGGGACTATCTAGAGTATGTAATCTTCAAACATTTTTTTTTTTTTTTTTTTTTTT
>NW_022900948.1:33780112-33833252 GCF_012274545.1 Fukomys damarensis
TGGTAACGGGGATTGAATTCGGGTCCGAACCGCTGAGCTAAATCCCCGGCCCTCAAACTTTTCAGTAAAATTGAAAAAGGAGGACCACTGCCAAACCCATTCCTGGAAGCTAGCATTATCCTGCTATGAAAACTGATCAAAACTTAAGAAATGAAAAAGAGATAGCTACAGGCAGATCTTCTTAATGAACATAGAAGCAAATATCTTTACTGAGACACTGGCAAACAATGCAAAGTTCATTAAGAAGATCATACATAGACCAAGGAAGTTTCACCTCAGGAATACAAATATGGTTCAATATATGTAAATCAATAAACATAATACATCACAGAAAGAGAAACAAAGACAAAAACACATGGTCATCTCCATAGACACATCACCTCCTTCCATCTCTTGGTTCTCTTCCCACTTGAAGATCTCTCTCTCTCTGCTTTTTGTTGTCTATTTTTTATACTGTTTTTGTTTTGCCTTTCAAAAAATGGCACTGAGAAAAGTAATTATCCATCTGAAGAAGAAGGAATCTGAATCCGGATCACTTACCCTGTACTAAAATAAAATAAAAATTGAACCAAGATGTAGATACTCTGAGAGAAATATTCAATCTGCTGAAGTTAATAGATACAGACAAGGACATTCTGAACAGAGACCCAGTTTCACCAAAAACAAACAAACAAACAAAAAGTAAACAATTGAGATGATAAGAAATTCAGAAGCTCCTGCACAGCAAAGGAAATAATGAGTACAGTGGAAAGATAACTAGGGAATGAGAAAAAAAATTGCCAGCTAGCTTTCAGAGGACTAATATCTAGAATAAATAAAGAACACAGAAAAATTACACCCTCCAAAAATAAAAGACCCAATCAGAAGTGGACAATAGAAACGAATAGGCACATTTTGAAAAAAGAAGTACAATGGTCATTAAGCACATAAAATTGTTCAGCATTTTTGGCTATTAGAGAAACACAAGTTACAACAACATTGAGATTCCATTTTACTCCAAAATGAATGGCTATTATCACAAATTCAAAAAACAACAAATTCTGGCTGGCAAAGTATTGGGAATTAACAACCCTTTCTACATTGCTGGTGGGAATTTAAATTAGTACAACCACTATGGAAATTAATATGGAGATTTATTAAGAAACTAAAAATAGAAATTCTGTTCAACCCCAGATACCTTCTTTATTATCTTTTCCAGAGATTTCAAGACATCTTATTAGAGTGATACATGCATACTCATGTTTATAGCAGCACAACGCACAATATTTAAATGTTTAAAATGGCCTACAAGTCTATCAGATGAATGAATAAAGAAAATGTGGTATGTATACTTACCCTAAAGACAGTGTAATTTGTAGCTAAATGGATATACTTTGAGTTCATGACTGGAATAAATCAAACACTGAGGTTTAAATATCACATGGTTTCTCTTACATAAAATACCCCACATAAAAATAATCTAAAGATCAAAATAAAAGATAGATGACATGAAATAGGGAGGTAAATATTTTTCAGATGGGAAGGAGATCTAGGCATACAGAGATGGGGGATGATCCTGGCCTCTAATAACTACCAATCTACTTTCAATTTCTAAGAGATTTATATTTTTTATTTCAGATATAAGGTATGTCATATAGTACTTGTGTTTGTGGGTCTGGTTGATATACTTTAATATGATGTCTTCCAGTTTCATTTATGCTGTTCCAAGTGACAATATTTCATTCCTTCTTTGTGGCTAAATTATCTATATAATATAAATATATACACACACACATATATACATATATATAAGTATATATTCATATATATTCACGTTCACTTCCTTATCTAGTCATCAACTGATGGATACTAAGTTTGTTTCCTTTTCTTGGCTATTATAAATAAGTCTGCAATAAGCAGAGGAGCACAAAGATCTGTTTGAGATTCTGATTTTGTTTCTTTTGCATATGTACCCAGGAGTGTGAGGCAGGATTATGTGTCTGTTGTATTTTAATTTTGGTGGGGGATCTCCGTACTGTTTTCCACAATGGCTGCACACATTTCCATTCCCTCCTACAGTGTGCAAGGCTTCCCTTTCCTTCACATCCTCACAGTGCTTGTCATCCTTGCTCGCTTGTGTTTCTTTTTTTCACGTGATAGCGTCTCACTTTGTTGCCTAAACTGATCTCAAACTCTTGGGTTCGACTCATTCTCCTTCTTTGGCCTCTCCAATAGTTGTAACTACACAACACACCACCACACCCTACTTTTCATTTTGATTCTTCGTAGGGGGAGGTGATTTGTCATGTGGTTTTTGATTGGTGTGTTCTTGATGGTTAGTGATTGTGAACATTCTTTCACATATTTGTTGGGTATTTGTATCTCTTTCAAGAAATATCTATTTAGGCCAATCATTGCCCATTGTTTTAATGAGTTGCTTGATTTTTGTAGTATTAAGTTATTTGAGTTATCTACTCCAAATATTAACTCATTTGTTTCTTTTTCTCTTTTAATCATTTTAATGCGCTGTCAAATTGATTTAGTTTGCTCGTATTTTGTGAAGAAGTTTTGCACCTGTGTTCATTAAAATCCCTGGCCTCTGGTTTTCCTTTTCATGTCTATTTTGATATAAGGCTGATGCTGACCTTAGTGAGGGTGTTTGGAAGAATTTCTTCTCTTCAGTTATTTGGAAGAACATAAAAAGTGTTGGTGTTTGTTCTTTAAATGTTCAGTAAAACTCAGCAGTGAAACCTTTTCATACTCAGCATTTGTTTTATGAGCAACTGCATTCATCTTCAGTTGTCTCGAGAAATATTTTAATGTTCTTCTCTTCTTTCTTGATCCATTGGTTGTGCAAGAGTAATGTGCTTAGTTTACATATATTTTTGTAGTTTCTGAAGGTTTCTGGTTATTGATTTGTACTTTTATTGCACTGTGTCCAAAAAGATATTTGTTAATATTTGTACTTTTAAAAACATGTATTGAAATTTGTTTTTATCTTTCTCATGTGATTTATTATGTGCTGTTGAGAAAAATATATATTCTACAGACATTGGATTGAATGTTCTCTCAGTGTCTGGTAGGTTCATTTGGTCCAGGGGATAGTTTAAATCTGCTGTTCCTGTCTTGTTTTCTGTCTAGAGGATCTGTCATCTGACCTGGCAATATGCTTTGATTTCATGCTTAGACTTTTACTCTGCGATTACCATGAAAATTATAAAAAACACTTGGAATTATAACAGGCTATTTTAAAACAATAGCCCTTGAACTTGATTTCAAAGAAAATAAAAATTAAACAAAATATACTAAAAAGTTCTATACTTATCTTTAGTGACATTTAAAAATTTTAATGTACATTTTATATTTTCTATGATGTCTAATCCTTAAAACATAAATATAATTGCTTTTTAATTCTATCAGTATGAGTGATTTGCACTGCATGTTTACAATATTTTGAATTTGTCTGTGTAATTATTCCTATTTGTGATATTTATACTTTTTAATTTTTGCTTGTTATTCATTAATGTCTCTTTCAGTGTGAAGAATTCCTTTGTGAAATTTTTATAGGCCAAATCTGATAGAGATATGTTCTCAGGGATGTTTATCTGGGGATATATATATTTCTCTTTCACTTTTATAGGATAGCTTTGCAAGGTACAGTTTTCTTTGTTGGCAGCTTTTACTCTTTCAGTACTGTGAAAATTTCATACTACTCTCTCTTGTCCTGCAAGATTTCTGCTGAGAAGTTGACTGTGAGATAAATTGGAACATATTTATGTGTTGTTTCTTTTCTCTTGCTGTCCCCAAAATCTTTTCTTTATCTTTAGCCTATGAGAGCTTATGTCTTGTAGTAAACTTGGTTGAATTTAATGACTCATGATTTTTATATTTTATTTTTAATTTGGGAAGATTTCTGATATTTCTTTGAATAAACTTTTATTCCTTACTCATGTGTCAGTATCTTTTGTATACCCATAACCTGAGTATTTGCTCTGTTAGCGCTGTCCCAATATTCCCAAAGATTTTTTTCACTTTTTAAAAATTTTGACCTTTATCTTCTCCCGCTGTGTATTTTCAGATGGCTTGTCTTAAAGTTCATTAATTTTTTGTTTTATCTGTCTTGCTATTGATGCCTTTTATTATATTTTAAATTTTATTTATTGCATTTTCAGATCAAGGCTTTCTGTTTAATTGTTTGAAATCACTTTTTTGTCTCAGTTAAGAATTTGTGTTAGAGTACTGAACACTTTGTGTTTTCTTGAGTTTTCATGCTTTTGTTAAAGCACCTATGCTACATTATCCATCTAGCAATTCAACCATACTGCATTTTGGGGGGTCAGTCTCTTTTTTAATTTTCCTTTTTCTTAGTACATGTCTGCAGTACATAACAATTATAGTCATCGAGGATGGTGAATAAGTACATAACACTAACTTTCTTCATCCGCTCTTCCTCCTTTCCCTCTCTACGCCTTGCAACTCTTGGTCTTCTTCCCTTTAACAACCAAACTGTCTCCCCATTTCCCATCTATCTTTCACCTTACTCTTTAATCTTTAGATTCTCTTATATGAGTCAGTTTCTGTTGTCTTATTGACTGTTAGATGAGGTTATGGTGCCCTGAGAGTTCTTGATGCTTGATGTGGAACATTGTTGTGATATTGAAGGATTAGTTATTTACTTCAGTCTTCCTAAACTGGCTGTTTTGTGCCTCTCCTCCCAGAAGGTCCAGGCAGTCTGCTTATTTCCTCTTAGCCTGTAGTCACATCCATTATTTCAGCACCAGGTAGAGTTATCAGTCTGGGTATGCTGAGTTCACCATCATTGTGTTGTTACAATATTGGTACAGAAAGGCAACCCAAACCCAGGTTTCTCTCAAATCTGAGATTGGTATCTTTTACACAAGAAATAGGAGAATACGTAAAATAGTACTCTTCCCATTTCCCCTGAAGCCTAACTGTGGGTCTGGGTAGGTCCATATTTCTAGGTCACACTCAAGGTTTATCATGATTGGGTTCTACTGGAGTTTTTTCAAATTTGCTTAGAGTTGCCATATAGAAACCATCCTCTGGCTCCTCTGTGGCACCCTGTAAACATGAATGTTGCAAAATAATGTCACAATCTGCGTGCATAGCCCTCCAGAACCATAAGATCACTTGGGTGGGAGCAAGGTACACACTACTATTGGCTGCTAACTTCTGAGATGGACTTGTGGTTCAGGAGTGCAGCAACCAGACAGGTGATGCTAGCTGGACTAGAAGTTCAATAGACTGAATTCACCTGTTTCCTGTCAGTGGGTCCCAAGGCAAAAATCCTCTGCTTATTACCCTATACCACCCACAACAAATGCAGCTTGTTCTACATTACCAAGCTCCCATTTGGGATAGTGTTGTTCAAAGCAGTCCTTTGCCTACTAAGGCTGATGCTAAACTGGCACACACTTTAGTTTCATAAGTACAAGGATCCACATAGTGTTAGCCATAGACCCAAGTCCATAATGCTATTGACAATGATGAAATTGGAACTATGAGTCTATCCCACCAAGGAATGCAGTTTTTTTTGCCTCAAGAGGGTGTTAGAGCAAGTCTACAATCTACATCTATGAGCACTGGCTTGTGCTCTGCCACCCGTTATGGAACAAACAAGTTATGAAGACAGACCATTGACCACCAAGCCTGTTGTTAAACTGAGTCACATCTGATTCACACTTTCAGGGATCTGTACTCCCTGTAAGTGGTGCACTGGGAGTACTTTAAGGCTTCCGATGATTAAGATAAAATCACAAGACTGTAAGACTGCTCTAGCTATTTCCACCTGAGGCCAAAGGAGCTCTAGAAGTACAATCTATGAGCTCTGGTTTGGGTACAAAACATTGTTTTCTTTGTTAGGCAGTGAGATGAGTCTTATTGTGGCAAGCCCAGCACAGAGCTCTAAGAAAAGTCCTATTCTAGCTTTCTTGCCCTTTTTGAATGAACGGAGTCTTGCTTCCTGCTTTGTTGCCTGAGGTATGGGGTGGAATGGTGGAGGAAATCACCTTGGCCCCTGACTGAGGCAGCTCTAACAGCCTAATCCATGAGTATTGTTAGGAATTGTGGGGAACACTTAGTTTCACCATGGATTACTTTTCTTTTCTTTTTTTTGTTTTTGTTTTGTTTTTGGAGACAGGGTCTCACTATGTAGTTGAGACTGACCTGGAACTCACTATATAGCCCAGGATGGTCTCTAACTCACAGTGATCCTCCTGCCTCAGCCTCCCGAGTGCTGGGATTATAGGAGAGCACCACCAGGCCCGGCTCACCATGGATTTCAAGCCTACTGTCCAAACTTATTTTCTTCTTTTTCCCCCAACTTGGAGGTATAAATTTCCATCTGTTTGGAGTTGGGGGTGGTGAGATGCCAGTAATGTTCTTCTTCCTACTTCTTTTAATAATTTTTTTCTTTTTGTTTTGCTAAAAGCAAGCACTATGGCCTCTCACCTACCTTTCTTAGCTCTTATGAGGTTAAGTTGATGAATGCTTATTAAAATCAATGTCTTATGGAAATATGATTGCTAGAGTATCTTATATTTGATCTGTGGAACTCAAGAGTTTTAAAAAGTGGTTTTTGAATAGTTTATTGAGATTCTGTACATTGCAAAAATTGTAAAATGTTAGGGGCTGCTTCAAAATGATAGCAAAAAATAGCAGCACGAAATAAAATAACCAGAAATTATATTTACTTGTAGTCAATTTAAATTTCTATTATCTTCAAAACCAGAAAACAGTGTAAATGTTTTACATAATAATTAACATTCTGAAATGTTTCTATAATTTTTTCTTCATTTGGCTTTTGGTTTCATTTGATCATTACGTTCTATGGCAAAGCTTTTGAAATAGTCTCCAAAAACAGCAAAAAGGTAATTTGATTTTTTTCTAATAATACTGTTTGAAATTTAGTTTCTGTTGAAAGACAGAGGAAAGAAGATCCTCACTAATTACTGTAATGTAATCTATACTTTAAGAGTGTAGTTGAATTTGTGCAAATCACTCAAAGGTTGCTTCAGGTATGATCTATAAAATTGAAAAGCCCTTTTGATTTTCTTTGGAAGAAATCAGTCATATTAAACTTATTACCTTTTTAATTAAGTTTAGAACATTAAAAGCATTATCAACAATCATGTCTGCACTGGAATGAATATAAATAAGTTACTTGTGTACAAAAGTGACTCTGAATCATGTAGTATATTTTACTTAAATGCAAACATTGTGTGTCATCAAGTCAACTTCTCTTTATCTGGATTCTAAAAGTGCCCTGACTCAGACTGTTGGGTCTGTGGTATCAAAAACATCATAAACTGCATCACTTAAAAATAACAGACATTTTTATTTCTCACAGTTCTGGAAAGTGAGAAGACCAAAATGAAGACATCAGGCAACCTGGCTTCCCCTGAGGATCTGTTTCCCGTGGATGTAAGCTTCTAGCTGGGTCCTCTCATGGTGACAGTGGCCAGGCAGCTCTCTTTATCCTTTTTTCTGAGGGGATAAGTTGCATTCTGAAGGCTGCACTCTCATAAGGGCATCGTTTCCCTTGGTCCCCATTGTCAAATGCTACCAACTCCGAAATTAACATTTCAACATATGAATCTTATAACAACGTAAACATTATGACCATCATACCACACAATAGGAGAAGAAATATTACATAGTGGAAGTCAGAGTGAATAGAGATGTTTATCAATCGTTGGAAAAACATTTTGTTGTTGAAAACATTACGGTGAGATGTGACCATATGAATACTTCCTAATACCTTAGATGAACCCATGCAAGAGAGTGGCTCTGCAATTTAGCTTCTCATTAGCTTCTCCGTGGACCCACCTTAGGAAGCAGCTGTCATTCCTGGATTTTTCTTCCCAGCATAAAGCAAACAGACCTCCTGCATAACTCACTCTCCCACTTCAGCCCTTGCCAACTTCCGACTGTTTGACCAACTGTTGGCACAGCAGCATTTTCCAAAGTGTGTTTACTGAAAGAATATTTTCTGAATGTATATTGTTCAATATGGTAGCCATTAGCCACATGTGGCTATTTAAAATTAAATTTTGAAAATATTTTACATACAGTTTCTCCTTGCACTCTCCGTTTTTTAAAGATGCAATTGCCACGTGTGGTTGTTGGTCACCATATCAGTTAAAGCAGGTACAGAACATGCTCATCAGCACAGAAAGTTCTATAGGGCAGAACTCTAAAGAGATCCACGATCTAAAATGTGTGTCAGTGTTAGATAGGTTTTGAAATTGCATATCCCTTTGATACTAATTTTATTTAAGAATGAAAAGATCCACCTAACCCAATTTTTTCTGAAGCTTTGAATAATTGCTCATTGAATTGCTCAAGAATGTTTTATTGTCCTGCCTAAGGTCTTGCCACATAATCTTAACACAAAAGAAAAACAAAACACAATAGATCAAATTATCACCTGGTACAAAACTCTTTCCAGTCATTTTATTATGTAATCCTCATAATAATTTTATACAAATAAATGTATAATCTCTGGCACAAGTGGAACAGAGTTGTTTATTTTATTTTTTTTTTAGTTAAGTAATTTTACTTAAATGCACATAGTGAATAAACCTGCCCCCTGGGTCCTTGTGCAACCCTTCCTCTATCTTGCTCTCTGGTGGTTGTGCAAGGCTGGGCAAGAGATGGATTGCAGTCCCTGCAGTGAGATATTAGTAGACGTTGCTACTTCAAAATCCAAACTCAGGTACTGATGGTTTTGGTAGAGTAGACAGGATGAAAATAATTATTTTAGAATAAATTTAGTGACACCGATATCTTCTAACCATTCTGAAATGTTTTATAATTTAGAAAGTATGCTTCCTTCAAAATGTTATAACCAGCCTCACCACATGGCTTTGCTGTATAAAACATATTTGAAAATTAGGGTGAGTGGACAACCCACTTTCTGGTTCCTTCTTCTGTCTCTCTCAGAAGCTTTCTTTCTCTCAATAATTTTTTCCTACTCTTAAAGAAAAAAAAAGTCATAAAATTGGATTTGATTTTGGGGGGTAGAGTTTAGAAGAAAATGTAATTGACTCTGTAGCCTCCTATTACTGGAAATGTCCCTGAACAGGTTGAAACAGATAAAATAGAAACCTAAGAATAGTAAGGTAATTATGTGTTCTACAAAGAAATTTAAAAATTCCTAATGAGTCATCTTAAAACTTGAATCAGTCTTGTCATACAAATGAATCTTTAGTTACCACTGAGGGAGGGGAATGGAACAGGTGACCGACGTCTCATTACTTTCGAGATGATCTCTGTGCTTCACCATCTCTGTGTCAGAACCTGTAAGAATTCCTGAATCCAAACGAGATTCATAAAATAGGAGTGACTGGATGACAATATGCCTCAGGATTAGTTCACATGGAAAATAGTGCAGTTCAGAGGATACAGTATGATTATGAGCCTGAAAGCTAGCTTATGTCCAACATATAAAATATCGTAGCTACTTAAAGTAGTCCAATTTTCTCAACTTTCTGATCCCACTCCATCCCACTCCATCCCGCCTTCCTTCCTGCCTTTCTCACGCTTGCTCTCCATCCTCATCCCCGTCCTTTAGCCTTCAAAGCGAAAAGCAAACTGAACAGTGATGGGACATATTTATTTAGTTATTCAAAACAATCACAAAGAGGTGTGTGAACCTGAAGTATTTTTACCATATTCCCTTTTCCCTTTTCTCTTTCTTTGGCACTGGAACGCATGTCAATACTGTCAGGAAAGTGGATTGCCCACAGGGAAAAAGCCCTGGGTGCATGGGGCTGTGGCATGACCTGCACTTGACACAACTTGCCTCAGGCAGTAAATTTGGGACGATGCAGTGTGTGCCTCTGCGAGCCCATAGGAGATTTTCTTGCAAAGACAGAAGACTGTTCCTTCTATGCCACCTGCTTACGCTTGAGCAGTTTGGTTGTGTGCAAAGTTATCTAGGGAAATACAAAAGTGCCAAAAAGAATGTAGAACTACCACATTGAGAGTGAGGTGTGTGTTACGTTGTGAAACGCTGTGTGTGGGTCTGTGGGTGTGGTTCACACACGCGCAGCAAGAGGAGAAATCTCGATTCCTTTGTTTAAAGGTCAGTTCTCCATAGAAGTGGCCAATCAGTCACTGTCACCGAGCAAGGGGGAGGTAGAGCAGGTAGTGGGGGTTGGGACATGCCGCGTTTGCCCAGAATACTCACTGTACAGGACGATCTCGGCAGCGATTGCACACCCAATGTAAATACGGACAGCCACATTTATCACAGACCTCCCTTCTGCTGCACACGTTCAAGGTACAGCAATGATTTAGTGCTTGCAGCTGGAACTGCATTGTGTTTCTCCAAAATAGCAGCATTTAACAATGAGGAGGTGGAAATAGAGAGGAAACAGGGGTTATAAGGAGGGAGTAACTAATGTCTGGTGTCTCGGAAGGGAGAGAATGGACATCAAGGGTGAGCTATTCTGGTGAATCATCTCCTTACTTTAACTTCGCTTTTCTTCTTTAACTCACTAGCTTTAATGTAATTCAAGCTAAGATTTTCAAGGAGTGTTTCTTCTGCCCTACTGTTTGACCATGACCCTAATTAAAGGGGCACTGTAAGATTTGGGACCTCTTTAAGCAGAATTGAACCAGATTTCTTGGAGACTTCCTTTTTTTTCTCATTAAGTTTATTGGCACTTTTTAGGCATACAGTACAGTTACATTCATCATTGGGATCTTGTACCTTTACGTGATATATCTCAGTTCTTCTTTTTTCCCCATACCCCTGCCTTCCCTTGGCCTCCTCCTCCCTTCCCTATTTACAAGGCTTTGTTTCTATTTTTTCATTTTCTCATATATTTTCTTTTCCCTTCTTTCTTTTCCCCTGCCCTTCCCACTTCTTCTTTAGCCCTTTTCTTTCTATATCACATTATCAATTATACAATCTGAACCTTATTTACACTTTTACTTTTTCACACCAGAGAAACTATTTGACATTTACACATGTGCATCCTATTTATTTCACTTGCATGGCCTCAATACGCATCCATTTACCTATAAATGACTCAGTTTCTCATTCTTTATGGTTGACTAGTACTCCATTTTATAGAAAAACCATATTTTCTTTACCCAGTCTTCTTGGAGACTTCTGTGTGGATGATTTACATACCCAGCAGGATAAGTAAACCAAGAGTGAAATTTTTATTTAATATATACATATGTGATCCATTAATTCAGTGACTAGCATCTAGCAGGTACTATATCTCAGATTTTCTGCAAAGTATAGCAGAGTTTAAAAAAATAAGAAAGAACAAAAGTGAAACCTAAGTCCTACCCAATAGATATTTAAAGTGTTAGTAAAAGCAATGCACTTACAAATCAAGATATATATATATATTTTTACTTCCAGCAAATAGTAGATGCTCAGTGACTTTTGAGCATCAGAATATAGGATCTTCCAGGTTTTGTGGGAAAAAGTTTTTCTTTGTAATGTGATAAACTTTTTAAAGATTTTTTTTAAACAGACATGGAATGAAGACTCTTTTGAGTTCTTCAGAGCAAGATATCAATGAAGCCAAAGAATCATATGGGATTTGGGAATGCTTTCAAGCAACTTATAACACGATCACGGTTATTTGTTAGATAAACAGCTACAGTGTAGACAAGGTAGATAAGTAGGAAGGAGAGAAAAAAGTGACATCATTCTGTAGTTTGTAGATAATCCGGAATAGCAGTAACAAGCTCCTAAACTGAAGAGAATGGTAACAAGAGATAAGAAAGTGAAACTTTCAGAACCGCTTCTGGGAGATAGTTTATAGGATCTAGTGATCCTTTTCTCTTGAGTTTCTAGTCTGTCTTGAGTTTTGATGCTTGGACTGTCCTCTGAAAATGCACAATATTTCTGACTCCCTGGAAGTTACTCCCAAGAATATCTGTAGAATAGAGAAGACATATCGCCATATTTTGTAGATTTTAAAACGCTTCTTTCCATAAATAACCCAAGATCACTTATGATTTTACCCAGTTAGACAATAGCTTCTAGACTGCAGTTTCTTTTAGTCTGTGCTGAACTTTCTCAGATATAACCATAGAAGCTGGTCAATATCTCTCTTCTCAGTAATCACTGCTCCAAGCTCTGTGAAGCACTTTACTTTATATTTTAGTTTTTTTATTTTTTAAGTTTATCGGTACATTTCACACATAAACGATGATGGCGTTCATTACTGGGAATTTGTAACTTTGCATAATGTATCTTGATTCTTATTTTTCCCCATTCCCCTGCCCTCTATTTAACCCCTCTACTCCTCCCTTTTACAAAGACTGTTTCCGTTTTTTCCCTGTGTTTTAATTTAGGGTCCACCCAATATTCATCATCTCTCTTTTTCTCTCCAGGCTCCTCTCTCAGTTTCTAATACCTGCATATTCAATTTCTATACTAAATCTTCCACTTAAAATACCTCGTGTGGCATTTCTTTTACTGCGTTAAATCCTGACCAGTGCAGAAGTCATTGATGGTTTCAAGGTGTCTGGACCACGTGTTTTATGAAGCAAAAAGGCTGTTATATATAACAAAGGAAAGCACACTCAAACAACAGGTATACTCTGAATACAATACTTGTGAAAAGAAAAGGAACATATGAGTCTGAAAGAGAAGAGAGATGTTATATTTGAAAGGGACAATACAGAAGTGATAAATATATGAAAAGCAATAGGCAAAGCTTTAGATGAAAAGAGGCTTCCATGACAGATGTGTAGTATGTTGCCAGTGCCATGGAAATATGGGAAAATACTCAAAGTGTCTCAAAGAATATAATATATTGACTTTTCCACCATTGCTTTAGCTAGAAGCTGCAATTTTACAGTGTGGAAAAATATAAAATGTGTACTTGTGTATTAAAGAGTGTATCTGTTAGTTTTCTTGTTGCTGAGATACAATACCCAACACTCACAATTTAAAGAAGACGAGAATTAATTTGGATTGTGCTTTTCAAGGATTTAGTCCATGGCAATATGACTCCAAGTCAGACACATCCTGGGGCAAATATGTGGCAAAACAAAGATGCTTAGTCAATGGCATCTGAAAAACAGAGCTGAGGAATAGTTCCAGAGAGGAAGGTGCGAAGGACTAGATACAGCACCTAAGGTCACACCTTCCTAATCCACCCAGATGTGCTCAGAAGTGTTTTACACCAAGCAATTCCCTGTGCAGTTTCCCAGCCAGCCATCTTGCTACAATCAGGTTTAATCATCACCAGAGATGGTATATCTTGAAGGCTTCTAACTATGCAAAGTTAATTTGTTTCTCATATAGCACTTTAGTCGTTCTTCTTAGTCTTCTCTGTAACCCTAGGAAGGAAAGTTTCCACTTTATTCTCAAAAAACTCAAGTGCCTTAAAATCAAGCAATGTAAATCCCAGTGATGGATGTAGCTGCTAAAGCAAAGGAATCCATATCTCAAGGTGAATTATTAGGATAAGAAGACTTTGGATAAAACATGTAGGCATATATGGTAGAATGGACTGTATGCTACCTTAAATCCTAATTTAAGGTATTGGACCACCAAAGTTCTTATGGCTGTGTAACAGGGGCTTCAATTTGCAAATACAAAAAAGAATTTGATTATAAGAAAGGATTGGAGATTTTGGGAACCACTCCAGAGTTTGTTGCAGTACACATGATGTCCATTAAAATTTAATTTTCAGTTATGATTATATGAGAAAAATTAAATTTAAGAACAATTGAGTATGAAATTTCCAATTACAAAACAGTATTAGAGTAGTTAGGTTAATAAATGTGCACTGTGAATGGAGGAAGATAAGCCTAACATAACTAGAAGATTTTAATGTTGGGTATCCAAGAAAAAAAAAATCACATATTTTTATTGACCCTGGAGCTAGTTTATTAAAAATGGGAATTTATATGTAAAGAAGCTGAGTTTAGGTTTATAGGCATTGATTTTGAGTTTATCAACTAATTGTAAGGAATCATCTATCAATCAATAATGTTTCTGCAGGAAAGAAAAATAAATAAATATCTTTCTTCAAACTCTACCTGGATTTGGCATGGTGAGACTGTGTGCAATTTCCTTAGTGATTCTGCTAAGATAACTATTCAAGGAAGAGAGAAAAACAATACCCTCATAGAATATCAGGAAATTAGCTGTCGAAAACCTTTTATTTTTATGCCTAAATGAGTTCCATGGGAAAATTTAGTGTTGTTTCAGACCAAAGCTGAGCTGTTCTGAAAGAAGTTCACAAGAGGATCTCAAAGCTTTTTCAGACCTCTCTGGATAACTTAGCTCTACCTAGGACACAGTGGGAAAAGCTCAGGGATAATTCTAGTTTTATACAGAAAGTTATTAAGATCCAATGAAATGAGGTCACAAAATCCAGGCATATTCAACATTTTCTGACTCCTGTACCATTTCTTTTGTCTAGGATCATTTACACATGGAGTTTTTTGTTTTTATTTTTACTTTTCCTGTAGGATTTATTTATTTTTAAAATTAATTTTATTGGTACATTTAAGCTAAACAAGGTATACAATATAGTGACCTTCATTGTTGGAAATTTGCACTTTTACATAATCCATCTTTTTTTTTTGCCAGAGATTTAGCACAATGGTTCCACTGCCTGCCTACATGTGGAGTTCTGAAAAAATGCAATTTGCTGTGCTAGGTGTGTGTTCTACCTAAATCACAGAAATCCGTTTGTACCACAAGCTAATTTTGTTCCAAGAACCTTCTTTTCATTGCTGAAATTTTAGTTAATGTCATGTGCTCTCTAAAACAGTACTGATAACTCATGTGTCGCTCATAAGGATTGCTTTAGTAGGAAGAATTTTATGTTTGTTAAATGACTAACAGAAGTGATCTGAAAAGATTTTCTGGGTGATAGTAGAACAGATGCTTGCACCTGTGTCTGCAGAACTAAGGCATAGCCTGTGGTGATGAAAAGTGTGCTGAGCTGGAAACTGCAAGACTGGGAGTCAATCACAAACCAGATTTTATCATATAAAAAATTTAAGAATAGTCATCTCTTGTGTTGTATGTGGAAACCTGCACATATGAAGTAAACATTAAGAGAAGTGAGAACCCAGAAAATTTTTCCCATTAAGTTTATTGGTCCATTTAAAGCAAACAATACAGTTACAGTCATCATTGGGATCTTGTGACTTTACATGATATGTCTTGGTTCTTACTTTTCCCCATACCCCTACCCTCCCTTCACCCGCTTCACCCTTACCTATTTACAAAGACTATTTCCATTTTTTCGCATTTTTATTTTCCCCTACTTCCTATCCCCTCCCCTTCCCACTTCCCCTTTAACCATTTTCTACCTATTTCACACTATCAATTATACCATTTTAACTTAATTTTCACTTTTAGTTTTTAACACCAGAGAAACTATTCCATATTTACTCGTGTGTCTTATTTATTTCACTTAAGAGTACAGTCTCAATTTGCATCCATTTAGCTATAAATTTTTCTAGTTTCTCATTCTTTATGGCTGAGTAGTATTCCACTTTATAGAAAACACACATCTTATTTATTCAATCTCTGGTTGATGGGCATTTGGGCTGTTTCCAAGTTTTAGCTATTAGAAACTGTGCCACTAAAAAAAATGGTTGCACATGTATCACTGTGGTATGATTCTTTTAATTCTTTTGAAAAGATACCCAGCAGAGGAATAACTGGGTCAAATGGGACTTCTAATCCTAGTTCTTTGATTTATCTCCATATTGATTCCCACAGTGATTGCACCAGTCTGCCCTCCCTCCAACAATGGAGAAGGGTTCCTTTCTCCTAACAGCCCTGCCAGCATTTGTTACTGGTTGATTTCTTGATAGAAGCCATTCTTCCTGGGGTGAGGTGAAATTTCAATATTGTTTTCATCTGCATCTCTTGAATGACCAGTGATGTTGAACATCTTTTCATATATTTATTTGTTGCTTTTACTTGTTTGAGAAATGTCTGTTCATTTCAGATGTCCATTTTGCATCAGGTCTCTGTATTTTGGGGTTCTGATTTTTGAGTTCTTTATATATTCTAGATAGTAGTCCTTTGTCTGAGGAGTAGCTGGTAAATTTTTTTCCCCCACATTGTAGGTCGTCTCTTAGCTCTGTTGGTGGTTTCTCTTGCACTGCAAAAACTTTTTTTTTTTTTATGTACCAGGGATGGAACTTGGGTCCCTGCACTTGCAAAGCAGGCACCAGAACCACTGAGCTAAATCTCAGGCCCTCAAAAACTTTTTAATACAATGAGATCCCAGTCATTGGTTTTTTGTGCAAGTTCTTGTGCTGCCAAGGATTTGTTCATAAAATTTTTTCCTATGCCAGTGTCTTATAGAGTTCTATCTAATTTATTCTCCAGTAAGATTAGTGTTTCTCTTTTGATATTTAGATCTTTAATCCACTTGAACTTTAGTTTAGTTCATGGTGAAAAATAGGGATCTAGTTTTAATCTTTGGCATGTTGAACCCCAGTTTTTCCAACACCATTTATTAAACAGGCTTTCTTTCGTCCATGGAGGATGGTTAGCTCCTTTGTCAAAGATGAGGTAGCTGAGTACATCTGAAGTCATTTCAGTATCTTCCAATCTATTCCACTGATCCTCAGGTCTGTTTCTTTGCCTATACCATTCTGTGTTTATCACAGTGTTATTGTAGTATAGTTTCAGGTTGGGAATTGTGATACCCCCTGCCGTGTCTTGGTTGCCTAGAATCACATTTGCTCTTCTAGGTCTCTTCTTGTTCCACATGAATACTTGGATTCTTTTCTCAAGTTCTGTGAAATAAACTGTTGAGATTTCAATCAGGATTGCATTGAATCTATATAGCAGTTTTGAAAGTATGGCCATTTTCACTATGTTAATTCTTTCTACCCAGCAGCAAGGAATGTCTTTCCATTTTTTTAATATCCTCTTCTAGCTCTTTTTTCAGAGTGCTTTACTTTTCAGTGTAGAGGAATTTTGCTTCCTTCTTTAGATTGATTCCTAGATATATTGTTTTTTGGATGTTATCCTGAAAGGAATTGTTTCACTAGTTTCTCTCTCAGTGAGTCTGTTATTTGTGTACAAGAAGGCAATTGATTTTTGAGTGTTGAACTTGTATCCAGTTACTCTACTGAGTCTGTCAATTTAGTCTAGAATTCTTTTGGCAGAGTTTTTTAGGACTTCTATGTAGAGTATCATATCATCAGCAAATAATGACTTCTTCCTTTCCTATATTTATTCATTTTATTTCTTTGTCTTGTCTAACTGATGTGGCTATTGTTTCTAGAGCTATATTGAGCAGGAGTGATGATAGTGGACATCCTTGTCTTGTTGCTGATTTCAGAGAGAAGGTTTTCCATTTTTGACCATTTAGTATGATATTGGCTGTTGGTTTTTCAAAGAGAGCCTTTATCAGGTTGAGACAAAGACAATCTATTCCAGTTTTCTGTAGGGTTTTATCATAATAGGTGTTGAATTTTATCAAATGCTTTGTCTGCATCTATTAAGATGATCATATGGTTTTGTCTTTGACTCTGCTAATATAGTGTATCACATTTATTGATTTATATAATACAATCATCTTTGGTTTCCCGGGATAAATCCAATTTGGTCAGGGTGTAGGATCTTTATGATGATCTTTTGTATTCTGTTTGACCATATCTTATTGAGGATTTTTGCATCTATGTTCAGGGAGATTGGCTTATAGTTGTCTTTTTTGGTTGGGTCTTCCCCTGGCTTTGGAATCAAAGGAATACTTGCTTCTAGGAATGAATTTGGAAGTATTGCTTTCCTTTCGATTTCATTATAGAGTTTAAAGAGTAGGGGTGATAGTTTTTCTCTAAAGGCCTTGCAGAATTCAGCAGTAAAGCCATCAGGACCTGGGCTTTTTGTTGTTGTTGTTGTTGTTGGTAAATTTTAAATTACATTTTCAATGTCATTGAATGTAATTGGGGTGTTTAGACTTTGTATATTTTCTTTGTTCAACTTTGGAAATTCATATGTATCTATGAATGTGTCCATTTCTTCATATTTTCCATCTTATTACTGTACAGATTCTTGAAGTCATTATTGATGATCCTCTGGATTTCTAGTGGATCTGTTGTGACTTCACCTTTTTAATTCCTAATTGTGTGAATTTGAGCCTTTTCTTTCCTTTTTTTTTTGATAAGTTTTGCCAAGTGTTAATTGATTTTATTTATTTTTTTGAAAAAAAAACAACTCTTTAACTCATTGATTTTTTGTTTCTTTCTCTTAGTCACCATTGCATTAATTTCTGCTCTGATCTTTATAATTTCCTCCCTTGCATGAACTTTTGGTTTGTCTTTCTCATCTTTTTCTAGGAGATTAAGGTTAAGCATTAGTTTGTTTATTTGGGCTCACTCAAATATGGGCATTTACTGCTATGAAATTCCTTCATAGAACTGCATTCATTGTGCCCCATAGAATATGGTATATTATATTGATATTATCATTTAATTGTAAAAACTGTCTAATTTCTTCTTTAATTTCCTCTGACCCAGTGGTTGTTTGGCAGGGTGTTATTTAATTTCCATGTGTTTGTGAAGTTCTTGTGGTTTCTTATGCTATTGATCTACAGTTTAATTGCACTATGGTCTGATAATATACAGGGGATAACTTCAGTACCTTTGCATTTACTTAAGCATTTTCAATGAGCTAGCATGGGGTCTATTTTAGAGAAAGATCTGTGTGCAGCCAAGAAGAATGTATATTCTGATTTTGTGGGGTAGAGTATTCTGTAAACATCTACTAAGTCCATTTTTTCTAAGACTTAGTTCAGTTCTGTTATTTCATTGTTGATTTTTTTTGTCTAGCTGATCTGTCTGTGTCAATGGAGTATTTGAGGTCCCCCAGTGCAAATGTATTAGTGCTTATTTTGTTTTTCATATCCATTAATATTTACTTTTTATAGTTGGGGGCATTAGTATTCAGTGCATATATATTTATGATTGTCATTTCTTCCACTTGTGTTGTTCCCTTTATAAGGATGTAGTGGTCTCTTTGTCTCTCTTAATTAGTTCTGCTTTGAAATATATTCTGTTTGCAAATAATATAGCTTCCCCACTTTTTTCCAGGCTCCTATCTCATGGAGAACTGTTTTCCATCCTTTTACTCTCAGTCTATGAAATTCTTTGTGTATTAAATGGGTTCCTTATATACAGCATATTGTTGGATTTTGCTTCTTAATCCATTCTGCCAAACTGTTTCTTTTGATTGGTGAATTGAGGTCATAAAAATGGTTATAACAGTTATGTAATGAGTTTTCATTGTTATGTTATTTTCCTATTGTTGGTTCTCTTGTGTTTTATTTTTTCCCCTCTCACTTTAATTTCCTGCCTTGCCTGGTATGTTTTCTCTCTAGTCACTTATGGAGTGGTGACCTTCATTTTTTTTTTTCCAGGACATTGTTTACAAGTGTTTGGAGTGCCAGTTTGGTATTCATCAAATTTGCCAGGTGTTCTTTGTCATTAAAACATCTTATTTCCTCATCAGTCTTTTTTTTTTTTTTTGGCACTCAGGATCGAACTCGGGTCCTTGCGCTTGCAAGGCAGGCCCCTGAACCACTGAGCTAAATCCCCAGCCCTTCCTTTTCAGTCTTGAAAGATAGTTTTGGAGGATACATTAGTCTAGGTTGGAGGCTGTTTTCTTTAAGTCTTAAAATACATCACTCCAGGCTCTCCTTCACTTGAGGGTTTGTGTTGAAAAGTCTTCTGTGATTATGATGGGATTTCCTTTGCATGTGATTTGTTTCTTTCCTCTAACTGCTTGTAGTATTTTGCTTTCTGTTGAGTTTCTGGGATCTTGATTATTATATGACTAGGTGTAGATTTTTTTTTTTATATCATAACTATTTGGAGTCCTATATGCCTCACTTGTCTGAATGTTAAATACTTCCCCTCTGTTTGGAAAGTTTTCCATCATTAATTCTATGAACATATTTTTATGTCATTTTTAGTTTCTCCTGCTACTTCATGGATTGCTATCAATCTTACATTTTTCTTCTTTGCATCTTCTAAGAGTTGTTGGATCAATTTCTCACGATCCCTCACTGTTTGTAAGAGATCTCTCTTTTCATGATCACTGACCATGGTCCTATCTTCTGTATCTGAAATTGTATCTTCACATTCATTCATTCTGCTGTGAATGCTTTCTATAGTGTTTTTAATTTCCTAGATATCTATATGAATCTGTTTCATGGATTCCATTTATTTCCTATGCTGGGCATTCATGGTTTCCATCATGGTTCTGAGCTCATCTACTTTTTTATCTGTTTCTGTTCTAAAGTCCTTAATCATGTCCTTCATTCTTCTCACTACCTCTGTTGTTATCTGGGAAATTATTATGTTTTAATTTTTCTAGAAGCTCATTTATCTGTTTTGTTACTTCCTATGCTATCAGTTCAGGGTGTCCAGATGGTTGACTGTCAGACTTTTTCACCTCATTTCCCCCAGAGTTTACCTTTGGTGAGGTGGAAGTCTGTTTTTTTGCCTTGTTTAAATGTCTTATCATTTCTATTTTTGTTGTTGGTACTGTCCTTGGTTTAATTCCTGAGTTCATATTTTGATATTCCAGATATAGCTATCTTTAGGTTTTGAGTCTAATCACTCCGAGGCAATCTCATTTTCATTACACCAGGAAGGACAGCTGATTAGAACAATCACAATTCCTTAGCCCAAGTGATACAATCAGCAGCATAACAGCATCAAGCATGGCTTAGAAAATGACAATTTGTGATAGTTTTTAATCTATCATCTTTAACTATGTGAGTTAAATCAAAATTAAATTAAATTTTGGACCAGCCCAAAATATGTTTATAGTGAACAAACTTCACGATAGTGACTTTACCCTTCAGGATGGGGATTTAGAAGGTCTTGGGGAGGGAGGGATAGATTTATAGGATAGAGAAAGGTTAGAAGTGATGTCAGAGGAGACAGAAAGATCACACAAACTCTAGGAAGATGTTGAGGAGAAGAGGAGAAGACAGAACAAAATATACACAAGAACAGAACAAAGCAACAACTATAGGGAGGCTAGAGACTGTAATCACTTTCTTTTAAAACTAATGGCAATTGAGAGAAGGAAAAAGAGAAAAAAGAAAAAGAAAGAAAATAAGTTCAAATTAGAATAAGAACAAGAACAAAAGGGAGAAAAATGAAGATCAAGGTGGGAGAGAGTGAGTGAGAGAGAGAGAGAAAGAAAAGAAGATAAGATAAAGAAGATTTATAAAGGGAAAATTGAGAAAAGAGAAAGATAGATTGAAAGTTTTAAAGTGATTAAAGATAAGAGAAAGATATTACTTTGAACATAAAAAAATACAAATGGAAATAGAGGGCCTCCTTCAGGGTATGCTTCTGCTGATAAAATAGACAGTGTGGGCAAGAGAGTGCAGATCTAAGTTAATTAGTCTCAACAAGCCAGTAGCTGTCCCCTGAGGTTCAGGCTGATTTCTGGCTGCAAAACTCAAGTTGAGATCTCTGGTCTCCTGCGGGGTTGAACTCTGAAAATTTCTACCACCCATTCCATCTGTCTTTACCCTGAAGTTAGATCAGGTTCTATGTGAGGTGCCAGTCCCTTCGACTTATCACAACTACTGTGGTGTGGTGTACCTTTATCACAAATATTTTCTTCACTTTTCCAGCGGGCTTCAATTTTCATCTAGGCACCTCAGAGAGTCCCTCTTTCTCTTGTTTGTGGGGTGAGGGGGTCACAGACATCGTTGTGTTGGTGCCAGCTTGGCTGGGCACCTCTGCTCCACTGGGCCTAAGTGGCAGGCCTACCGGAGGGTTGCAAGTTGCTGTCGGGCTCCTCTGCTATGCTAGGCTGAACCCAAGAATTTTTTACACAGAAAAAAAAAAAGTAAACTTGAAGTCAAGCTATGCATATTTTTTACAGAGTATTGTAATACTGGAGGCTAGTATAGGGCTATGGAGAAAAGTAGAAGGTTGTGACATAATCTCATTTCTAATACTCAGAGAGAAATGTTCTAAGGAAGTTATTGCCCCTATGTAAGGTGATGGGTTAATAAAAATGTCAGAACTAACGTTCAGCTCTTACTTGACTTTTCATTCTAGTGCTTAGAACCTGAATGAAAATCCAAAGTTGTGACAATGCTTTGAGATCATTTATTTACTTTTTACCTTCAGCACTCTCTCTATGTAATTTTATGAGATATATGTCATAGGAAATAGAGTTGTGAACAAAATTAGATATGATCCTTTTCATTAAAACATCAGAAACCATGATAGGCTAAATTTGAAAAGTGGAGATTCTTGGAGATTATTTTATATCTCACAAAATTCAAGCAGATCCAAGTCTTAGACTCAGAAGAAATAGAAAACAGGAAATTTCAGGAGACCCAAGGAAAAGAAGCAACATTTTTTTCTATGATATTGTCCTCAATCTGGTTACTTTTTCTCTCCTTTAGGAATTATAATTTACCAGAAGAGAGAAATTTTCAACAGAATTAGCTTTTCACCCCAGGATAAAATTACTATGGCCAAAGGTGTGTTGACAGATAATATAGACATGACATTTGAATCTCATACCTAAAAGTTCCAAGAGATTAAAATTTAATGAGATCTAGGAAGCTCCTCTATAAAGGGATCTAATACAATAAAACAGAGCACCCAACTGGGAACAGGGGCATACATCTGTGATCCCAGGTACTCTGGAGCCTAAGGCAAGATCACTGCTAGAAGCCAGGAGTTTAAAAACAGCTTGCACAAGTTAGTAAAACTTCATTTAAAAAAATAAATAAAACAAATAAAAATAAATGTGAAATAAAACATGATCCACCTTCCTTCAGTGGGTTTGCTGTCCAACTGGACAGAATTTCTCATGACTATAGACTTCTGCCAAGGCATGAATTAGTTCTCTGCACTTAGGGCAAAGGACAGTGGAAGAGGTGATAAGTGTTCAGTGGGAAACATGAGCTACAGGGACACCGTACCACTTGGAGCTGAGTCTTAGAGGTAATATCTCAGAAAATAACCAAATTTATGTCAACTGATATAGCTGTTACCATATATTCTGAAGATAGTTTGCTTTTAGGGACTGTATTTGGAAGAAAGCTATTATCCTAATATTTCCCTTGTTTGAAAGGATGCATTGTCACTGGCCTAAGTCATGTAAGTAACTTCTTTAATTTGCATTTTAGCCCAGTAAAAGTCAATCACATTTTTAGCCCCTTTCTTCCTATTTCACATTGTCCATTACATCATTAGGATCTTATGTACTATTATAGTTTATTCACACCAGAGAAACTATTCAGTATTTACACATGTGTGACTAATTTATTTCACTGTTGGAAATGAAGTGTTTTTAAAGGGGGAGGAGGGTGGGGTGAAGGGAGGGCAGAGACAAAGGGAAAAAATGAGAACCAAGACTTGTCACATAAAGGTCCAAGATCCCAATAATGAATGTAACTGTACTGTATACTAAAATGTACCAATAAACTCAATGAGAAAAAAAAGTCTGTCACATGTAGATGTCTGTAGCTCATGGTTTTGGGGGGATTTTGTTTGTTTGTTTGTTTTTTATGTTTCTTTACTTGTCTTTATACAACTCCATCTTGTCCTATAATCTTTAGGAGTTTCATCTACTATTTGAAAAACATGACTTCATTCTAGCAGAATTTCATCGAATTAAGCCATGGACAATTTAATCCCTGACTCTATACTGAAATAAATAAAACAAATAAAAATAAATGTAAAATAAAGCATGATCCACCTTCCTTCAATGGGTTTTTTATCCAACTGGGCTGATAAGCATAAGAAACTATCAAAAACAAAAACTATGGGCCGGGGATTTAGCTCAGTGATTCGGTGGCCTGCCTCGCAAGTGCAAGGACCTGAGTTCTACCCCAGTGCCAAAAAAAAAAAAAAAAAAAAAAAAAAAAACAACCCACCAAAAACAACAAACAAGCATTTATGACAGGTTAGAAGACTAAGGATTATGTCAGAACAAAAATTAGAGAGCTTTTTGGCAAAGGAATTAGTATTTCCAGTCAAGTTTTCTCTCAAATTATTTTGCTATTTTAAACAACTAAAATTTGTTTAATTTTTCCAGTTGTTTAATTTTATTTTTTTTAAGAAAGACATAAATGAAAAGGAAAAAATGGAAACAAAGTCTCTGTAAATACCAAAGGGTGTAGAGGGTGAAGGGAGGAAAAAGAAATGGGGAAAAAATAAGAACCAAGATATATCATGTAAATGTACAAGATCCCAATGATGAATATAACTGTATTGTGTACCTAAAATGTACCAATAAAGAGAAAAGGGAAAAAAAGACATAGAAAATTATTCCACATAGATAGCATTGAAGAAAACAGGTATAACAATCTTAATGTGCAAAAGCCATATTTATAAACCCTTTTGGAATAAGAACCACATAGCTAGACCTTGAAAGCAATGTAAAATAAACTAAAGAGGAAAGCATGTCTTCTGGGGAAAAAGATGAACTTCCTCTGCCTAGCAGAAAATGGGGTTATGTCACAGATGCAGCACCTGGTTGACAATTGGCATTCTGAAAATCATTGCTGGGGACCCAAGAGGCCTTTGAATATAGTGTATTAGATATATGGCTTCTGATTCTGGCATAAAGTAAGGTAAATGGCTCAGAAATAAGGAATACACCACTCCTGTGAACAAATGGCTATATTTTTAAGAGAATGGATATGTAAGTAGAGCTCCATTCTGGATATGAAGCATGTCTTTCCATATTTTTGTACCTAAAATGAAAGCACTGGAGCAATGAGGATCATTATGATATTTTACTATCTCTAGGCCTCCACTTTCATTTCCAACTCATCCTACACTGTGTGAAGAATAGGTTTCCCTTCCCAAAGCCTTTTACCAATTATCAGTGCTATAGGAGCAAAGGCCAAATTCCTTAATATTTTGAGAATTCTAATAATATGATTCTAATATATTTTTCTAATATATGTATAATATTTTGAATTTTTTTACACTTCCTTTTTATTCATGTTGAGCTCATGAATGGACATTTTACTTTACCATGTTTTAGGATCTAGTTTAATTGTCTCACTTACTATACTATTTCTCTTGTATTCTTTGCTATTCGTATCTATCTACTTGCCGTCTTTATTTTGGTATTTTCTGTATTTATTTATTTTTTTACCTGCAATGAGCTTCACATTCTCTGGGTAGGAACTGAACAGAATTCTGGAAAGAGAAAGACAGGTTTAGACTAGACTCGCGTCAAAGATTTGATGTTTCCTGGCCACATGATCTTAGAAAAGATAATTTCTCTGAGTTCCACCTTGATTTGTAAAATAGGGTAATGATAGTAGCTTCTCAGAGACACAAAAATTACACATAAGTAATTATATCTGATATTAAATATATGGGTATGTAAATGAAACTTCAAAATTCTTAACAATTTTTTGTTTCTGTCTTAATCAAGTTTCTTTCAGTTGAAAGAGATAGAAAACATCAACTAGCTTGAAAGCCAACACCACTCAGAAATGGAGACTGCCAAAAAACTGCCAAAGTAGGGAGATGCAGAAGGACCTCTGATGCTGTGGGACAAGGGAGGCTCAGGAATACCTGTCTGCTTCTCACTCCTAATTATTCTCTCTTGCATTTTAGGCTAATTCTTTCTGCATGATGGAAAACAAGACCATGGATATTGAGAAAACATCCTATAGACTGTGTTGAAAAGACCCCTTTTTTCCTTGGAGTTCAAATCATTCCCAGGAAGACCTTGGGCCTGACAGCGGTCAAGTACCCTTCAGTACTAATAACGTAGCCCAGTGGACTAGAAACAGCAGAACCTGTACCCTCCTGTTTTATTCTGTGAAATAAGCACACTTTCCGAAAGAATAGATTTCTCAAGAAATGACTGACCCTCAGAATAGCCCCAGACTTCACACAATACTCAGGAACTCCATACTCAAAAATCCCCAATGCAGTGGAACTGAACATCGCAAAATTGGCAGCTTTTTAAATTCATTTTTTATTGTTTTAGAAAAAAAAATCTATAAAAGTCAGAATTCTATAGACATTCTCTATACCTGAGGATTATCATAGTGATATTCTTCATACTCTTCAGACAGAGCTGTCCCTGAAAAGAACTCAGGTGGGGGCTTAATCGCAGTGAGAGGACTTCTGTCTAAACCTTCTCTCAGCACGAGCCATTCTTCAAACTGCCCTGCCTACCCAGCATGCCCTGTCAGCACAACCTGGATTTGAAACAGCTTCTTCAACCTGCAGTCAATGTAATTCTGATCAAACTGCCTACATTATTCTCTTGGTCACATTTATACTTGCTTCAGGTCCCCAGCACTGCTTTGTTTTCAATTTTACACTTGAAATGTAGTGCTAGTGGAAGGAAGCACTTAATCATCACAGTATAATAAATAAGGACAAATTTGGGTTCTAGTTCTTTTTATTGAACAACTGTAGTTTTAGGCTCGTCTTTTATTGCATCAAAATCAAAAGTTAAATAGATAAGATGATTCTTAATTATTCCAAAGACTTTTATCCTGTGGAATTCAAGAGTTCTATAGCCTCATGACTTCCTTGATGGCTGCTGAGCTTTATGATCTTGAGCGAGAACATGCACACCTTCAGTTAAACTAGGTCCTTTATTGTGGAGGCTGTGAGGCTTTAGAAATAGGGAGAGAAAAGAGAGAGGGTTTGACTCCAGGTAGTGTCACAATTTTCTCTGTGCTCATCCTTAATATCTGGCTTAATGAAGGGGCTTGAAAGAAACAGTTTGGTTAAAAGTCAAACAAAACAATAACAACAATCTGTCTCCCCCCTCACCTGGCACAATCCCTGTTCATGAACCATCCTTGGAGTTGAATAAGTGCTCCATTTCTTTTCATCTGTATTTTGTCCATCTGTTCTAATTAGGTCCCCTTCTTGGGAGTAAGAGAACTGCTACTGTCGGTTGCCATGTAAGGATGACAAAGGTTAATTAACACTGGAGACAGATCCCAGTTGCCCTCTCATCACAGCCCTGTCCATATGCATTAGTTTGTGAGAGGGTGCCTGCCTTTTCCGTGACCTGCTGCTGCTTGTGAATTTCTGCCTGCTCCTGTCAGCCTCCCTACATGGCTCCCTTCATTCCTGATTTACCTCCAGAGCCATGAATCCAAAGGCACTCATCCATGCTAATGTGGTAAAATGACTTCTGCATAGGGAAAGGGCCACATCTTAGAGTAGAAAGAGCCACATAGAACTCCCTTCTGGAGGACTCTCAGATTTATCCTGCAGGAAGGTCTGCAGTCTGAGTGAGGCAAGGTCGTTTAACCTGCACACTATCTTAATGAGCTAGGCAGTGCTATATAGTCACTTTGCAGACTAAGGGTAAGGCTTGGGAAAATAAAGAAATTTACCAACAGGCACACAACTATATGTAGTGCATATGTATATATTTGTTTCATACTTGAAAATGCCTTTACTATAAATATTGCGAAAGTTGGAAAGTAGGGACTTTACTGTGGTTCACCACTGAATTCATAGGACCTAGTAAGGGCATAATTGATAATTATTCAGTGAATAACTTCAATAAAGGTTAACTGTTATCTGTATTGACACAAAATCATATTTATTATTGACAACGTGGAGTAGGAAGAAAAGGGTTAGCATTATACTGGAAGTTAATATCATAAGAAAAGTGGGAGGCATTGCTAAAGGATTATAAAGTAGATTTAAGAAGATAATACAAACACAAAATTTAACATTCAATTATTTTATATTTGCAAACACATAATTACAATTCTACTCTGGGCTAAAAATGTGCTTTTTGCTTGTCTTGCATTAATAAACAAGTCCTTTTTCAACCCACAATTTTTGATTATGGTATCTATAAATATACAATTTAACAGAGTATTATATTGTGAATGAATAAATACTAAAGAAGAAAGTATGAATGGGACAATGGAAAGGAAGAAAATAGACAGGTGTGTTTGAATCCACTGTCGCTGTCAGAAAAGGCTCCCCAGAAAAAAATGGTGTTCAGATATGTAATGATTGGAGCCCAAGGAGGCTATAGGTGCAAATCATTTCCAGAGAAAGAAGCAATATATACCCAGAAAAAAAAAAAAAATATATATATATATGAAACTATTTACAAAGATGGTAGACTTTGAGTGAGAATCATAAGAGGTAAAGATAGATTTGTAAGTACTGATCATTCAGGATTTGCTTCTTACTATGTGGTCGTAGAACAAGTAGCATTAACCTCACCAGGGAATTTGGCAAGTAAGTCACCTAATACCTATCATTTAAGGAGGCACTCACCCTCAAGTTTATGCAAGTTTATGATATTATCACTCACATTGATCTGAAACTGAAGGCTTCCTTAAATTTTGTACCTGGGTTTGTCTTATCCTAGTCCTAGACATATACCCTAGACCTCAGGGCTAGTGGATTAGAGACTATGATTCAAGTGACGTTTAGGCACATTAGATTTGAAAAGACCTGCGATAAAGGTTTGTAAACCATGCTTTCCGTTTGGAGATTGCCCTGGGAACAATGGTTACTCTTTCATAGGATTTAGGCAGCCATAGGCTCCTGCTTTATTGGTCTAGGTTAGGGAAGCCATTTAGGAGGCTGTTATAGTGACCCAGGAGTTAGGCAGCTTTCAAATCTGACATCGTGGGTAGGAAAAAGATGATGAAAAAAATAAGAACACTTAGCTCATGTTTGTGGTAACCAGGTGGGTGGCCATACCACTCTTTGAAATAGGGAAAGAAAAAAGTGAACATGTATGGAGATGAAATGACGAGATACGGCCTGGAGATGTTGAAGTTGATTTTTAGACTACCCTATATGTTATACATGTGTCCAGGTCCTAAGCAGAGGTGAAATGCAAATACGGAGCTCATTACTATCATCTCTAAAGGGATTTAAGGCTGTTGAATGAAATAGTGGTCTATAGAGGGACTGTATAAAACAAAACAGGAGCTAAAGTTTTGAAGCAGCATGAAATACCAACACTTAGGTACGATCTGAATAATCACTTTTATTTTGAAAATCATTTTCAAATGCAACATATGATTTGAACAAATGGAGCTTTTGTGGGTAGGCAGAGAAGCATTATTATCCGGACCTCACAGACCAAGAAACTGGGACTTATACTTTTTCAAGTTGTTTTGGCTGAGAAATCATCCAACCGAATGTGCAGGTGAAGCGGTTCCAACTATATTGTAGGCATTCAATTAAGAAAAAACTTGAGTAGAGGGCTGGGGATTTAGCTCAGTGGTTTCGGCGTTTGCCTCATAAGCACAAGGACCCTAGTTCAATAGCTGGTACAAAAAAAAAAATCTAGTAGAGTGTACTGCAGGATTAAAAAAGATAGAAAAAATGGTGTAGACCAAAGTGGTTAGCAGAGCCTTCGTGGAAATCGTGTCCATTATTTCACCAATGACTATGGCTCTCTCTGGAAACATAGCTTAGAGATGATATTGAGAACTGCTTTCTTTTAAATCTAGAATTACAAAATCTTGAGAGAAACGTCTATTTTTCATTGTATAAGTTCTGGCCTGACTAATTATAACAGTATATACATTGAGGCAGAACCGCAGATCGTAATTGTACCTATATTAGGCTGTGACTGGGATGAGAGAAAAGAGTAATAACTGATCTGTAGTATGAGGCATGATTAAGAGAAAACTTTTGATGTATCAATTGCATCTGCAATTCTTCACCTCGTTTGACTCGAAATCAAGCAAAAGAACATTCTCCATTCTTCTAAACAGTTTCCATTTCAGGAACAGAAAATTCACAGGAACATCACCATCCTTTGTGAGCAGAGGTTCTGAGAAATGCAGTCATTACCATTAATAATTATATCGTTTGTTATAATTTTTGAAGTATCATAGCTTATAATATTTAACTTGGTAATTTCTAAAGTCTTGTGAGAAGGGCAAGATGGGAGTATTTATTCTCAGTTTATTTTAAAAAGATGGGCAAAAATGAAGTTATGGAGTTTGAAGTGTGTAAAGTTTAAAACAGTAATTCAGGGCAACTTTTAAAAACATAATTTATTAAGAGCTGCTATATGCCAGAAATTGAGCAATATTTTCCAATCATTATTTCATTTAATCCTCGTAAGGAGCTAAATCCTATGATTCTTGTTTTACAGACAGCAAAACTAAAACTTGAACAAGCCTAGAAATTTTCCTGAAGTTACTGATAATAAATAATATAACAGGCTTGAAGCTAGTTCTATCCTACATGGCACAGCCCTCTTCTGAGGCAGTCACTCATCATTTGTAGGATATTAATTATCTCAAAAGTGCAATAGAGAGACTGACAATCTATGGATTATTATTTAACCAAGAATGGAGGAATACTAAAATATCAAACCCAGCTAAAATTAAAAATCGTTTAAATATTTTATAAAATATAAATGAGCATCCTCTTTTCAAAAGCTTATAGTTCAGTGGGAACTTATAAACAGGTAATTCTTAAGCAATATGATAAGTACTGTGGTAGTAGAAAGGAATCTAAGGGAACCTGAGATTATATCACATCATAGAAATGCTGATAAGAAGGCAAAATGGAATTTTTCTCTATAAACAGGATCCAATTCTAGATCGAGAGTCATTATTTTTAAAATGCACATAGTCACATAAAAGTGAGCCAGAATAAATTCAGAGAAAGTTTTAAGCGGTTGCATCATGGCTGTAGAAACAAGATGATAGATGGTGATTCCATTAGAAGCAGATTATGGCACTTATTTTAGTGAAAGGAATTCAAGATATTAACCTAGTCCTGTTCCTGCAGGTTCATTTGATAGCTCAGTTATGTTCTGGATCCTAAATTCCCCACTGTGCTGGGGGGTTAATGGCTAGTGCAGTCACATTTTAAGATATATATTCTATTTTGGTTCACAGTCCATGGTCAGCAGGCTCCAAGACGGAAAGGTCTGTCAGAGGTAAGGTGCTCAAGTCACAGTGGCCAGAGAGAAAAGAGGAAAAGGAGAACCAGGGAGGGAGCTATAGACCTTCTAGGTCATGAACTGCTATGACCCACCTTTTCTGATCATATCCCACCTTTTAACAGTAAGTCATCAATATTGCCCCATGATTAAATCATCTTACAAAATCATCCCCCCATGAGCACATGAGGTTGTGCAGGAGACATTTTCACTCTAGACCATAACATTTTTTATACATTTTGGCTCCCAGATCTTTCCTTTGTCCTCTACAGAAGAACATTTATATATCTTCTAATTACTTGCTCAGAAATTTCAATTTCTAATGTGTATTTGCAAACACAAAAGTGCTCTCTTCAATCAAAATGGGCATTAAAGCATCCATTTTGATCTCTTTCTGAGCTATATTGCCAATTCTGGAAACACAGTATCTAATATCGTCATGGACTCATTTGACAAGAGAATCAGACCACCCAGGGCCATAGGTTTCACCATAGGGAATAGGTGGGAGACATGTGACCTTTTGCCTTTTTTCAAAAAATACATATGCTATTCTTAAAATGTTTCAAAAAGCTAAATAGATGCTGATTTAAAACGCTAACAATAAAGCTTCCTGCTATTCAGTTTCTTCTAGGGCCAGGGTTTTAGCTTAGTGGTATCACCATCTGCCTTGCAAGTGCAAGGTCTCAAGTTTGATCCTTGGTACCAAACTCCCACCCCCTAAAAAAAAAAAAAAAACAAGTGCTGGAGATGTAGCTCAGTGTTTCCACGACCTGCCTTATAAGCACGAGGTCCCAGGTTCGATTCCCGGTACCCCCCCAAAAAATGTTTGGGAGTATAATATACTATCACACTGTTTTGTGATCATATCAAATAGGTTAAAACATGAATTGTCACCAAATTTAAGTGGGAAATGGGAGAATTACTTAAAGTGAGTTTCAAGGATAACATATACTTTGGTAAATTATTTTATCTTCTTTCCTATCTATGTCATCATATAAGTGCAAGTGATATAAATCCATCATGTAAATATCTTTCGTATTTATCCCAGCTGTTGCTATCCTGCTTCAGGGTCTTCTCTTTCAGCCTACACTATTGTGTAGCATCCTTATTCATCATCTATCTATATTGTCTTGATGCCCCTTCTATGTATGATAAGTCATTTCTTGATATGACTTCCCTATAATTCCAGGGTGAAAATTCTATTTTCATGCAATATTTGATAATGCTTTCCTGCAACTGAATTTAAAATCTTCCATATGTTTGTCAGGAAATAAGTATTTCAGCAATGTTTCTTCACAATGAGCTACTTTAAAACAAACAATAAATAAAAGCTATGATTTTGTTGATCTTCTTGCCATTGCGTACAATATATTTTGCCTGGCATTGCTTTCCTTTTGCTTGTTTAACCTCGCAAATCCTACTCATCCTTCAAGACTCAACTCACATATTCTTTTTTAATGCCTTCACTCAGGAGGACAGATACACTTTCAATCCTATTAGCCAACTATGATACGAAGACTGTTTTCATGTTTATATATATCCAGTCAGTTTCTCTGTGAAGGTGCAGTTCTTCTGTGATGGGAACCACGCCTTTTCCACTCTTTATCTTCTGTGCTCTGACAGATTTGTGAATGAGCCAGAAGCCTAATCCATAATGCAAAGTTGTTGAGGTGGTAGAAACTCTAAGAGATGAGAGCTAGCTGGAGACTATTAGATCGTGGGGCACCAGCATGAGAAGGGATCAATGTTTGTCTCCACAGAATGGGTTGGTTATCGAGTGACTGGATTAATTCTCATAAGAGCAAATTGTTATACAGCAAGACTTTCCCACCCCTCCCAAAGGCAGTTGTTTTCTTTTCCACTTCTCCACATTTTGTCACAACTAGAGGGTTGTTGTCAAACACTGGCACCTTACTATTTGGACTTTCTAGATACCAGAATTGTGGGTCGAACAAATTGCTTCTTTTTGTTAATTTCCAAACATAAGATATTTTTTGTTAGAGCAATACGTATTTGTCTATGATACTCTGTAACTCTTTGAGAAAAATTCCATGTCTTACTTGGGATGTGGTCCCAGTTAGATATTTCTATACTGATTGACCTCTATGTCTAGAACGACAAGCCCTGAGCATCCATTGTTCCATGACTCCTGGTGGCTCCCGTATTTCAGCTGATATCTTCATAGAGATGACACTTCTGCTCTGGTTTGATCACAAAGAAGCTATAAAGAGGAATTAGCCCGCTGACGTAGATAACTGATGGGTACCCAGTGCCCCTTTGTACAAAAGACTTCTGCCTCTCTCTAGTTGCTTAAGGACTCAAGAGACTCCTAGGAGATGGCCTGATGCCTTTTCTTATACCTCTACGCATCTATCTGCCCTTTCTTCCAAAATTAAGGTACCAAGGACAAACTTTGAATGAAGTGATTTCTTCAGGGCTAGTACATTTAATGAAAAATCTTTTTTTCAAGGGTCTTCTGCTAATAGATATATGCCTTGTGCTAAGATGCCTGGCCTTGAAAAATTTGCTGTGTACCCACTTAAAGAACAAAAATTATGCTTTACTGGGATGTATTAGTTTCAGAGTTGTTTGACAACTTGATTTGCTCTCAATTAGTTAGTGGTTGGTTTAGACTGTGACAGCCTCCAGCAAGGCTTAGAGTTTATGCTCAAGGCTCATAGCCTTGAAATATTGGCTCTCAACCTACAGTGATTAGGGAAAATAAAAATCATAAGCAAGGAAGTTATGTGTATTGTCTAGAATGAAAGTATCTTCCCTCCTTTCTCATAGAAAAGGACTGTGGTGAATTCTTTTTTCCCTACAATTTGAAAAATTGACTTTGTAAAAGTAAGAATGGAAGTAACTTGCTCAAGTGGTCATTAAAGTTGGAATGAGAATTTAAGTTTTTAACTCCCAAGTTAAGTCTACCTACACGACACTATACTGCTCTCTTGGAAAAGTCAGCTGTTGAAATTGGGCTGAAATGCTAGTTTGAAGCTTAACAAAATAATGGAAGAGAAACTGAAGGATGCAGGAGCTGCCCAAACTTGTTGATTAGTATTGTTTAATGAAGCCACACACCCACTTATACCATCCCAGTTCACCAATAAGCCTTTGCCTTTCATGCAGACTACATAGCCAAAGAATCAATACATCATTAGCCTGTAGAATGCTGTTTTCTGGGTATAAAGCAAGTTCCTAAGAGCACTATCTGAGTCATGATGACAGACGTTGGGCTGGAATAAAAGTCCTGAATTATGCCACATTAAGAATCATCCTCTATGAAGCTGGTAAGCTGCTCAAATATTCCCTTGTGTGGCTTCAGACACACCATCAAATATTTAGCATGGATTTTGGCTAATGCGCCTCATGTACCCCCAATATATGCTTCCAATGCAGGGAGCTGGTATTACCACCCTTTAAGAAATGAGGCATGGGAGCCTTAGAGAGATTAACTGGACGAGGCACGCATCCTGGAGTAGCCAAATCAATATTTTAGAACACTTTACTACAATAGCCACTCCCCGCCTCTTTGGGCTCTAAGAACTGGCAGGATTTTAAAAATTCTCTTCACGAACTCTCTCCAGCTGCTCTATCCCCAGCCAGAGAGCTCATGATTACTTTCTGGCATTAAGCTCCACAGTTCTTTCCCCTTCACTACCATTCCTGAGTCCGTCCCTTCCCAAGCCACAGAAGTCCCTATGCACTCAGTCTTCCTGGGCTTTACCTCCTTAGTCTCCTTCCCACTGAATGACTCATTTTGTTTACTGAGCAGAGAAACTAATAGAAGGCAGCAGAATTTAAGCTTCCCTGGGACTTGCTTTACAGGCTGACAAAATCATTCTTTTCTCTCTGTTAAATATTCATGGCTTTCCGATTTTTAGATACAAAGGTACATTTTGTTTTAAAATGTGCTGATCCAAGACGTACTGGTTTGCATTGATTTCCTCCTCTTTGCATTTCTATTGCCTTTGAAATAAAGAGGTCCTCATTCACTTCTGAAATATGGACCTGAATTTATCTTTGGTTTTCTTGTTTAATTTGGTTGCTACTTGACAAAATGGCTAACGTTGGTAGATATTTTGTATGTTTGTGTTTTTCTCTTTTCACATCACACATACGCAGAGGCCTGCACACACACTGAGAAAAATCACATCATTCTTTCCGTGCTCCTCACTCTAATGTTCATATAATTTGAAAGGCACTTTAACCAAGGTTTGATTTAAAACAGACTTCAAATATTTGCACTTTGGATGGGAAATAGAATAGAAATAGATTTATAGAGACAAAGAAAAAAGTTTACCCTAGAAGAGTTAAGAGATTGTAGAAAATAAAATGCGAGTAGAAATGCCTCTATTTTAAGAGGCGTGAAAGAGATGTCACAGCATAAAAATTATGGAGAGTAAGTGGCAGTGGGTAGGATGAAATCCTGATTAATGCAGGTCACTTAACAGAGTCGTACAGTATAGAATGTGAGTGGACAACAAAAGTAAAAGGCTTTCAGCTTCTGGAAGTGAAATGAATTTTTCTTTAGTTCAAGTTTTTTTCGCCTGCATTGTTATACGATCTCAACATTACAAACAACCTGTTGCAAAGAAAACAATCAGTTTATTTTTACTGTGGTAAAAGAACATACCATGTTGCCAGATTTCCAGTAAATTCTTAGAATGGGGAGGACAATAGTCGCACTTCTATGCAATTTTAGGGTGTTGCAATGAAAGCATTTCATTTGCTGTAGGTAAGGACAGGGATAAAGTTCTTTAGGACTGATGAACGCTCCAGTTCAAAGTACTCGTGGAGTAAGCTGAAGTCTGATGCTCTAGAAAAGCATACTTATTTCATGTTTACTTCTACAATTTTTATGAAGAATTTGGAATGAACAATAAAAATATTTTCCATTTTTTAGCTTCCTAGGAAATAGTTCCTTAGGGCAGTAAAGTCATACTGATGAAGGCAATGGATTAATAAAGTGATGTTAACAGGCAGTAAATTGTGGGTTGTGAATAACTTGGGACTTTCATTGCAGATTCTCATGTGCAGAAGACACCTCCCAGTTGTCTGGCCGAGGCTCCCCTGCACTCTCCTTGTCCCTTAGGACGCATCAGCCAAGTACTGGTTCAGCTCCTAGAACATGGAAAGCAGTGCAGCATTTCCAGTCTCAGGAAGGTATTTACTCTAGGTTTCCGAAGTCACTGCAATTCTGGAATTTTCACAGTCTCTCCTTCTTTCCTTTCCTTTAGTTTATTTATTTTTTTCTTTTTTAACAATGACTGGCTTCATCGTACTTTACTCTGTCCTTTTTCTTTATTTCTCATAACACGTGTTGCTTCTTGCCTTAACACTCTTATCATGCAGCCTTTTCAAAGTGGCCTAAAGTTCCAACCTACTTTAACTGTGGGATTCTATGAATTCTTTCATCTTAGCTGTTCTTCAGCTGTCAACATCATTCTCTAAGTATGTGTTGAATCAAACAAGAGAGGAAATCTGGCTGGTCCAGGCTATGTTGGATGGCAGATCATCCCAAGTGATACTGATCAGTGTGTGTGTGTTGGCTCTTTTTTGGAGACCAGTGGCCCATTCTGGTCACTTAAATGGATCCAGGGAGGAAAGAAGATTCTGTAATGTGAGAACAGTGTAGTATCTTCTCAAAAGGTCAATTCTAAGGTTATTTATAGAAGAAGTATTTCAGTGGAATATTTTATATGAAACTTTTCTAAGAGTATGTATTATAGCAAACATATGCAGATCAGAAGAAAATGACATACTTTTACTTCCACCACCACTGATTTTGGAAAACAAATCATATTTTCAAAGATCCTTCCATTCCTTTAGATGAAATAATCTTTGTATGAAGTTCAAGGATGTGGGTTTATGAGCACAGTGAAATTACTTACAGCATGATGTATTTAAGGGCTTTCATGAAGGTATTAAGTTACAAGTAGACCCAATATGTCTGAAAATATTTTTTTAATCTTCACATATGTTCTTTTTAGTTATTTCTCCAAAAGTGTTCTCTACTTCTTATCTTCCAACGAAATCTTTTTCTTTTTTTTTTTCAGCTTTAATTGAGTTTATTGGTACATTTTAGGGATGCAGTACAGTTACATTCATTGTTGGGATCTTGTACCTCTACATGACAGGTCTTGGTTCTCATTTTTTCCCCTTACCCCTGCCCTCCCTTCACCCCCTCCGCCCCTCGCTATCTACAAACACTTTATTTCCTCTTTTCATTATCTCACATTTTTTTTCTTTTCCCTTATTACCCTTCCCCTACCCATTCCACCTTCCCTACACCTTTAGCTCCTTTCTTCCCATTTCACAATGTCAGTAATCTTATTAGGATCTTATGTATTATTGCAGATTATTCACACCAGAGAAACTACACATGTGTGCCTTATTTATTTCACTTAGGAGTATATCGTCAATATGTATCCATTTTCCTATGAATGAATCTATTTTCTCATTCTTTATGGCTGAGTAATATTCCATTTTATAGAAAAACCACATCTTCTTTCTCCAGTTTCCAGTGGATGGGCAAATGGGCTGTTTCCAAGATTTAGCTATTACAAACTGTGCCGTTATAAACATGGGTGCACATACTTTTCTGTGATATGATTCTTTTAGTTCTTTTGGAAAGATACCCAGCAGAGGGATGGCTGGATCTAATGGAACCTCCAGTCCAAGCTCTTTGAGGTATCTCCATATTGATTTCCACAGTGGTTGCACCAGTCTGCACTCCCACCAACAATGGAGAAGGGTTCCTTTCTCACCACAACCCCACCAACATGTGTTATCGTCTGATTTCTTGATAGCAGCCATTCTTTGTGGGGTGAGGTGGAATCTCAGTGTTGTTTTCATCTGTATCTCTTGAAAGACCAGTGATGTGGAACATTTTTTCTATATTTACTTGTTGATTTTACTTCTTTGTCTGAGAAATGTCTGTTCATTTCAGATGCCCAGTTTTGAATCGGGTCTTTATATTTGGGGGGGATGATTGTTTTGAGTTCTTTATGTATTCTTGATAATAGTCCTTTGTCTGAGGAACAGCTGGTAAAATTTTTTTCCCACATTGATTGTAGATTGTCTCTTAGTTCTGCTGATGGTTTCTTTTGAAGTACAGAAGCTTTTTAATAAGATGAGATCCCAGTTGTTGATTCTATCTGCTAGTTCCCGTGCTACTGAGGATTTGTTCACAAAGTCCTTTCCTATGCCAATGTCTTCCAGAGTTCTGCCTAACTTACCTTCCAGCAAATTTAATGTTTCTGTTTTAATATTTAGATCTTTAATCCATTTGGATTTTAATTTAGTGCATGGCGAAAGATAAGGGTCTAATTTTAATCTGTGGCAGAGTAACAGATTAACAGATTCACAGATTGACATCCAGTTTTTCCAACACCATTTATTAAAGAAGCTATCTTTCCTCCACTGAGGATGGTCAGCTCCTTTGTCAAAGATGAGGTAGCTGAGTACATCTGGGTTTGTTTTTGTGTCTTCCAGTTTGTTCTGCTGATCCTCAGTCCTGTTTCTTTGCCAATACCATGCTGTTTTTATCACAGTGGCTTTGTAGTATAGTTTCAAATTGGGAATTGTTATACCTGGTGTGTGTCTGTTGCCTAAAATGGCTTTTTCTATTCTAGGTCTCTTATGGTTCCAAATGAATTTTTGGATTGTTTTTTCTAGTTCTGTGAAATATAGTGTTGGGATTTCCATTGGCATTGCATTGAATGTATATAGAAGTTTTGGTAGTATGGCCATTTTCACTATGTTGATTCTTCCTACCCAGGAGCAGGGGATATCTTTCCATTTTTTTATATCCTATTCGATTTCTTATCAGAGTGCTGTAGTTTTCAGTGTAGAGATCTTTTGCTTCTTTTGTTAGATTGATTCCTAGATACTTCATTTTTTTGGATGCTATTGTAAAAGGAATTTTTTCTCTTATTTCTCTCTCAGTGAGTCTGTTATTTGTATATATAAGAAGGCTATTGATTTTTGGGTATTCACCTTGTATCCAGATACTCTACTGAATCTGTCAATTAAGTCTAGAAGTCTTTTGGTGGAGTTTTTGGGTCTTGAGTGTAGAGTATCATATCATCAGTAAATAATGACACTTTAACTTCTTCCTTTCCTATCTTTATTGCTTTAATTTCTTTCTCCTGTCTAATTGCTGTATATAAGAAGGCTATTGATTTTTGGGTATTCACCTTGTATCCAGATACTCTACTGAATCTGTCAATTAAGTCTAGAAGTCTTTTGGTGGAGTTTTTGGGTCTTGAGTGTAGAGTATCATATCATCAGTAAATAATGACACTTTAACTTCTTCCTTTCCTATCTTTATTGCTTTAATTTCTTTCTCCTGTCTAATTGCTGTGGCTAATGTTTCCAGAACTATATTGAAGAGAAGTGGTGATAATGGGCATCCTTGTCTTCTTCCTGATTTTAACACGAAGGTTTTCAGTTTTTGGCCATTTAATATGATGTTGGCTGATGGTTTTTCATAGATAGCCTTTATTCAATTGAGGTATAGACCGTCTATTCCAATTTTTTGCAGGATTTTTATCATGAATGGGTGTTGAATTTTATCAAATGCTTTTTCTGCATCTATTGAGAGGATCATATGGTTTTTGTCCTTGACTTTGTTAATATAATGTATTACATTTATTGACTTTCGTATGTTAAACCACCTTTGCATCTCTGGAATAAATCCGACTTGGTCAGGATGGATGATCTTCTTAAAAATCCTCTGTATTCTGTTTGCTAGTATCTTATTAAGGATTTTTGCATCTATATTCATTAAGGAGATTGGTCTGTAGTTTTCCTTTTTAGTTGTATCTTTCCCTGTGAAATCTTTTTCTTTCTTTTTTTTCCAGTTATTTATCTTACATCTTCATTCCTACATCTTACATACGTACCTCACACATCTTCACATATCACAGTTATGAGATGGTTTTGAAGTTTCCTACTGTTTTAATTAAGTTCTTTCTAAATTTTTTAAAAATATTCATATTTATCACATTCTATATGACGCTTTGAAGAACATACATACTGTGGAATGGCTAAACTGAACTAAGCAGCACATATCTCATTTTTGTGTAGAAAACACTTAAAATATATCTTAATGATTTGTAAGAATTCAGTATATTACTATAACCATATCATGTCATATAATAGATTTCTTATATTTATTTCTGAGTTGTAGTTAAAATTTTGTTTCTTGAGTGACATCTCCCTAATCTTGGTAACAAGCCTGCTACTCTGCTTCTGTGAGTTCAACATTTTGGAGTAGACACATAAATAAGATTACATATCATCCACCTTTTGATGTCTACCATTAACTTAATATCCTCCAGGTTCATGAAATTATAGGATTTATTTTTTAAGATAAAAAATGCATTCTGTATAAATAGCATATTTTCTTGGCTATTTATCTACTGATGGTCTTCTGGGTTGATTCCATGGCATAGCTATTTTGAATAAACCTTCACTGAACACAGAAGGTAAGTGTCTTTTCAACATAATAATTTCATTTCTATTTTGTTTTATCAGCAGTGATAGAACTGTTGGGTTCTGATAATTTCATTATTAGGTTTTTAGTTTCATCTTCACATTATCTAATGTTGAGCACCCTTTCACATATCTGTTAGGCATTTGTCTTCTTTTAAAAAATGTTTATTAAGGTTTTTTATAAACTTATTCATCAAGTTATCTGTTATTTGTTTTACTTTGATTTATTTGAGTTTCTTAGGTACTTAGGGGATAATTACACCTCATGAAACACATGCTTTGGAAATGTTTTCCGTCCATTCTACAGGTTATATTTTTTGATGCTCTATTGATTGTATCCTTTGCTGTGAAGAAACTTTTTACTCTGATGTAATTCCTTAGGTTTATTTTTTATTGCAATATTGCCTGAGCTTTTGGATTGTATCCTACTGAGATGTTCAGAAAAATGTATAGAAGCTTTACCTTTATGTTGTCTTCTTGAAATTTTACAGTTTTGCATCTTACTGTTAGGCTGTTACTGCTCTTTGAGTTGAGTTTTGTAAATAGTGTGAGTAGAATTCACACATATGTGTATATACAAGGTCTGCTATTATTCTTTTACATGTGGATACATGGTTTCCCCCAAATCATCACTCTTCTATTGTGTGCATTCATAACATCTTTATTGAAAAGCAAGTGACCATGAGTGGCTAGATTTACATGTGGCCTCTGTATTCAGATTCCTTGGCCTGCATGTCTGCTTTTATTCTCATATCTATTTGTGTTTTATTTCTAAAGCTTTGTACTAGAATTTAAATGAAGTCAAATAGTGTGACACATCCAGCTTTATTCTGTTCAATTGAAATTGCTTTGGGTATTGGGTTTTTTGTGTAGTTCCAGACAGATTTTTCGCATTTTTCTTCTATTTCTGTGGAAAGAGTCAATAGAATTTGATAAGAATTACATCGAATCTATGAATTGCTTTTGGTAGTGTGGATATTTTAATAATCATAAATGATTAATTCTTCCAATATATTAACATGGGCTCTCTATTTGTCCTTTTTTCTATTTCTTTCATTAATATTTTATATTTAACCCTGGGTAGGCCTTAATTTTACCTCCTTAGTTAAATTTATTCCTAAGTGTTATTTTATAGCTATTTTAACTGCATTTGTGTTCTTGATTTCTTTTTCAAATATTTTAATGTTCATATACAAATCTCTCTCTCTCTCTCTCTCTCTCTCTCTCTCTCTCACACACACACACACACACACACACACAAACACTTAATTGCTATGTTTAATACTTTCAGCACTATTTTGAAAATAAGTGATGAGTGGAATTCTTTGGCATGTTATTAATCTTAGAGGAAATATTTTCAACTTTTCACAATTAAATATGATGTTTATCTGTGGGTTTTTATACCTAGCTAGCCCTGTATTGACTTATCTTTCTTCTACACCTAGTTTGTTGAGTTTTTTTACTGTGAAAATACGTTGTATTTTGTCAAATACATGGACAAAATTATATGGATTTTCTCCTTCACTCTATTAGTCTTGTGTGTATCATTTATTGATTTATATATGTTAAATCATGTCTGAATTCTTTGAATGAGATCCCATGCAATCGTGGTGAATGCTCCTGTGACTGCACTATAAGCCTAGAATTGTAGATTTGAGCCTAGAGCTTGGAAATACTGGAGAGGATTTTTTTTAATGGAATCAATAGGGTTCATCCTGAATCTTTGATTCAGACAGGTCTACTTGACCATAGAAGGATCCTAGAATCTGAAATTTCAGGATTTAGCCAGGTACTAGGCTTGATCTGGTGCCTGGGTTTGCTGAGCTGGAACTGGAACCTAAGTCCAAGGGGATGGAACTGGGTTTGGGGTTTCAGTTTGTGAGTGCTTGCCTAGAGCTTACATCTGCAATAGTGGTCTTGGAGGCTCAGGCTACACCAGTTGTTGAGGTACTGGGGTCTGTTGGGTAGTTCCAGTGTCTCTCGAAGTAGGCCTAATCTCTAGGTCTACTGTAAAGAGGGATCACTAGGTCCAGCCTTAAGCTTGGGGATATCCTGCTAGTGAAACTGGTTTGGTGTCTTTGTCCCTAAAAGCCAATCTGGAGCCTGGAATTGCTGGTGTTGACCTGGTGCTTGCTGTCACATAGACTTGCCTGGTTCTTAGAGACATGGGGCCTGACCTAGAATCTAGGTAGATAAAAACTGGCCTGGGGCCTAGAGCTATGGAAACTGACCTAAAACTTAGGTCAAGAAACACTTGGGTGTTTAGGGGCCAGATCAATGTAGTAATCTATAGTGATTAGTCTGAACATTGGTCAACTGGAGCATGGGGCTCTAGGGGTCAAATTGGAAGATGAGGCCACAGTCAAAAAGTTCTAGTCTAGTGCCTGAGACCAGATGCACTTCTTAGTGCTGAGATAGGTATGAAGTTTGATTCTGTGTGAACTGACCTGGCTCTGAGATAATTTGAAACCTTGGTCAGGAATAGGGCCTGTGGCCCAAAGGCATGGTCTTTTGCTGGACTGAGCTGGAGCCTATATCACAGGGACTAGCCTGGGGCTACTTCTGAGTGTGGCATCCTAATTAATAGGGTTACAGGGACCAGCTTAATGCTGGGCCAGAGTTGGGTTTTCTGGAGCCAGCTTTGGATCTCGATCTTGGGACATCTGGGACTGGCAGGAACAGTGAGTCTGTGGTAAAGGCTGAATCTGAGTCTGTGAGGGCTGGCCTTGTGCTGCAGGTAGGACTGACCGTCGGGACACGAGTGGTCATGTTGATTGGACCGATCCGTGGAATGAGTCCCTGAAGCAAGTTCTTGGTCCGAGCCTGCCAAAACTGACCTCACACCAGGGTTGTTTTGGAGACTCATTTCGCAGGTAACTTTCTGGAGTCTGGGGCTTCAGCAGTATAAAGAGTGTTTGGCTTTTTTGTAGCAAACCCAGCGCTGGGGTTCAAGACAAGGTCTAATGCTCACTTCCTTTTTTTTTCCCTGGAATTGAGACTACTGCTCTTATTCCTGTGCTTGTAGGATCTGAAGTGGTAATAAAGGTAATGGAAAATCAACCTTCATACCTTCTTCCATATGTATTTTCTTAGGTTTCTGTTATATTCAGGTGTTGCAATCTCTCACTTGATTTTCTTAGCTCTTGTGAAGGTGTTTTCGAGTGTGCACAAGTGTTCAGTTAGTATTTCTGTAAAGGTGGTTGGGGATGTACCTCAGCATGTGAGCCTGCCTGGCAAGCTTGAGGCCTTGAGCTGAACTCCTGGTATCAAAAAAAATTACGTAAAGGGACGAGCAATGAAAATTCCTATTACATCATTTTAGCTTCTTTATTTTTCTCTGAGTTTTATCTGTATTGTCCCACTAAAATTAAGTGTCATTATGTCAAGGGACCTTACTTTTTGTACCTTATTCTGAGTATATAGATACTATTTATTAACAACAAAGGAAGATCTAAGAAATAGTATTAAGAAAAAATAAATTAATACAAAGTGCAGTGGACCTTACTCATCCCCATAAGGTTACCTGAAAGACTGTTACCACACATATATAATGAGATATACAGATAACATATAACACTTTGGCAGGGGTAGTGGCCCATGCCTGTATCCTAGCACTTGGGTGGCTGAGGCAGAATGAAAATTGCTAGTTCAAGGCCAGCTTGGGCTACACTGTGAGTTTAAGGCCAGCCTGAACAGCATAGCGAGGCCCTGTCTCCAAAAACCAAAGAAAACAAGTTAACAAAAAAACAAACAAAAACCACTTTGGCAACTTTTCTTGTTATGGGTTAAATGTATTATTTCCAAAAGTGGTTACTGTACTGTAGAAACATGGTTTATAAATGTAAAACATCCTAATGGAGAACATACATACTTAGGATTTCTTATTTGATGCCTAAATTTAGAAAATGCCCTCTTGGGAAAATAGTATTCATGTATATTTTTTTTTTATCAACTTCACATAAACCTTAGCTACAAAATTCCCAAGAAAATTAGAAGCCAATCTAACCTATTGAAAAGAATCTGGACTTAAAAAAAAATGATTTCACACCCATGCTTTCACTACCACATAATTTATAAGATTGTGTACTTCACCCATTTGAACCTCATCTTTGTGGTTTGTAAAGTGAGAGTGAGAATACTACCATCTTCATAGAGTGGCTTATGGAGAAAAATGGTATAGGGCAGTTCTTGATACATGGCAGGAAATGATAGCTATCATTTTATTTTTTATTCTATGCACTTTAATTCTTTGACTCATTCATCAATACCAAGGACATTGGAAATATTGCTTCTACTTTCACATGTGAAAAATGTAAGTCCAGAACTTCAAAGCACCTAGCCTAAATTATAAATCTCAGAAAATACAAGAATGATTTTAAAGCCAGTACTTGATAGGAGTATGAAGAAGGAAAATGAGAAAATTTAAAGAGAAAGAAAGTCAATTGTGTAAGTTTCAATAATTGTGAATCACCTTGCAAAACTTCAGCCCACAGTTTTAAACATTTCTATCTATGCATTTTCATAGAACCTGAATGATTTTGCCAGCTGATATTTATTCCAGATTTGATCAAACAGGCAGTTTTAAATGATAAATAATTTGGCTAACATTTAATAGATCTCAAGGTAAGGTCAAGCTATAAAGGTCCTGATCTTAACTGTTACATTAAGGTTCTCTGAGCAGAGCACTGTGCTTGGCACTTTATGAAACATGGAGATAAATGACTGTAGTCTATGAAGACTCAAGTATTACAGCTGTTGCTATAGGAGTGAAATATCTGGAGAAAGTCACCAGGCAGAATATATCTAAAATTAGCATGATCCTTGGTCAATATAACCAAAAGCATAAACTAATGGTTGCCATAATATGCTCAATAAATATTCCCTGAATAAATACCTATTCATATAGCTGATAGCAACTTTTCAGCCTCAGGCAAAATGTTCATATAACTACTGAGTATTTGAAACTCAGAATTAAAATAAATGTTAAGAGTCATTAAGAGCACTTGCCCCAACTCTACGAATGCTGTAAATCGTCTCCATGTACTTTTAAGCTCAGCGAAAGCAAGTGCAGCCTTTGGATTGTAGTGGGGCCACAAGAGAAAAGACCCAAAATTGGGCCCAGAGAGAATTAAGGGAGTTTAAAGTGACAGAGTCAAATCGACTTCTGCTTCTAGACAGGTATTTAATGAAAGAGAGAGAAGGAGAGAGGGAAAAAAAGGAAAGAGGGAAGGAGAGGAGAGAGAGTGGGGAAGGAAAGAGAGAGAGAGAGAGAGAGAGAGAGAGAGAGAGAGAGAGAGAGAGAGAGAGAGAGGCTTAGCAATGATGGCTATAACCACAGAAGTGTTTCTCCAATAGCAAAAAGAGTTTTAAGGACATGCAGGGCCAGTGTGAGGCTATTGATTTCATTCGTAATCTCCTTTTATTGCTCGCCTTTTCCTGTTAGCTCATGCAGCCAGTGCAAGGACTGCAGTTTCTCTTGGACCTGCCAACCTCATCACTATTGGTCAGTCATGAAGTATGAAGGTCCACGTGCCCTTTAATTGGAGAAGTCCCAGTCCCAATTAATAATGCAGTAGAGATGCTAAGAGTTGGGGAGGGCAGGTGAAAGAGGAAAATTCGGAATGAGAGAAAGAGAATGAATTTGTAACTCCTTTTTTGTGACGAGAGGAGAAACAAGTAAAGAAAAAATATCACTACACAAAAGTTAATACAAACAACAATTGTGACAAATATAATCCTGCACATGCCTCCCTGCCTGACCAAAACTTCTGCTAGTCTTCTTGTTGTTGGCTACTAAGTGAGAAATAACTGTTAGTGCATCTTAAAAATTGTCTTTCATTTGGATCTTATTTACGATTAGAGTTTTGAACACCAGAGGAACTATTCTGTATTTACATGTCTGACTTATTTATTTCACTTAAGAGCATATCCCCAAATATACCACTAAGTGAAATAAATAAGTCACACATTTGTAAGTACTGAATAATTTCGCTGGTGTGAAAAACTATAATGGTACATAAGATCCTAATGATATAATAGATAATGTGAAATAGGAAGAAAGGGGCTAAAGGTGTAGGGGAAGTGAGAAGGGTTGGGGAAAGGAAATAAGGGAAGAGAAAAAATATGAGAAAATGAAAAAATGGAAATGAAGTTTTTGTAATATGGAAGGGAGGAGGGGGTCATGTAAAGGTGCAAGATCCCAATGATGAATGTGACTGTTCTGTATACCTAAAATGTACCAATAAAAGTTGTTCTTTCATTTTGTTTCAGCTGAGATACTTTGCAAAAACTAAGAAACCAATCAAAATTAAAGTTACTCTTACTCCTTCCTTTTGATGACTTTTTCATAATATTAAATTTCTGCCAAGAATCTTTCATGTCGGCCATCTTTCTTTTGAACGTGTGACTTATGACCACGAACTTAATAAGATCAAACATGTGGTCACTATGTTTCTTTTATGAACATATGACTTATAACCTTAAACTGAGCATACTCAGAAATACATCTGCCCCTACAGGCATTTTTACAATAGGTTTCCCAATAACATCTCCCCCTCCACTAAGTTTTCTTTGTTCCACTCATGCTTTTTTTTTTTTTTGTACCAGGGGTTGAACTTGGGACCTTGCTCTTGTGAGGCAGGCACCCGAGCTAAATCCCCAGCTACTCATTCTTTTTTTTTTTTTTTTTTTGGTACCGGGGATTGAACTCGGGTCCTTGCGCTTGGAAGGCAGGCCACCGAACCGCTGAGCTAAATCCCCAGCCATGGCTACTCATTCTTGATATAGGTTTATATTGGGGGTTGACATGGATGGTAATGCATCGGTTTATTAAATAAGAAAGTACAGAAATTAACAAATTTCAAATGGGAGTGCTTCTTTATTCAGACTACAGTGTTTTCCACAGACCCAACATTTCATTCCCTGCAGGTACAGACTGAACTGTGCTGTTCTCAAAGCCCGTGCCCTGAATCTCCCTACTCCCTTCCCTAGGTGAACTTATTTGGAGATTGGGCCTTTAAATAAGGAAGTAATTAAGTTCCAATGGAGTTGCACACATGAGGTGTGAATCTCATAGAAGCGATGTCCTTTATATGCACCTTGAAACTGCAATGTTAAGCGCTCGAGCTTAAATAGCACACGATTTCTCTTATATTAGAAGCTCAAAATATAAATGAATAAGAGCAAAACAATAAATAATAGAAAACAGGAAAATAAATCTTTTGAAAAAGTGAAAGGGATGAAGAGATATTGGAGGGGAAAAAGAAGAAGGGAATTGAATAAGAATTAAAATGTGTTATGTACATGTACCAGCTTTCTGTGATGGATGTATTCATTGTGCACTCATAAAAATAAACACTAAAAAATAAAAAACCACGAAGAGTGGGCGTATACAGAGAAAGGAGTGAGGAAACAGTAAGAAAGTAGAGAACTGCAGGCACAAGAGAGAAACTTCATTATGAATAAACACTGCAGAAAACTTGATTTTTACAGTTTGAGCCTCCAGAAAGTAAATTTCTATTTTTTTAATTTTATTGAGTTTATTGGTACATTTTAGGGATACAGTACAGTTACATTCATTATTGGGATCATGTACCTCTACATGGCAAGTCTTGATTCTCATTTTTTCCCCTTACCTCTGCCCTCCCTTCACCCCCTCCTCCCCTCCCCATCTACAAACAGTAAATTTCTATTATGTAACCCACCTGCTCTGTGCCATTGTCTGTGTTACCTCTAGCAACTAGTATAGAAACACAGCATCAGAGAGAGCTCAGGCCAGCTAGCAAGTGAGATGTGGCCATGGTCTATAAAATACCATCCGCACTACTGCCACCTGCCAGTTTTAGGGTTACTGAAACCACACTCAGTTTTGATACATTGCTTAAAGTAATGACAGAGCTCACTGAACGCTATTATGCTCATGGTGATGGTTTACTATGGAAGAAGGATAGAGATTAAAATCATTCAAGACAGGAAACAATATAGCATAGAGTTTGAGAAAATATCAAGTATGGAATTTAGACAGTCCTTTCCCTGAAAAACCAGTATATTTCACTTTTCTAGCATTGCTATATAACACTTTGCATGAAATACTGCCATAAAAGGAAGTAAACCTGAGTGCTCCAAGTTTTTAGAGATCTGATTGACCGCTTGACTGCCCAAGTGATTGACCTCAATCTTCAGACTTATGGACACCGCACGATGCAAAGCTCGCACCCTAAGTACCACTGCTGGTTTCCATGGCCTCCTGCCCTAAAGTATTTCCCAAGGCTGGCAGGTTCCAGGCTATCACACCTGTAACTGTGACTCTTTATGGGTGGGTGTGTCTGCACAAATGCATGCAAATGTTAGCATTATGAATAAGCATTTGAAAAACACCTTTTGGATCACTACACTTATGAAAACATCTTTCAGGAGAGTAAGTACAAAGATAAATGACAAAAGAAGTAGGGCTTTTCAACCACTTATTACTCATACCAAAGTTTATTTCACTCTCCTGGGTATTGAAAGGCAGAGTCAAGGGGAAATATCATGATTGTATCTTTTTAGCCACTCTATCCGAGCTAAGGAGGATGAAAGAAAAATTAATGAGTAAGTGTGGTTAAAGATTTGCTGTGTGATTATCTTCTTGGGTTTATATTACTGCTAGCTGGAAAAAATTCATTGGTACTATAGCAAGTTTTTCCTTGCTCTTAGGAATCAATCCTGTACCCCAAACACCTATTCCAGTAACTGAGATTTTACTTGGAACTTGACAAGTCTAAAGCTGTACTCCTGTTTCGCTCATGGCATCTCTGCCTTCATTCTTAATGTTTAATTCTTTCCTATGAAGCTTTCCAAGCATTCTGTGTTTCAGGTGGATACTCCCCCTGACTCTTTCTGAGCGTAACAGAACTGGACTCCTATTCCTTATGGAGCCTACTCTCTTTTCGCCTCTGATTGTTGACTGCAGGTTTAGCACAATCGCCATTGATCAATGATTTTCCTCCCTGTTTGCATGTTGCCTACCTATTATGTCTCCTAGGCTACCAGGGGTCAAGATGTCCCCACTCAGGTCACCATCATACCTGGCTCTCCCTCCTTGCCTGACTTTTTCTCCAGCACCTGCAGTAGAATACAACCTAATAGGCTTTCCAAGTGTCATGTCCAATCTGTTTACTGTACCTAGTCTGTCTTTCTGAGTGATTGTTTTTGTAACTATGTGAATCAACACAGGAGGAGCAGAAATACTGCCTGAAACAACAGTGACCAACAAACAGCAGAAGGGAAAAGACCAACACAGAGTGGGCTTTAGCAATTCTTCGCGTTTGAGAATTAGGCAAAGGAATGGTTTTTGGGTATGGCCCAGAAGAAAGATAATGTTGGGTTAGTTTGTTTTTAAAATTTTATTTAATCAATAGATGTTAAGAGGATACTTACTTTGTGCTAGAAATACTCTTGATGCTGAAATTTTGGGCTGCAAACAAGTTTATATAGAGATTTTAGTCTAAAGATGGAAAAAATATCATTTAAATTGTCATCCAGGATGGAGTGTTAGTCTTTTCAGTGATGTAGGGCACCATTGCTGGGCCACTTCCTACGTACAATTTTGTCTTCAGGTGCAATTTATACCACTGTTCAAGGGATGATAAAATCCAGTAATTTCATTGAATATTATACCATAAAATAATGTGGGAATCAATTTTCATCAATTATTTTTTCATACAATAAAATACTGCAATGAAAAGAGATTACATGATTTGTCCAAGGTCAACACATGGAGTTGAGAAATGTGTGTCATGCCTCAGTATGTGCCTATATTCTCCAGATTTCAGAAGCAGGAATCAGTCTTTTAAATTAATGTCTTTCCCATTTCTTTATCTCTGAAAAATTATGGGGTCTGAAAGTGTAACACTGTTCTTACTTTTGTTATGTTTCCATTTTTTTTAGCTTTTCATTTTTGAGAACCTCTGAGACAAAAATTTTTCAACACAGAGTAAGAAATTTATGTTTATCCTTTATTCACATTCCTCAAATGTTAATATATAACCACAGTACAATGATCAAAATAAGGAAATTACTATTGATAAAATATGAGTATCTAATCTACAGGCTTTATTAAATCCTTCTACTTGTTCTGTTGATGTATTTTTCTGCTTTAAAATCCAATCCAGTGTCATGTTGCTTCCAATCCTTACATCTCTGTACAATTCTTTTTATCCTTTGTCTTTCAATACCTTCATAATTTTAGAGGATACTAGAAAGTTATTTTATCAACTGTCCCTCTACTTGTGAATACCAGATATTTGCTGTAATAGAATTCATGCATATTTGAGACAATTCTGTAGAAGAAATGCACCCTTCTCATTGTTTCATTCTGCTGTCTGACTTCTAGTATTTACTGAAAGGTCCATTACAGACAACATTAAATTTGCTCATTTAGGGAACTGTCTTTCTGCTTTGTCCATTCTTAAGCAACTACATGTTTTTTCCCTCCTAAATTAAAAGTATCTCATGATGACACCCTTTGAGAGGATGTAAAGCGTGCTGAATTTTGAAGAATGAACAGAAAAGTCTTTCTTTGGTGCAGTACACTTCAATAGTCATTGGATTTGAACTCACATGACCTGGTCCTAGTTCTTATCTAGAAAACTGGGGGATTCAGTCTCAAATAAATGCCAGATAAAGGTCTTGCTTTATCAGCATTACCTTGTTGAAAATACATATTGTGGATCCCCATAGCATACCTTCTCTTCCAAAACCTCTACTAATGTTGGATGTTTAGAAATCACAATTTATTCTTAAGTGAAATAAATAAAACATACATGTGTAAATACTGAATAGTTTCTCTTGTGTGAAAAACTAAAAGTGTAAATCAGATCCAAATTGTATAATCAACAATGTGATATAGGAAGAAAAGGGCTAAAGGTGTAAGGGAAGTGGGAGGGGGAGGGGAAAGGAAATAAGGGAAAAGAAGAAATATGAGAAAATGAAAAATGGAAATAAATTATTTGTAAATAGGGAAGGGTGAAGGAGGTGAAGGGAGGGCAAGGGGTATAGGGAAAAATGAGAACCAACACATATCATGCAAGGGTACAAGATCCGAATGATAAATGTAACTGCCCTGTATACTTAAAAAGTACCAATAAACTCAATGAGAAAAAAAAAACCCACGAATTATTGTCTTTAAAAGAAGAAATAATGATTTAAATACAATCGACAAATGATCTTCAGGCTTTGGAGAATTCCCATACCACGTATTCTGTAAGACATCAGCTCAGAAAATCTTTGCCTTGAGGAGTTGTTTTGTGAGGAATGCTACAGAGGAAAGTAGAGGCAAGACAGAAAATGTCTCACCAGAAGACTTTTCCAATATGTTTACTTAGACGATGTCACAAATACAACGGAAACCAACAGCAAGAGAAAGGAGATGGATACAGTGGGAGTGTTTTTATGTTATCTGTTGTTCTATTAGGTGGCAAATAATCCCTCACCCAGATTGTTTTTCATGAACATTTTCCTCCTGTATATATGGAGTAGAGATAATATTCAGTGATTGTCAGCAGTGAGAAATGTTTGGAGAGATAAAGATACTTTTCCTCTCGGTGACACTATATAAGGATCTATTCCCTTTATCAGAGAATCTGGACTCTAATGAATGGGCAGCATAGTGCCTATCTATCACCTAGGCACTACTAGCCACACTGCTTGGGGAACTGTATACCTGGGCCTTCTTGGATGAGGCCTCAGACTGCCTTTTTGCCCCAGGCCATGACTTAGTCCAAAGGGAGAGAAGAGGTTCCTAGAGCTACAAAACTGAAGCAGTGGGAAGGCATGAGTGCCAGACTGAAAGAGATCGGCTTTGTCTTCTATAATGTCAGCTGGGTTTGTATCCTCAGGCTCTCTGTGTCTTCAATGTGCTTTTGCAAATAAACCCTCTTCCATCTTGTTTAAATCTAATGAAATATTTCCTCATTTATACAAATAATAAGTCATCTCTAGATAATAAGACTGCTGGTAATGCTTTACTTCCTTTTTCAGTATAAATTATTTATATTATATTATATATATATAATATATATGTACTAGTATTTAAATTATAGATTTATTTATATATAGAGAGAGATTGTTAAAAGGTTCTTTTTAAGATGGCTTGCTCTCTGGTATTTTGGATCAGTGTAAATTATTACAAAGTAGTTTTTAAATATTCCTGGCAATTAAAACATACTTTTAAAAAATGCAACTCTATTAGAAGAATATATTCTAAAAACAACTGTTTGAAGTGTGCAAGGATGTACTTACAAGAATTTATATGGCAGTATTTACAAAGCAAAACTATAAATTGCCTAAATGCTTATCAACCGCTAATTCTTTTTTTTTGTTTTGTTTTTTTTGGTACCTGGGATTGAATTCGGGTCCTTGCGCTTGCAAGGCAGGCCACCGAACCACTGAGCTAAATCAGGCCCCAACAGCTAATTCTTTAAATAAAGTCATTCTCCTATATAGCCTTATAATTATTGAAAAGATGGTAGTTCGTTCGATCTATCTATCTATCTATCTATCTATCTATCTATCTATCTATCTCTATCTGCCAAAATGGAGAGATTACTGCAGTGTCTTACCAAATGATAGAGTAAAATGCAGAAAAGAAGTTCTGGGATTCTATTTTTCGGATGCAGCTGGTCATATCTGAATATTCAACTTTTTAAATTCCAAAGAATTAGAAAATTGAAACACTCTGTTTTCCATATATATAATATATAT
>NW_022900948.1:33833268-33848544 GCF_012274545.1 Fukomys damarensis
TAGTCTACAGTAAAACTATTAAATCAGTGTACAAAATATTATGCACAATGCTAGCAGTGATTTTTAAAACACTAAATATTTATGTGATATATCATAATACTTATATAAATTCTAAAAGGAATTATAAATGCTTACCTCTAGAATGGAAAAGGACTATGCAGACTTTTACTCTCATATATTTGTACTTTTTGATTTGTGTTTCATCAATGAATAAGAAAACAAGTAGTTCAGATTAGTTCAAATTCTGGAATACATTCCTGAGAGAGAGGATTAACATCTCTGTCTTCATTACTCTACGTTCCCAAGTAAGCCCTGTGTTGCTTTTCCCTTGGGAGATCAGACTCTTAACTTCTGGCCTCCACCAGAGGTAAGTGGGGTATGTGTGACGCTTTCCTCTCTCCTCTTGGACTGCCAGACCCTCTCTCCACATCTGTCAAGGCCGCCATTCCAAATCGAAGTGGGGAGCATCTGTGAAACAGCTGCAACTTCCAAATTGATATGGGGCCATGTTGCGAGCAAGAGGCCAGTACAAGAATCTTTCTGAGTGGAAAATGGGTTGGCAGGGTCTGAGGCTTTGGGACCCATGTGTAAGACGAGATCATTCATGTTCATCTGATGGAGCTCAGGGTGGGAAGAAGTAGGGCTGTGTTGTCTGAGGGAAATGATGAGCTGAGCGCTGGTTTAATTTGACAGAGACAGTGAGGAATGAGTTGCCTGTGCTACATACAGACACGATTGTTTCATACACGGTTTTCAGCTGCCTTCTCTGTTCCAGGGCAGAGGCACTGTAAAGACACAGACAGGAGATCAGGTCATGGAGCCTCACAATACCAAAGGCTATGCCCGAGTTTGGGGTTGGAATTTTCAGCCTGGGTTGAGGAATAACAGAATGGCTTACACAGAACTGTTTAAGCTTTATTAGGTACACCTAAAATCACATTAGCTAAATACCAATTATTCAATTTATTGCAAAGTCGAATTTAAGGGCAAATGATTTTGTATCCAGCTGCCTGGACCTCAGTGAGTCCTGATTTTAGCACTGAATTTGATGTCAAGAAAGCATCTAAACCTTAATACTTTCATCAATAATGTGAGAGTAACAATTGTATTTACCTCTCGAAGTTGTTTATAGCAAGTATTAACAACGACGTCATATTTTTAGAATAGTTGTTATTCATTCCAGCCATGTGTGAAGTAGGTATAATTAAAATTTGTATAACAGACAATTGAAAATCTGACTGTTTGTATGACCGGGGTTTTCTTTTTGCTTCTTTTTTCTTTTCTTTCCCTTGCCCGTCCCTCTCTTCTCTTCTTTTTCCATTGCTTACATTCCTTTATGCCTTGCTCTTTCACTTTCCGGAATGGTTGGAAGATCCCCAATTCCTTCTGAACTGGGAGTCAAGAATTTGTACTCTCAGGGCAGGGACAAGAGGAAAAAATGAGAACCAAGACCTGTCATGTAAAGGTACAAGATCCCAGTAATGAATCTAACTGTATTGTATACCTAGAATGTACCGATAAACTCAATAAAATTAAAAAAAAAAAAAGAATTTGTACTCTCATTATCTTTTTTTCCCCTTCTCAAGTCCCCTCTCCAAATTCTCCCAGACCCTTTCCTCTTCTCTCTCCAACCTTCTTTCTTAATTCCCATTAAGTGCCCCAGGTCTGCTTGGGGATTTGGTTGGGAATGAGGTAAATATACAGTTATTCTTGAGGAGATTTTGAGCTAGTGAGGACACAACTAATGATAAATGGAGAAATGAAAAGCTGCGAGGTAAGTGGCCAATAGCAGAAACTTTCCCCAAGAAGAGATGGCCAACCGGAGAACTGGTTAGGCAAGACTTTTGGAATAGAGTGAAGACAGGTGTAAGCACAACCAAAGACATTTATAGCCAAAGAAACTCATGCGAAGAATTTTAAGATTTTTTTTTTAAATAGGACCAAAGAGGAAGGGCAGAATGGTGTCTTTATCTGAGACCTGAGAGGCAACCTGAGGTTGAAGGGTAGTCACTGTCCCACAGAGACACAGCTTGAGATGAAGAGAGGAGTTACTTCTTCCTCACCCTCCTCTGCATTCATGGCCTTGATTTATGACGATAATTCAATAACAAAGTTTCCAGTCCGTAAGTGCCCCTCAAAAATGAAAGAATGCATGCATAAGAAAGGCAATGAATTCCAAATTCCAACTTCACATAGCATTATTGACAAACAATGTCCTGTCCCAAGCCCCAGTATCTATCCCTAGGGTAGTTCTTAGGAGTAGTCACAGATGCGCTCACAGTCTTTAGCTTGAGATGACTGTGCTTCTTTTGTTTGCCTGTGTATTGCTGATCAATGCTACTAAGTCTTCTTAATTTGGTTTCCCTTTATTTGTGTAGGCAAATAATAAAACCTAACTCTAAGAATGTTGCAAAGTTTAAAAGAGATGATATATTCTCAGTATGCACCCCAAGTACATAGTAAGCCCTCAAGTGTTCCAATTAAAGTATTCCTTGTCCTTTTATTCATCCAGTTGATCTGTAAACAAATACTTTCTCCTGATTCTGTGAAAGAGTGAGATGATTTCTTTACTCTTAGAGCCCTGAGCAGGAGAGATAGAACTTCTACATATTGTGATAAAACCCAAAGAAAAACATTGTAAACTGTCAGCTGAGACAGGAGCAATGTTTTACGGTGACTTAAAGACAAAAAAGGTAAAAATTGACCATGGAAATAGTTTAATAGAAAAGGTAATATTTTAGAAGAGCCCTGAATGATATGTTGAAGAGGACAGGAAGTAACAGCAAGTTGAGTTTTGATGATAGTTATAACCTATCAGGTGCTTACCAAGTTTCAGACACTGTTCTAGGCACAATATCTATATTGATTAATTTTCTCCAAAAAATAACCTAAAAATCGGGTATCATTATTAAATCACATTACTAAATCTATCACGTTAAATAGAACAAGGACAGGAGCATAAACATCCTAAACATCTTACCAAACGTTATATAAGTATTAAGCTGCAAGGCCAAAGTTTGCTCTTGATAGAGGTGGAGGGTGTGCACTTGACCACTGGTCTCATGTTTATGTCCTAATTAATAAATTTTATCAATTAATTTTAAGTCAACTATACAAGGTAAATAGATGGCTTTGCTGATGAATAATGTGACTATTTGATATATTCAAATGAATTATTTATTATACAATATTCACACAATCGATTTGAATAAATCACTACAGGAAAGGGGATTAAATAAATTTTTGGATGCACAGGTGAAAAAAAAAAAGATTTCTGAGAAGAAATGTTTAAAAGTAAAGATAATTCCATAAAATAGAAAAAAAGTCCTCTGGCACCCTTATTTTATTGCTTCACGTTTTATGAACTGAATTATATTCTGCTCACACAAGCCACTTCAGAGTCTTTTGTTTTTAATCTTTCAGACATAGAAGAACAAATTTAACAATGAGATTCTGCTTCTGTTCTGTACATGCAGAATAATTAAATTTGTATCCCACTTTAGTGTTGGATCTGCTATTTGAAAGGAAATGTATCCATTGGACACATGCCCCAAGAATTCTAGTCTGCAAATAAGGCATTTGGAGGAGGGGAGAAAAAGAAACATCTTTCTTCGAAGAAATAATCAGAGGAAAATCTTCACTTGGTGACAGCTTGTTTGAGCCTGGATTTATTCCCATTTGAGAGGGGCCAAGGAGATCAGGAAGTGTAAGGAGGAAGCTGGAGAGAGGCAGAACATAATTATGTAAAATCCCAGAGGACTTTAAAAGGAACAGTTTTGCAAGAGAGCCTAACTGGCAATATCCGAAAAGCGCTTTGGTCAGGAAGAAGTAGGGACCTCTTTCTGTCCCTGGCTAATTTTCAAGATCTCAATATTCTCTTCCTGTGGAACCCAGGGAATGGGCTTCATTCATGGAAGATACAAACACTACAGAGCAGAGGCAGGGCAGGCACTGTGGAGTGAGGAAATGAACTTGGCTTTAACCTCCAGTGCCGCCCCTCTGTGCATCTAGGAGACATTGAGTAAATATCCTGGCTATCTCTGAGGTACTTTCACTCTTTCTGGAAAAACAAAAATAAGTAGGATAATTATTTTCACTTGCTGCCATAAGAGGGCTGTAAAGGGGAAAATCAGACAACAAGCAAAGTCTTTTGGCAAATATTAGGTACTCAAAAATGTCTACTTTCTCTTTCCTTTTCCGTGATTGCACTATTCACTTTATTTAAAACATTTTTATCTCAGCTGGACGTGGTGGTGTACATCTGCTCAGGAGGCTGAGGCAGAAGGATCGCTGTGAGTTCCAGACCAGCCTGGGCTACATAGTGAGTTCCAGGTTAGTCTCAACTACATAGTGAGACCCTGTCTCAAAAAGCAAAAACAAACAAACAAATAAAATGTTTTTACTTTAAGGGTAAGGGGAGGTAGGAGAGAAATTACTAGGGTGTTTTTCGGGCTGATATTCCCATTAACCAATGATTTGGTATTAAACATAAAAACCAATACCTCACCTGTGATAGTGTCTATTTTCTTACCAACCATTACAAAGTTTTCTTTACCATGGGGCTTTCCAATACTCCAAGAAGTTGAATGAGCAAATTGTTTTAAGGATTTTTATCACTCATGAGCCTCTAATGAGCAGGTGGACACCAACTGTATCTGATTTGTTAATACGTGTTTCACTGTTCAGAATCTGGGATACATATTCCAAAAGCATGTGCAGTGCTGATCATTTTCTTGACCAGACTTAAATGGGAATCCTTTGAGTTGTGCTTTTGAGGAGGCTCAACCTTGATCTATCCTTGGTCCCCTTAGATCAGTTTTAGCAAGAATACTGCTGAGACTGTTTAAGGGAAAGTCTTCTACCTTGGTCTCCAATCGCTTTTGCAATTTGATCTTATTTGAATTCCTTATCCCCATTTTCAATCTCAGCCCAATTCCTCTCCCCTTGTTTTTCCCTCATACTAATTATCCACGTAACGACTCACATTCTGTTCCTTGCTTATAAATCTCAACTTGTGCTTATTGTGTTTGGAGTTCAACTCAATCTTTCTTCCCCACTGTAAAGCCCTATTGTACTACTCTGGCTTCAAACAGATGTGTTTAAGATTTTGACAAAAAGGACAAATATTTTTCTTTCTTAATAGGAGTATAGATGTGAACAGAAATTTCTCCTACATCTTCTGATGATTACTTGAATCACTTGCAAAGATTAAATAAGAGAAAAGGTATACAAATTTGTGAATGACCAAAAGGGGAAAAAGTCACAGCACAACTGAAAATTACAAGAATGATATTATCATCAGCTCCAAATCCTGCAGGAACTTATAGACCCTCCTTTCTATAGAGGAGGGAGGGAAATTGAAAATATAGATACATTTTAGGGAAACAGGAGACAGGCACCAAATCCACACAATGCATTCAGCTCTGAGCTCACCATAGATTAATTCATAGTTGAGTTCAGTTCCCTCATGATTCAGTCAGCTTCTGAAAACCCCACCTCTGAATTTATAAGAGTTTTAGAGAACGTTTTAAATCCAAATCCTAACACTTGGTAACATATATTTTGGCTTTTTGATAATAGCCAATCATTTTAACAGGTGTGAAGTGACAGCTTGTTTGGATTTTGCACATGTCACTGATAATAAATAATGTCAAATAGCCTTTTTTGTGTACTTGTTGGTCATTTCTGTATCTTTTTTGAAAATTTTCTGTTCAGATCCTTTGCTCATTTAAAAAAATCCATTATTTATTTTCTTAATATTGAGTTGCCTGGGTTTCTTGCTATCTTTGTTAACCTCTTATCAGATATGTAGTTTGTAAATATTTTGTCCCATTTTATAGATTGTGTCTTGACTCTGTTGAGTGTATGTTGTGTAGATATTGTTATTTTGACTTAATCGCATTTACCTATGGTTGTTATGTTGCCTGCGCCATTGAGGTCCTATAAAAAAATTAAAAAATAACTTTTGCCTAGGCAATGGAGAAATTATTCTGTTTTCTTCAAATAGTTTCAGAGTCGCCAACTTTCCATTTATGTCTTGAATACATTTGGATTGATTGTATAACATGTCTGGTAATGACCTAATTTAGTTTTTCTGAGTGCAGATATCCAGTTTTTCTAACATTATTAATTGAGAAGGCTGTTCTTTCACTGTTGTGTATTTTTCTCACCACTGTCAAAAATCAGTTGGCTACAAATTTTATGAATTTACTTCTGGAACTTTCCTAGGTTTCTTTAAATCTTTTCTCAGAGGTATCATGATTTGAGTATTATCCTGTGTTTCTCTGCAGCTAAGCTACCGTTTCTGCACAGAAGTCTCTCAGGGTTCATACTTGCAGATGTGTTACAAGTGTATGCTAACACACATCTTTCCAAAGGCCAGGATACTGGGCATTTGGTTGAAAGAAACTCTTGAAATTATTGTGTGATATCAAGGAAAAATTGAAGGTCACACATACAAGTAAATTTTTCTAGATGCATATAAACAATTATTCCCTAATCATGGGGAGAATATTCTTGCTACTCATTTCATATTTTGGCCTCCTCCCATACAGCACAGTGTTTTTGTCATGCTTTTCATTTTTCTAGCCACCTATTTTCTTTCTTTCCACAAGGAGAAGGATAAAATCCTATTCAAACAAGCTACAAATGGGCAGAGATAAAAATGACAATTAATTGTTATTAACTGAAATTTCCTTGCTCTCTGTTGCTTCTCTTTCCCTATGTAGTGAGCAGTCCATCTGGGGCATATAAGACTAAACCTGTTTTCTCTGTATCTGCTTTAGGAGTGATCAGTAAGGCAGAAATAGGTACCTCATCCACACAGCTGGATGGGTGAAGAATGAGGTGACTATTGTTCATTTACTATTGCTCATACTTCTTTTACCCAAGTGTCTGGGCATCTGAGTTGCACATTGGATAGACATTTAAAAATGAGACCAGGATTATAAAGCTTGGCTTAGCTTCATATTTAAGCACTGCTCTTTTATTCCCCTTTTGCCAGATCTCTACAGATTCAGCAATTCACTTTGATTTATAAGCAGGTATTTTCTTTTCTATTTAGCTAGTTTCTTTTAATAACTGTGACATTGTTCAAAAATGCCAGAAGGCAGACCAGTGAGTAGTACTCCAGTTTCCTCAACAAGCATGAAGCATTATTTTCCATCCTCCGCAAGTCAGCCTCACTGATGAAGCTTCCAGATTTACACAGATTCACATTGATTTCCTTTCTCTCTTTTCTTCATCATTTATAGCCCATAACCACAGGCATAAGTGCTAAATTATTTTCTGCCTCAAATATGATCATAATTGTTTTATGGCCCCTAATTAAATTATAACATCCTTGAAGATGGAACTAGTTATTATATCGGAATATTTTTTTCTGTTAGTCTCCTACTGGGTGACGAGGGAGCTGAAAATCTATTTACTAAAAAGTCCACAAAGCATTCTTGATAATATAAAACATGTAGACATTTTTAATACTAAATTAGCAGAGTTTCTTGATAATTCAACTTTTCTTTTTAAAAATGCAAATGGCCATTCGACTATATAAAGTCTTATACTAGTAGAAGCAAGGCTTCAGTAAAAGTCTCGGTGTGTGTTTGGGGGAATGGAAAGTGAACTGCATCAAACACTTAAGGAAGGCTTTGCATATTTCACTTGAAAAATTACTTTGCCACAGAGAGTTTAAAGAGAGTCATCATTTGTTTGTTTGGCTGCAAAGACAGCCAGCCGTCCTCTTCGGGGCTCGTCCCTCATCCACCTGTGTGTTTCCTCGTCCCTACACTGACCTGTTCTACTCTCAATCTTCTTTGCTTTCCATACCTGAGTTCCATGCAGGCAAAATACTTATATTTCACACAATCTAATCCATCATCACTTCTTTTGTACTGCACGAATGAACCTATTTTACCAAAGAAGCAAATATATCAATTTAAGGCAAAATTTTTGACAGTTTAATATAAATTAAGTCTACTTTTTTTCAATTATAGGGAATTTGAGAGAGGAAGTGGGAAGCTATGGGGCATACGTATGTCTTATTCGAGGAAAACAAATACACTTCTCCACATGAAATGTATTCTGTGGAGAATTTGAGTTTAATAAAAGTGACATAACGAGTTGTTAATTTATGTTCTCTCAACAAATGGTAAATTACTCACTTCATTTTTTATTGCTCTTTCTTAGCTTTTGGCTGGATCCTGACTATGCTGAGAGATTAAAGGGAGAATCAGAGGGGCATGGACTCTTCCAACTTTGGAGTTGGCAGCGCTACATTGGCCGTGGTTCACTTAATGAAGAGTTTGCTAAAAGTCTGATGAATACATAATAGCATTGACATTTGCAGGATGCAGATTCTGGATGTGAAACGAGAATACTTCTACTGAATTCATTTTTGAGCAACTAAACTTTTCCATCTTTGGAGTTTAACTATCTCAATGTGCAGAGCTGAAATAGTACTTGTCCTAATCTGACTTTTGGAGAGGAATGTAACAATATAAACTTCTAATGGAAAAAGCCCAAACAGCAATTAGAAAGCCTAATACCGATTAAATCACAGAAAATAGTAAAAGGTCGTTAGTACATTTTAGTGAAATATGTATGAGTGCATGCATGTATGTGAAATCTTCCAATTTTAAATATTGGTGTACATAACAATATAAAATATGATCCGTCTGAATTGTATCAATGTACGTCCCTTGTACATTGCTGCTCTAGACCACCATGCTTGGTCAGCACATATACAGTCTACTTGACACTTCCTCTTTCCTGTGTCTGTGGCAGATGCTATTCATGGGTCATTAACGTCTATGCCAAAACTAGAGGAATAGAGTATTTTTTTTCTCAACAGGCAGTGCAAGCAGCCATTTCTTACCATTCAGAAGTGACTTAAGAGAAGAAAAAAACCTATCTACAGTCCTAGACATAGGTGAATTAGTCATCATATCCAAAGGTATTACTATGAATGACAGAAGATTTCAAAAGTTGAATATAAAACTGTCAGACACTAAATTACAGAAATTATACCTCATCCTTTGATTGTCTTGTTCAACCAATAATAGCATTCAAATATTTTGTGTCAGAATCACTAAGATCCTCATGAGATAGGAAAAAAAAAGGGTGTCTATCTTAGAATGGTAAAAATATGCAGAGTGGTTAAATGAACTGCCTAAGATCACACCTCTGGTAATTAGAAGCATAAAAAATATAGCCCAAGTAGCTGGGAATCTTTATAGTAATAAAACAATCATGGAAGGAAAAACTAAGCTCCCAGGACTGCAACAAGAAGACATGGAAGAACGTTTTGTGGAGGGCTCAATTGCCTCACATCCCAGTAATTATCATGCCTAGCTGAATAAACGAATGTCTGAGCTTGCAGAATAATCCTAAGCTACTAGAAGTGAATGAACGTTGCTTAGATTCTATGATGGCCTTTCTCATATTTCCTCCACTGTCTGAAAGGACAGCTGAAAGACCAAAGGGGAAGTGGAGAGAGAGAGAGAGAGAGAGAGAGAGAGAGAGAGAGAGAGAGAGAGAGAGAGAGATTTCAGGAGAAAATCCTTCTATTCTTAGCTGGTCATCTACCAAAAATGATCCTGTTTTTCTTTGTAATGTTTATTTCCTGCTTTGGTAAGTCTACTGCCTGCCCAGCATGATGCTCAGCCTTATATTTGATGGTGAGATTTCCACATTTACCCGATTTCCTCCTTATGTGAGAAGAATCTCTTTCTGGGATCATAACTGCCATTTCCCCTCCAAAGGAAAGAAAATTTCCTGTGTATCACTGTCACCATTCTTAGGTGCAGTACTGTTTTCATGAAGATGATGACTGTGATTAGTGGCTTTATTAATAACTCCTCCCATTGGAGTATTTCAATAAAATACAGCATGCGTTCATATATTGTTTTACATCTGATTTTCACAGAAACCCTCTTATGCAAACAGCAAGTATTTTGAAAGGTAGAAAGATCGATGCTTGCAATCTTCACCAATTAAATGTCAAAATCAAATCAAATAAAAGCGACAGCTAAGGCGAACATTCGCAATGCGAAAACAGGTGGGGGAAGGGCTCATTACAAAACTGACGGATACGGTGGACTTATACAAAGACTGACTACCCGTTAAAACCCTGCACACTCGCCCATTCACTTCACTTCATCAGTTCTTGGCGTTTAGAATGAGTTGCTTTAGATTAACAATCCTCATGGTTAACAGAGGCTATTAGGAGTAGTCAATTGTCCACACTTCCAGAGAACATAGTACTACGTACGTACTAGTAAATTAGGAAAATATTTTTTAAATATTTTTTCCTCAGCCCCAACTTTGGAGTAATTTACAAATGCGTTTGTGTATAGGGTGAAATTGTCTGATTGAGTTGAAGTCCTGAATTTTCATCCTATACAGAATAATGAAAGTTAACTTAGTTCTCTGATTACTATTTATGCATGTAGCTTTGCTAATGAGAATATGATCATGTTTTGCTTTAATGTCACGTGCATTCCCAAGATAACTACTCAAATATTTTATCACTTTTTGTGATAATTCTTGAGTCCCAATTTCTTGAAAGCCGTTTTATCCAATACTTTCACCTTACATTCAATATTCTTGTGATGCAGTCATAACTATGGCAATTTCTATATCTGCCCACACCACGTTCTGAAAGTTTTTTTGTGTGTTGCAAAACATATTGTTATTAATCTTGAAATTAACAGCAATCTGTTGGTAATTCGGATCATCCCCAAACCTTTAGGACTTACTCATCTCTCCATTTGTGCATTTTGCCAGTTATATGCCTATCTACCTATTCACCCATGTGATCATTTAAAAAGTCCAATTTATTTAATGATAGATAGAAATCAGAGTTTGGTGAATGAAATACGGTCTGCTTTAGCGGGGATTATTGTCTAGTATATGGAACTCAACCATAATGGTATATAAAAAGCGCAGGAGAATGTTTGAAAATATGGGTGGTAGGGGCTGATCTCAGAAATTGTGAAGTGGGTTGTTTAAATGTAGCAATTAGACATTTGAACTGAAAAAGGGGAAAGCACAGATTTTGATTATGACCCAAAATAATAAGCCTTATTAATGTTATATCAGTATCTAACATTAATATTCTCAATTTTTTCACCATTAAAACAGAAATATGATGACTTAATGATTTTTCCAGAGACAAAAGCCAAACCTGAAGTTATTATAGAGATTCATCTTCCATGTGCAGTGGTGCTTTCAAAATAATACCATCCTTTCATACTACTTCTTCTACAAAATAATACTGTCCTTGCCAAAAAAGTTTTTTGTACCATGTACAAAAAACACAGGGGAAATCTACCCAATGTAACAGAATTAGGAAAATTATACTATGGAAAAATAGTGTAGAACAAATCACCTAATTTTTCTAACAATTAAATTACGTGAAAAACAGATAAAGAGGAAGTCCTGTTATCTAGAAAAGGATTTAAGAGACAAATTCAACAATTATAGAGTCTAGTGCTTTACTTCTATCCTACCTTAAATACTTTTCCATCTATTCATTATAAAATGTATGAATTTCTAAAATGTATGAAATGGTAAGATAGCTTCGGACATTGACTTACATTATTACAGTTTTGTCAGTTTCTTTTAGTTCCAAAATAATATTGTGTTTTTGTGTTTTAAAATTCCCCTTTTATGTGAAATATATGGCTTGAAATAATTATAGAATACATTATCTCAGACTTGTGTTTACTTTATTTAAATGGAATGGGATCTTCTAGTCATGCTCTTTTTCATGCAAATGCCCAAGCGTTCCCACTGTGGATATTATTACTTGTTTTTAACTACGACTTTGACCACATACTTTCCCTTGACACTAAAATACAGTGAAAATATTGTGACAGTTCTGAGATTAACTAGGGTATGGCTTTTGTGATCTGTCTTTGCTCTCCGGTGCCTATATGGACAAAGTAAACATGCTCTTGCTGTCCATAGGCTCCAGAAAGAGAATAAACATCAATGCACCCAGCAAACAAGGGGGCCCATTCTTAAGAGTTTAGGTCCTCAGCTCAGCCTAGTGCATTATATAAAAGCCATGGTGCTATAATGTAGCTATTTACACACCATTGCCATGTCCAAGTCTAATTCTTCCACCTTGGATAACAGGATTTATGATGCAAAGAGCATTAGCATGTTTTCCAGTCCTGCAACTATGAGTTCAAAATTGTTTGACCTGGAACAAACATTTTATCTTACAGAGACTCACATTCCTTAGTGAAATGAAGACCAAGAATTCAACTCTGTGTCCCTCAGATAAAAACAGTCTAAATCATGTTATATGAAAGACCTTCACAAAGTGTGAAGCACCTGGGCTCTGTGGATCACAGGACGGTTTCTCCTGCCCCCCATCCTCCAGTGCCTCAGGCACAGGCCCACACTCTGAACATTTACTCTATTTGCAAGCAGTGACAACCTGCCTGGGCCCAGATCGTCCCTTTACAGATAGAATTTATGATCTTATAAACTCTGAATCACTGTCTAGCAGGCCTGAGTGCTATCCAGTTTCATAATTACTGGAGTAAGTCAATCATTTTTCAAGTACACTGCTTCAGGAGCCAGAATCCTTGAAGACTGAGACCCTGCAGACTTTACCAAATGTGTTCCCATTACCCTTAGGCTGGTCTCCTAGGCAAATTTGCTCTGTGTCCCCAAAAGCCACAGGAATCTGGAATGAATCTGGAATGAATGATAGCATTCTTACCTTTCATATTTTGTTTTGCTAAATTGTTTTTTTTCTACTTATATAGAAGAGAGGAGGAATTGAACTTGGCTCAGTCGAGACATGATTTAAAAGGAAATAGTACCACTTTTTAGCTTTGCAAATTAAATTTCCTATATGTGTGTGTGTGTGTGTGTGTGTGTGTGTGCGCGCGCGACGATAATGGAAATAACAGGTAGAAAAATCTGCTATTTCTCTTTTTTCTGGTGTCAGATATTTCATTCATCTCTGATATAACACAAAACTGCTTTAAATTTATTGAATGCTCTCTGACTGCTCACACTTCTTACACATTATTGAACATTTTATTTCTTGTTCCCTGAGGATCTTTTTTCCCTTTTTCCTCTTCTCTCTGTCATTTATTTTTTACATGCATATGCACACCCCCAACCACACACATTCTCTCCATTCATCCTTCTAGTCTTCCTTCTTGCAATGGTTTATGGTAGTTAAGAGTTCAGGCTTTATGGGCATGGTGGCACACACCTGTAATTCCAGCACATGGGAGGCTGAGGCAGGAGGATTGCTGTGAGTTTGAGACCAGCCTGGGCTACAGAGTGAGTTCCAAGTCAGTCTCAACTACATATTGAGACCCTGTCTCAAAAAACAAAACAAAAAAACAAACAAACAAAAAGTTCAGGCTCTAGAGATAGATCACCTGGCACTAAACATCTGAGCCATTTGAGCAAGTCACTCAATCCCTGGGTCTCACAGTGTCTTTGTGTGCAAAATATAATCTTAATAATAGAATCTACCTCATAAGATTATGAGAATTAAATTACTCAGTATATAAATGTGATTGGTACTTGGAACACACAGCTACCTCAGTGCTAGCAGTTATTATTAGATGTCTTTTCCTTGGAAATGTTTCCAGTTTCCACTGTGGTTAGAGATTCCTTCAAATTCCTTCACAGCACTCACTATTGCTTATTTCCTACATAATGGTGATCAACAAGGGTGGGGTCATGCATACCAATATTTTATAGCAAAAAACCCAGCAACAGGTTGTCATATAAAAAGTTGTAGCCATAGTTTGAATGGATCAATAAATTATAAAATATGGATGAAATCATAAAATACAAAGTTTGAAGGCTGTCTCCTGCAGACTGTCATTATGCCTAATCTTACAAAAAGTAATCTGGATTTGAAATGCACACCTCTAGTGATTGGGGAGCTCAATGCCTACCAGATGAATTTTAGTATAGTTTTAATGCCTAGAGGAAATTTCTTCATATTGTAACTATTTGTATGTGAGTGTGTCTGATTTCTCACCATTTGGATTATTTCCACCAAGACTGTCTTCATGATATTTCTTCAAATTTTATATTGCAGATAATGGCATTTTACCAAAGATTTTTTTTTTTGGCAGGCTAGTCACCCTATGTTGGTTCTACCATGTCTGAGTCTACATATCTTCAAGCCTAAAAACAGCACTTCTCCCCATAAATGGCTCATTTTTTATTTCAGTAGTTTATATACCAGTAAACATACATTTCACAAAATATGGTCTTAGGAATGACATCTCTCCTGATGTTAGAAGATAAAACTTTAAACTTAAAATTTACAATAAATTTGGGAAATGTGATATCTTTTAGCATGATTTGTTTGAATTTCAATATATTAATGGACTTTGTGAAACTCCAACACTCTTTCAAAATTAGTATTTAATGGAGGAAATGATTTGTTTTTTTCGTAGGTCATTTTATATAAATACTGTTTTACGGAAAACTGACTTAGAGGTGCCGAAGCAGTGCTGATTTAAACTTTTGATTAGATGCTCTAATAATTTTTTCTTTAAATATGCTTTTAATTTTGCAGTTACTGAATATATAGAGAGATGTACGAGAGCTCCATACACCCAATGTATACACATATCATCTTATATGTGTGTCATAGTTAAGACACTGATTCTGAAATATTACTGTTAATTAAAGTTTATTCTTCCTTCAGATTTTTTCTGCTTTCCCCCTAATGTCCTTTCTTGATTTTGACAGTGCATCAGATTATCTGTTTAAAATTTTATTTGTTGATGCACTTGGAAGTTTTAGGTAGCACAACCTAAGCATTTTGTAGCATGTGTCTCAGGATTTATCTAATAATTTTTCTTGTGACCAGACGGGCAATAATTTGGGGGAGGAAAGATGGTCCTTATGTCAGAGGCACAAGCTCCCCCATGCCTCACCATCTCGATCGTGTATGTCACTTGATCACAGCAAACTTAATTCTATCCCCCTTATTTTTCCACACTTAAAACACAGTGAGTCACGTTCCACTGTATTAAAAGCAATAAATTATTCTTCTGCATGAGGGATTTGTTATCTTACATAGAATTATTTTAGCATGTATTTATTTATATCACTATAGATTTGTGAATATTTTATTATTTAAATTGTAATGCAGCACCATTTTGCTTTTGGATTACATGTTTTGCCTTTGAACACAGAAGCACTTTCTGTGGGTTATTGTGTCCCTTTGAAATGGCACCAACTGTGTGTGTGTGTGTGTGTGTGTGTGTGTGTGTGTGT
>NW_022900948.1:33848620-33873235 GCF_012274545.1 Fukomys damarensis
TGTCCCTTTGATGGCACTAACTGTGTGTGTGTGTGTGTGTGTGTGTGTGTGTGTGTGTGTTGAGGTGTACTTTAGCACTTGCTTACTTTTTAACATTACAGAATACTGCAGGCTTACTGTGTTTATTGCTTGCCCTGCTGTGCCTACTCTGTCTCTTGCTCATCTTACGTGTGGCACTGTCCCTGTCCCAGAATCAGCCATTTCTCTGAGGAATCCTGGTGTTCTGTATTAGTTAATGCTACCGTAAAGCAGATGTACTCATTATTGCTGGGGTGCCATTGTTTCTAAGGCCTCTCACCTTACAGAGTAAGTATCTTTGTGAGTATATACTACCTTTTTGTACAAGTATTTCTATATTTTGTCTGTGCCTTACTATTTGAATATAGTTTTTCCATTGCTCCCAACTCTAGTCTGTGGCCACACCAATCATTTTAGCCATATTTCCTTGTTTGTCTGTCTGTCACCTTCACCCTTAAAACTGGGTAACTGGGTATAGGTACTGCTGAAGTGAGCACAAAGCTGGGTAACTTTGAAAAAAAAACTGGGTAACTGCGACTTATGATCCATAAATATAATTGCTGGATTCAAGCTTATATGTGCCTCGTTGTACTCTTGGGTCTTAGGACTACATTTTCGAAGGACAAAGTTACTGAGTTGAGGCACATATCAGAGACCCCTTCCTCCGTGCAGTCTTATTTACTCATGCTCATTTCTTCATGTGCTTCCAACACTTCCAATCTCAAGGGGTCTCTTCCATAAATTCTCCTCTGGCCTAAACCACTTGGGAATCAAATACCTCCGAATGTGCACAAAGTACCTTGTGTAAAGGACTCTTCCTTATCGATGCATATTCATTGCCAGCACTTTGCGAGGCAGTTTGCTTCCGTTAACCCAAGTTATACTCCGTCAGTTCATGAGACGTGAGACTTTCCCACAGTCGTTTCTAAATGAGGAACGGGGTGTTTAAGAAATGACTCGCTCAAACTTACGTAGGTGTGGAGCAGTAGGGCAAAAGTACAGCGCAGACAGTCTACTTCCAATTCACCTTTTTATAGAACAGCTTTAAAATGAAAGAGCCTTCCTGTCTATGTTATTGCAATGTCATATTGAGTTTCTCTTGAGATTTTTTTTAAGCATGTAACTGTCTTATTCACAATTTATGTCTTCAGTACTATACTGTGCAACCAAGCAAGGGGTACAAACTCAGGAGATACTTGTCCATATATATGAATAGCAAAGCCATAGAGTTGTTTAGATCTCACTTTTAAAGTAAGTCTTGCTTTGTCCTTACACATCTTGGCTTACTTGCTGGTCTTCAAGCAAATCTAGTTTGCAGCTTCTTTGAGTAATTGTATGCTGGGTGTTTTTTGTCGTCTCATAAGAATATATTTCCTCAGCCTTCTTCCAAGCATCATTCACCCCACTCCAAACAATTTCCTTGGAGCGTTTTCTTGTGACTCTGCTATCTATGTTCACTTCTATTACTTTCAATTTTTAATTCTAATTTCATAGCAGTTAGGAGTATCTGTTGTGTAATGAACTGTGAGCCTTTAACCTTCACATGTTAAAGTCTTACTATCCAGTGTGACTTTGTTTGGAGACAGGACCTCTAAGGAGGTAACTAAGGTAAAAATGAGGTCACAAAGTACTTTCCTAGTCAGATCGAGCTGCTGCCCTCATAAGAAAAGGAAGAGACACCAGAAACTTCTCTGTATCTCTCTCTCTCTCCCTCCTCTGAGGTATATACATAGCCAAAGGTCATAAAAGGACATGAAGAGAGAGTGTATGTCATCTTTAAGATGGAAAGATAATTCACCAGAAATTAACTCTGCACTTCATCCTTAGACTTTCAGTCTCTATAACTGTGAGAAAATGAATTCCTGTTATTTAGACAGCACAAGCAAAATAATACTCACATTATTGTCTATTTGTGAGTTTTTCTGCTATTGCCTATGAACAAGGAAGTGTCTTTGTGTTATTTTTAAATCTCTAAATTGCAAAATAGTGCACAGCACAGAGATGACCAATTCACTTTTGATGCAGGAATAGAACAAATGTTAATTGAAATTAATTTATAAAATTTACTTGCACATAGTTCAATCTATATATAATTATTATTCTGACCTATATTACCAGCCATCTAACCCAAACTATTTCCCCCAAAAAACTGTTCACTCTCTGCTTTGTGAGACAGGACATTTCATGCTTAAAGTTTATTATTCTTAAGAAGGAGTTTCCATTTTAGTTATATCAAATACTATCTCATGGTAATACCCTCTTCAGTCCTTCATGGAATCATTTCAAATATTCATCACAAATACTACATGAATCAATGACTCATAATAACTTGTTTGTCAGAAATTTCTGGCATCTTTGAAGATGCTGTCTATTTTACTCATGAATGTCCTCTATTTTTAATCCCCTCTGCCTTTGGACTATGGGTGTGTAATATTCTCCCTTATAAAAGTAAATAAATATCATACACAATCTTTCTTCACTTTGTAATCCAGTCTGACAACAATTAATATTTCTTTAATTACAGCACTAACATCCGATTTAAAAATTAGTTCTATTTTACTATCTCTGTTTCTTGAGGTTTTTCATTTCTTCTTTGTTCTCCAAATCCAGATTCAGTCAAAATCTATTTGTCTAAGTTTCTGACATTTGCCAGTTTAACTCCTCAGTGATGCTGGATCATGTTACAGAGCCATACTTTTGTCTTAATGCATCTGGTACTTCTCTGGCCTGTCCAAGCACTGCACTTTTCAAATACTGCCCTGCACACTTTTCTTTTTTTTTTTTATTAAGTAATGGTATCTGTAGTTGTTAAAATTATCAACTTGAGGCTGGGAATTTAACTCAGCGTTTCGGTGGACTGCCTGGCAAGCGCAAGGACCCTGAGTTCGATCCACGGTACCACAAAAAAAAAAAAAAAAAAAAAAAAAAAAAAGAAAAAAAGAAGAAAATTATCAACTTGATTGACTTGGGAATCACCCAGAGAATTGATAGAGTACAGTTCTGAGTGTGTCTGGGTCAGTTATGGAGGTGTGGCCTTTGGTAGCATATCTGGTCTCTTGTTCTTTCCTACAAGTGCTATTATGCAGCTCTGCTTCCCTGTCACATAAACTAAGCAGCTTAGTGTGATCACACCCTTCTGTCATAATGTTCCTGTCCTGCAATCAGCTGACTAGGGGCTGAATTCTCTGAAACCATAAATCAAATATATCTCTTCTTTAAGTTGCACCTTTTAGGTATATTATTCAGCAATTGAAAATCTCACCAACACAGTGTTATCCTGTGTTCACTCTATCTACATATCCTTCTTTGACTTTGTCCACCATTGGTATCTTATTGATCAAAATGTGATTGTTCTTAATGGCATATTTCTGCCAAGGTTAACTTTTTGAATTCTGCATCTACATAAACAAGGTCTACATAGATAGCACCATACGGGCTGCTGATATATCATTGTCACTAAAATGCCCATATTTCCAGTTTGTCCTTCCTTGTCTTCCCCGTTACATCTTCGTCTATTGCTTTCTCCCTCACACTCTGGACACCTAGTCATATAATCCCACATGTTTTTTACTGACATGGAGTAATTAGACTTTAGAGCCAGAAAACTGGGAGTTATCTAGGCCTCATACATTAGTCAGTTGTTTATTACTAGTATAAAATAGTGGTGGCAGTCAACTTAACAAAAAAAAGAGTCTATTTTGCTCGAAGATGTGAAGGTTAAAGGGTGCAGTACTAACATCAGCTTAGTTCTGATGAGGGTCCTCTCCACTCCGACATACCATGGTTGACATCAACGGTGGGACCACTGCAGGTGTGTGTGTAGGATCACTCTTTGTTTTTGTTTTTGTTTTTATTTTCTCTTTTTTGATACTGGGGAACAAACTCATGACCTTGCAAGGCAGGCCGTGATGCCACAGAGCTAAATCCATGGTGCTACTCTTGGTACAGAAAGTCAGAGAGAAGATTAGGGCCAGGCTCAGATTTTTGCAGCCATTCTCTCTTAAGAATGACCTTAATTCTTTTGGGGAGCAAGGCTCCCCAAAACCCAGTGACGACCCAAGAGTCCTCCTCCCCTAATGTTCCATCCGCTCCAACATTGCCACCTTGGAAACCAATCCCCAGCACTTGAATATTTTGGAGTCGTGCACACTATATCCAAAACACAGCAACTCATAAATTGCCCTTCATCGCATCCTTACCCTAGAAGATGCTGTTACTTGTGCTTATTCCATCTTCAGGACTCAAATTCCCTCACACCCCTTTTTCTCCCTCAGCAAATGCTGGATTTTCCAATCCTGGATTCAGTTTCAGTCACAGGTATCAGAAGATCATTGGCCAGATCTCCAAGCTAGTCTCAGGTTGAAAAACTAGTGAAACACCAAGCTATTAAAGCTGCTTTTCCCCTTTTGCCCCAACTCCATTTGCAGTACACTAGTCACTTTCATTTGACTGTCTCGTTTCTCTTTTAAATAATACCTGTACCAAAATGTGAGATGATGCTTGTGTTTAATTCCTGGAAGAAATGGCTTCAGATATGGAGTTCATGGGGGAAAAAAAGATGCAATTATAAAACTGTAGTCTGCCACCTGACTCGCAAGCACAAGCACCTGAGTTCAATCGCTGGTACCGGAAAAAAAAAAAGTGTAGTCTAAGGAGACTGAGGTGGATATTAAAATGATGAATTTTATTTTTTTGTTTGACTGATTACTTGGAGATTCTCAAATAAAATAACAAATAACAAAGTTGAAATAAACATTCTGGAAAAGTCAGTCCAAATCCTTGATTTAACCAATAAGAAACTGAAGCCCAGAGAGATAAATGCTACTGCCAGCATACAGGGAATCAGGTCTTTTGTTGTTCATCCCAGCAATTTACTAAACCAGGTCATTTAGGAGAAATAATAGCATTCTACTCTTTATGATCTATTTTCTCAGCATGAAATCTTTTCTCAATTCCTTGTCATTTGGCCACTACTTTACTGAAAGTGCTGCTACATTTATGACAAGTCCACAGTCACCAAGTCATTCCTACTTTTGGAACACCCTGAACAATTTACACAGTGGACAACCACATTTAGCATGACAACTTCCCCTTTGACAATCTGCTACCTTGTATTCTTTTTTTTTTTTTAATAGCTCAAGCTACGGGTCTTATTAAAATTCCTAACCTCTATTCAGTACTTTGCAAAGCTCATGACTGGGTCTCTCGGTGGCTGGGGAGGGAACTGATTGTAGTGTTGATATCTATGTTTTTAATATTCTCACCATGGCCTTGTTCAAGCCTCCAAGTCACTGAGGTGTATCTGTAAGCACGAGAAAGTATGTAAAATCCACTCAGGCAGGTAGGGTCCAGTATGACCCCATAATCACCCTCTAGGTTAAGTCCTTAGATTTCTCATTTTTTACCTTGTATTTATGAATCTATCCATTTTATTAATTCCTTTACTTACTAATTTTTTAATTATCGCTAGCTATTTCACTACTGATCAAAATTTCTTTTTTTTCTCTCTAGCATTTCCACCCACTCTGCCGTATACAATGAATTAGATTTGCATATAACTCAAATCATTATCCTCCCCCAACAACACTCACTCTTCTGATTTGACATTGACTACATCCAAGAACAAATCTCTAATCAATTAAGGTTGAGTTGTATTCATCTCTGTCCCACATCTGAGTAGTAGCTAAGATATATTAAATCTGCATACTGATTACCTATTGCATTTAAACTGTACTGTCTTTGACTTATGAGTCTCAAATTATTTGGGTCACTAAAATAAAACCTAAGATACTGTCCTGCTGCAAGCATCTTGTTAAACAAATGCTCAATTTTCATTTCTTATGATCTAGTTTATCCAGTGGCAGGGACATTCCATGTTCTGCTGAGTGTATACCATGTGCTAAATTCAGACATCACATGTCAGAGTACGGTCCTCAAGGTATCACAGACTAAATTCAAGTTTTTGCCACAGTGAGTTGCATTCTTCAGTTTCTTAATAAATATATAAAGAAAAATATTCCTCTCTTAGGATCACATTCTGATTGGTCACAAAATCAAATCCTGTGGTTCTAGGACTGAGATCCCTGTTTACCCACCTGCTCTCAACTAGGAGTGGTTCTCAAGTTTTAGATACCATGCATGCATTTCAGGCCACTCTGCCAGTTCTACCTTTTAGCCAGCAATCACGCACCTGATCATTCTGAGGCTTTAAAATCACTTGCTTGCATTTCAGCCATCAGTCAAGCCAGGCACATGTCTATAATCTTCTTATTCTGAGGTCAACGGATTTGGGTCAAAAATTACGTCCTCAAAATTCCTTAGCTCTAGTACTGAGATTAGGGTTTGATTCTATACGTAGGAAATGACGGGGGCAGAACAGAAGGCTGAGATCTTGGGGGATGATAAAGTCCTCCCTGACACACGACTTACCAACCCCTTGTTCAGGAAGTTTTCTTTTCCACATTTACTTATCATCTTTTAATTCAGATTGTTAATATCACTCCATATAGAGAGGCTTTTCTCAAAGTTAAAATGCTCCTCTCCCATTCCAGTGTTTTTTTATCTCAGCCTCTTGGCTTTTCTCAGCACAAGAATTACTAAAATCTATAGCCATGTTATTAATTTGTTTCTATGCTTTTTTTTCTTCTCTCACTGGGTGCATGCTCTAGGAGGTAAAGAAAGGATTCTTTTTTTCTTTTACAGCAATCTATCGTTATTAACTTGTCCAAAAGATACTTAGTACATATTTGGTAAATAAAACATGAAATGTAATAATAAGAATATGAGTAAAATAAAAGTTTTTAAGAATCTTTATTAAGTTTATTGGTACATTTTAGGTATACAATACAGGTACATTTATCAATAGGGTCTTGTACCTTTATAAGACAGGTCGTTCCCCAGCTTGTATTATTTCAATTCTCAATTTTCTCTCTTTTTTTTTCAGCTTTAATTGAGTTTATTGGTACATTTTAGGGATACAGTACAGTTACTTTCATTGTTGGGATCTTGTACCTCTACATGACAGGTCTTGGTTCTCATTTTTCCCCTTGTCCCTGCCCTCCCTTCACCCCCTCCTCCCCTCCCCATCTACAAACACTTTATTTTCATCTTTTCATTATCTCAAATTTTTTTTCTTTTCCCTTATTACACTTCCCCTACTCATCCCACCTTCCCTACACCTTTAGCTCCTTTCTTCTCATTTCTAAATGACAGTAATCTTATTAGGATCTTATGTTTTATTGCAGATTATTCACACCAGGGAAACTATTCGGTATTTGCACATGTGTGACTTATTTATTTCACTTAGGAGTATATCGTCAATATGTATCCATTTTCCTATGAATGAATCTATTTTCTCGTTCTTTATGGCCGAGTAATATTCCATTTTATAGAAAAAACACATCTTCTTTATCCAGTTTCCAATGGATGGGCAAAGGGGCTGTTTCCAAGATTTAGCTATTACAAACTGTGCCGCTATAAACATGGGTGTGCGTACTTCTCTGTGATATGATTCTTTTAGTTCTTTTGGAAAGATACCCAGCAGAGGGATGGCTGGGTCAAATGGAACCTCCAGTCCAAGCTCTTTGAGGTATCTCCATATTGATTTCCATAGTGGTTGCACCAGTCTGCACTCCCACCAACAATGGAGAAGGGTTCCTTTCTCCCCACAACCCCGCCAACATTTGCTATTGTGTGATTTCTTGATAGCAGCCATTCTTCGTGGGGTGAGGTGGAAACTCAGTGTTGTTTTCATCTGCATTTCTCTAATGATCAGTGATGTGGAACATTTTCTCATATATTGCTGCTTTTATTTCTTGTCTGAGAAATGTCTGCTCATTTCGGATGCCCATTTTTGAATCGGGTCTTTATATTTGGGGGGGGCTGATTGTTTTGAGTTCTTTATATATCCTTGATAATAGTTATTTGTCTGAGGAATAGCTGGTAAAAACCATCCTCAGTGGAGGAAAGATAGCCTCTTTAATAAATGGTGTTGGAAAAACTGGATGTCCACATGCCACGGATTAAAATTAGACCCTTATCTTTTGCCATGCACTAAATTAAAATCCAAATGGATTAAAGATCTAAATATTAAAACAGAAACATTAAACTTGCTGGAAAGTAAGTTAGGCAGAACTCTGGAAGACATTGGTAAAGGAAAAGACTTTATGAACAAATCCTCAGTAGCACGGGAACTAGCAGATAGAATCAATAACTGGGATCTCATCTTACTAAAAAGCTTCTGTACTTCAAAAGAAACCATCAGCAGAACTAAGAGACAATCTTCAATTTTCTCTCTTAAACCATTTCTCCAATATTAAGTTATTTTCACTTGTTAATACTTTGCTATGATTTTTAAATATCATAAGCTGTTATCTAATATCCAATGCACATTAAAATTTCCTTATTTATAGCATTTTAAGATAAAAGTAAGTTGCACATACTGATTTTCACAAGTTTTTAAATCTATTTTACTCCATAATTCTGAATTTTGTTTTTCAAATATAAGACACACATCATTGTCCCACATAGTAAGTCACCTTTCTAATTTGAGTTACTTCTTTACCCACTTTCCTCTATTTCTGTTCTTTTTCTACATTCCCTTTAATCTTCTTAGGCTTTTAAAAAGACAGAAGTAGAAATTTGTATAAGGAAAATATTATGAATTATATAAAATTTTCAGTTCAAATTCAAAACTGAGGCTTTGAACATCAATGAAGTAAGAGATGTTGATCAAAAACTTGCAATTACTGAAGACTTTGATTTTAAACTTTTTTCATGCATCTACTATATTGACAATCTTAATTGTAATAAAATTACAGTATCAATTATTTGCTCATGTGTACATATATTTGCATATATATTTTAAAGTAATTTTTAAAAAGTATCATTATTACTGCTCATAAGACTACCAAATATGTTTGAAACATTATATTGTAGTTTTTACTCTAATTATATATACACCAGAAATCAATGAACCAAAATTCTGTGTTATAAAACGACCGAAGTTAATTTTTCTTTGTCACAATGCCACAAATTGATAAGCAGTTTGGTTCATTTGTTAACAAATGTTGTCATTATTAACTTTTCAAATTCAGGTCTGTTTTGTTTTCATTTGTACAAAGGAACAATTAGCAAATAGCAATTGTTTTTATTTAGAGGCATAACTTGACTTTGTGATATATGTATATATTGTATAAAGATCACTATAATGAAAACATCAAATAACATATCCACCACCTCACCTAATATCCTTTAGGGTTTTCTTTGTTTTTTGTTTTGTACCATGGATTGAACTCGGGTCCTTGTGCTTTCGAGGCAGGAGGCAGAACCACTGAGCTAAATCTCCAGCCCATAGCCTTTATACTTTTCTTTTTTCTCCTTTTTTGTGTGTGGTAAGAACATCTAGGATCTACTCTTTGACAAATTTTAAATTTACAGCATACTATTAATAACCACATTAATCGTGCTGTGTATCAGTTCTCCTGAACTTATTAGTCTTCTGTAATTGCAAGTTTCTGATCAACATCTCTCCATTTCCCACCTTCTTTGCCCTGATAAAAACAATTCTATTCTTCTCTGAGTTTGAGTATTTTAAAATTCTAATTCTAAGTGATATTATGCAAATTATATTTGATTTTCTGTTTCTGGCTTGCTTCATTTAGCACAACACCTTCCAGGGTCATCTGTGTTGTGAGTGGCAGTGTTTTCTTTTAAAGACTTTCCACTGTCATCATCCATTGATTGTTCAATGAATATTTAGCTTTTTTTTTGGTATCTCGTCTATTATAAATAATAAATAAATAATGCTCCAATGAACGCTGGAGTATAGAAGCTACATCAACATACTGACTTTGATTCCTTTAGATATATACAACATAATGAGATGGTTGCATATAATGGAAGTCTTATTTTTCATTTCTTCATTCTCTTCCATCCCTTTTTCCATAATGGATATACAAATTTATCATCAATGGGCAAGGGTTATATTTAAGGCAGTATTTCAACAGCAATTGTAATGTTGTCTTTTTTGAGATAGTCACTCCTAACATATATATGCAAGGTGATATTTCTTGGTGGCTTTGATATGGATTTCTCTGATGATTAGTGATGTTGAAGATTTTTATGTACTTGTAGACATTTGTACATCTTTTTTTGTGACAGATGCCTATTCTTCACCCATTTTTATTAAGTTGTTTATTTAGCATTGAGTTTTACAAGTTCCTTATATATTTTGGATATTAACCCTTGTCTTAGTGAACTTTTGGTCTATAGTCTTCTGGCTCTAAGGCATCACGGCAGAAGGGCATGGGAGTGAGGAAAGCTGCTCAAATAATGACTGCCAGGAAGGAAGGAGAGATGGAGAGGTCAGAGACAGAGAGAGAGAGAGAGAGAGAGAGAGAGAGAGAGAGAGGGAGAGACCATCTTCTAACAGCACATTCATTTCTGAACTTGTTGATGGTTTGATCCATTGATTAAATTAATAACCCCATGACCTAATCAACTTTCAAAACCCTCACATCTGAAAACATGAGCCTTTTGGGAGATATTTGTTATTCACATCTTAACAACTCTTTATTGTATTTATGATTTGCAAAAATTTTCCTGTATTCCACAAGTTGCGTTTTTGCCGTGTTCAGTTTCTTTGAATGTGGAAAGACTTCTTAGTTTGATGAAATCACACTTTTATGTCTCTGAAATCTCTACATGGCTTCATGTCTGGAAACACTTAGCATTCAATTTTCTTCTTAATTTGTGAAATATTTATATGGTCACAGATTAAGCAAAATATTTTGTTATTTATAAATTATTTTTTCTTTTCTTATTCTCTCCAGTGCCTCTCGTCTTATAGTTAATCATTAGATTTAATTTACCCTTCACCATTTTTCTTGCTTTCTGTGTGTATGTTTCTGTACACATTAGTTTGTTTACATACAAAGAAGGAAGTACATTTCTAATGCAGATCACAATTTCCTTTCTGCCCTCCTTCTTTGTATTTTGAGAATGTTCCATAGTCTCTGTGAAGATATCTTATTCTTTTTGCATTTTTAGATTATCCAATTATAAAGACATATTATAGTGTATTTATGCAATCATATTGAAGGATGTGAGACTTGTTTTCAGTTTTTTCTAATTGTACAAAGTAAATTAAGATGAAATAAAAAACACATGCTTGTCTTATTTCTTATTTCAGCAGTTTAAACTTCAGAAGCTGCTGTGAGGAGCTGCAAAAGTCACTGAATTTTCTATCCATCCATATTTTCGCATGCACTTGCCTTACTAAGGAGGAATGTTTTCCTGCTACATACTCTGAGCTTTATGGAAGTCTCACCTCAGAATCTTTAATGCAGACAGAAATTACTTTCTCTTACACATCTGCCTTGCTGTATTTTATTCACCATTCAGGTCACATATTGAACTCCAGCTTTTTCATATTTCATTGCATGACCAATTCATCTACTATTGCTTTCTTTCTGCACTGAAACTACATAACAGGATTACTCCTCTTGGAACATAATCAACAATTGTCCTATAGTTTTATTGTGATGTGGCATATGTCACTAGCATACTATTACAATGAAATATTACATTCCTACAGGCGAAAACATCACATTTTTTTTCTGTATCTCTCACAATTCTATCATTGAATTGATTGCAAGATAAGTATGCAATAAAAATACTTACTGAATTGAATTAAATCAAATTGGATTGATTCTCCTGGATCATGAGCATCTTCTAAGGCATGGTATAAAATTGTTCTGCCTCAAGAAAATATACTTTTCTGATGCACGATACAGAGAAAATGTTTAAAAGTTGGTTTCAAAATATATCTTACCTAACAAAAAGAAACAGTGGATATGTAAACAGAGAGGTGGGTTTCAACACAGCCAAAGGTGAGTGTTACTGTTCTGATTTAGAGTTACTGGTCTTACTTTGCACTGGTCATGTAAAAATAAATGCACACTTGACAATGTCCCTAGGAAATGTGGCATACTAGACAGAATCGCTCGTGAGAAGAATCATTATCTGATAATAGTTGAAAAAAATGAAGATTTTTGATCAGTAGATCTGGAACTACATTGCAGTTTGTGATTTTTGTTATGCTGCCTAGGAAAAGTCATCTAATCTCACAGCAGCAAAAGTGATCATAATGAGTCTTATATGCCTGATAAAAAGATTGAATGTTATAAAATATGATATTTTTGCCTATGTGCAGATTAATTATAATAACATAAATGAAGAATTAAAATAAAGAATAATAAAAGAATTAGTGGAAGTTGTGAAAGTCGAACTCAGTATATCTATTTCATAACCGGTTCTTCTCCAAGCCCTTCAGTACTTCACTCTGCTGTTCTCTAGGACCTAACCTTGATGTGTTATCCTTGCATTAAATTCCTCTATTAATTGAGGAAAACTTGCATTCCATCACTGATCATTTTGGGCTTGTCTGCTTCACCTGGAATTAGCATAATATCTTGCACTTTGATCTACTTGATATGGAAATTTACCTATTAGAACTTAAGTGTGTCCTACCACACTCCCCTGAAAAAGGAGCAAAAGTGATCCGACTGTCAATCCCATAGTAAAATGTTCTTTACCTCAGAAATTATTCTTGAACTCAAACAGTCCTTCCAAATAATATTTTTATTATGTTTTAAAAACAATTGTAGAATTCCCAAACCCCTTCATCTCCCACGCCTCCAATGTCAGTTCTCAAAGTAACTAGAAAACCTGCCAAATCTGACCTTCTTTAAACAACGTATCTTTATTTTTTTGCAGAGGAAAATTGTACAGATCAAGCCACAGTTGCACATAGTACCTAATTAAACAAGTGTAAGAAGGCTGAGAAAGGTCAGCTTGTCAAAAATCATTGCTGTATCTTTACTGGATTGTATTTAAAGACTGATTGCAGCAAAGAAAATAACTCAATAAGGTGTATGAGACTAGAATAAAAAATGAACTCTAAAGGACAGAATTCTACCTGGTACATAGCAAAGGATTTCAAGATAAAAATCTGGAAAGCAAATCACAGGGAAGGAAAAGAGAAGAACTAATAGTAACATGAAGAAAGGTTCTAAAGGCCAAAATCAGAGAAAACATGGCAAAATTACAGACGACAATTCATTGGCTTCACTTTTTTTCTATATAAATGAAGGATTTAAAGTAATGGGCCAGTGATTTAGCTCAGTGGTTCTGCTATCTGCCTGTGGCACAAGGTCCTCAGTTTGATCCCCGGTACCAAACACAAAGAAATGGGTTTGTTAGAGATGGTTCAAGAAGAGGCAAATGTAATTATGTGGCCAAGAGAAAGCATAACAACAAGGAAACGAAATATTTTCAATCACTGAAACATATTCAACAGGTGCACAGAATATTTTTAATTAACTGTATTTAATCAGACCTTCCTATGTTACATATTGTTTATCCAAGGGAGATCAGAGGCATTTCATTTCTGTTCTATCTTTTCGGTATGGAAGGAAATCAGAAGGACCTTTAAAGAGCTCAAACCAGGAAAACCAAGGTGTATGTGCAATCCTCCAAATTAGTAGTCTCTGCCTTGAGAAAGAAGAAAGTACAAGCACTATTTTCTTCTCAAATGTACTTTATTTTTAAAATATCATAGTAATAGACCCACTGGGAAATTCTATGGGATACTGGTTAGCATATGAGTGTAATTTTCAGTTGAGTAAACTTTTGGTTTTTCCAGCTCTATCTTATATCTCTGAGGACATTGCATAATTTGAAGGCCAGGCTGTCTGGCCTCTGGGAATGAGCTGCCTGTGTTTTTGTTTTTGATCCAAAGTATATATTATAGGTGTTAGACTGATCTATTCAAGGCAAGAAATACATAAAAGTATAATGTGTATGCAGTTGTGTATGTAGATATGCATGTGTATTTGTATATGTGTACAAGTATTTTTTTCTTTCTGCAATCTATCAACTTTTTAAGTATCCACTTCCCAAGATATGATTTAAATATTTATGAAAAAAAGGCTATGATTGAATCTACAACTTGCAAGAACGAGAGAATACAATTTTGTTACTATGACAGATGAGAATTCACCTTTCCCACAATGCTCAGAGTGGCATGAACGACATTTTGCCATGAACAACAGACAACAAATTTAAATAGTGCACCACTGCAAGTTGCAAGTATAATTGCAATTTGTTGTAATTTCTGCTTAAATTCCTTCCTGACACAGTTGATTTATTTTGCAAATCAGTGCATCTAGAGGGTATGCTATGTCGCATTACCGGCCTTTGATATAGAACCTTTGTTTTATAACAGGGAAAATAATTAGCTTTGGGTTAAGCTTGAGTTGTGATGTCAGGCGCTATCCGTGGTGCTGAAAGAAGTTATTAGCGCTGAGCTAATGAAGGCACTCAGCCGGGCTCTGCCACCTTACTAATTTGTCTCTTCGGGATTTTAGTAAAATTAAAAATGAGATAAGGACAAAATGGGATGAATTTCATAAAAAAACACAATGGATTTTTTGAGAGAATCGATTCAGTTGCTGGTGAGGCCAAATTTAAGGGATATATTCTTTTACCAAATAATTTGGCATTTAAACACTATCTCCATTACTGGATGATGACCTTGTTTAGGCGTATTTTAATTAGCATTTATATAAGTTTCTATATCTGGTATTTACAAGGTTTGTTTGAAATTATCAGCAAGTTGCAATGTCAGCATGCTTTCTGTGTTAAATAAGAGTCTAATTTCTGTGTATCCTGAGACTACAAAGTAGATTTGCATTAAAGACAAATATTACACGAGAAGTATAGTTATGCAAGTGATATTTGGGTTTTAAACATAATATTTCATCCTTGAATAACGAATACTTTTCTGTCTGTAGCTTCAAGAATTGTTTAAATAAAATCTAATAAGTCAGTGTTTCATACTTCCTTTCACTTGATACTTTGGAACTTATTTGCATTACAACCAGTAGCATTTTAACTCGATGCTAGTTAGGGGGCATCTAGACTCCATTCTAAACAAAATCATCACCAGCTGGTTTAGTTATACTTTTATTAGGTTATAAAATAGCACTCAGGTATACTACAGTAATCACAAAGCTGTGATGCTGGGAAAAAATAATCACGTTAAATTGACCTTCATGAATAACAAGTGAGGTTCCATTTCGCTTCATTTCTGTTCATTTTAAAACCAGCATTAGCTTTTCTGGCACATAATTTTTCATTGTTTGCTGAACACAGCTCTATTAGAATGATTCAGTGTCTTTAATATTAGTGATTATAGTCCATTTCAATTACACAGTGTGTTGTATAGTTTGTTGCATTGCTCTCTGTATTCCTGCTATTTGAGTCTGCTGAAAGGGATTTGATACAGCAATATTGTAGGAATTTGGGGTTCTGTGAGTGGAAAAGTACTCCTATAAGCATTTATAATATGATTAGGGAAAGTTTCATGCATAAATAAGCTTTTCAAAATAACATAATAACAAGATGAGAGAAAATCAACTTTTATTTTTATAACAAATATATACATATAGATTATAGATACATGGATAAATATAAATGGCAAGACATATGGAGATCTAATTTCCCAGTAATAAAATCTACTATCTTTAATATAGACTCTGAAATGTTTGATAAACATATATACACATAGACGACTCTACAATCAACAAGTAATTGATCACTTTCACAATATTCCTTTTGTCCTTTCCAGTACAACTTTCTTACTATTAACCTGTAGAAAATTTTGATATTATTTCTTTTGTAAATAGTATCAATAATTTTATAATTTTACAAAAATGAATTAATAGAGAGTGCACAATTGTATGCCTGGTATATTTGTAGAACTAATTCAGGCAGTTGTAGTTTTAAGTAATTTGTGTTAGAATTTAGTTTTATTTCATTTGCTTTATTAGACCATAATTTCGTAATGCATTCATGATAGGTATTGGTTATTTCAACTTCGTGCTTATTTCTAATACAGCAAATATAAATATTTGTGTATATTTTGTGCTTTCATATGTTTTAAAATATGTAGAATAACTAGGATTTCAACTTTTGATTTATATGGAAAGTTATGTTTTATTTCATGAGAAATTATAGAAGTATTAAAAATATAGTTTCTTTTTTTTTGTACCTGAGATTGAACTCTGGTCCTTGTGCTTGCAAGGCAGGCCACCGAACCGCTGAGCTAAATCCCCACCCATCTAGTTTCAACACTACCAGAGTTTGTATCACATTTCTAGTTATTGCACATTGCAGTCAGCATTTGATATTGATGCAATTTTAAATTTACTTATTCTTGGAGTGCAATGGCAAATTTCTATGATTTAAAAATTTTCCATAATAAATGACACTCAATTTTTTCTTATATGTAAATTAATCATTATGTTGTCTTCTCTTATAAAGTTGATGTTTACATAACTTGCCCATTTGTGTGCAATATTTTCTATTATTGAGTTGTAGAAATATTTTAATATTTTGGATGCAAATTCTAATTATTGACTTTTAGAAATGTGTGCAATTTTTGGAGATAAGAGTGCATTTTGAGGTATTAGTCATCACAACATTATACATGAGTGCCTGGGTTTTACAATTTTTCACTAATAGTATCTTTATGTCATTAAATATAGTCTGATTTAATATGCTATTTACCAGTAGTTATTTTCACAGGCTAAAAATTGTTTGCCTATCTCAAAGTTATGAAGGTTTTCTTTTTCATTTTATGTCATTTTGATATATGTTTATATCCATGAATCATCACCCCAGTAAACAGTGGAAATACTCAAAATTCCCTCATGTTATTCTCATTGTCTTCCTTATAACCCTATTATTTCCCACTTACTAGCACTTTTCAGAAAAGTAATGATTTGCATGTTATCACTGTGGATTGTTTTCCATTTTCTACAGAATTACATTAATAGAATTATATAGCAAATATTCTTCATTGTCTGGTTTCTTTTACTTGGTGTAATCAGTTTAAACTTTATTTATGTTTTTATGTGTATCTGTGGTATATTCTCCCTGGTTATGTTTTTATTTTCTCATTGTGTATTATTCCAGTGAATGAATGTGCTGTATTGTTGTTTATTCATTCACCTTTGGTAAACATGAGAGTTGTCCATCACAAAAAAAAAAGCTGCTTTGGATGTGTATATGTGTTGTGCTCTCTTGGATGAACATGTAGGAATAGAACATCTTAATTGCATGACAGATGTATGTTTAACTTCTTAAAAAATGGTTGTACCACCACTGTGGAAATCAGTATGAAGATATCTCAAAAAACTAGGATTAGAGGTTCAAATGACCCAGCTATTTCCCTGCTGGGTATCTTCCCAAAAGAATTAAAAGACTCTTATCATAGTGATATATGCACACCCATGTTTATATCAGCACAGTTTGTTATAGGTAAAACTTGGAAACAGCCCAATTATCCATGAACTGGTGACTGGATAAAGAAGATGTGGGAAAAGAAAAAAAATATGAGAAAACGAAAAAAATGGAAATAAAGTATTTTTAAATAGAGGAGGGAGGAGGGGGTGAAGGGAGGGCAGGGATATGGGGAAAAAATGAGAACCAAGACCTGTCATGTAAAGGTACAAGATCCCAATGAGGAATGTAACTGTACTGTATATCTAAAATATACCAATAAACTCAATGAGAAAATAAAAGACTAAAATAAAATAAAATGGAATACTACTCAGCCATAAAGAATAAGAACCTAGTGACATTTGTAATTAAATGAATACACAATGAGGCCATACTTTTAAGTGAAATAAGGAGGACACACGTGTAGATACCAAATAGTTTTTCTGGTGTGAGAAATTGAATGTGTAAATGAGGATCAAAATGTGTAGTAGATAATGTGAAATAGGGAGTAAAGGTCTAAAGAGGAAGGGGAAGTGGGAGGGTTAGGGGAAAGGAAAGAAGGGAAAAGAATACATATTAGAAAAGGAAAAATGGAAACCAATTCTTTGTAAATAAGGAAGAGTGGAGAGGGTGAAGGAAGGGCAGGGGAATGGGGAAAAAATAAGAACCAAGATACATCATGTAAAGGTACAAGATCCTAATGATGAATGTCATCATATTGTATACCTAAACTGTATCAATAAACTTAATGAATTAAAAAATGGTTGCATCATTTTATGCTTTGGCTAGCAGTTTACGCAAATTTCATTTTCTCCATATATATGCACCACTGGTATGGCTGGTCTCTGTAATTGTAGCTATTCTAATAAATTTATTGCTCTCAAGATTTATGTCTAGGCATCCCCCAAAAGTTTCATGAACTCAGGGAAGGGGTTTGTTTGGTGGGTGACTGGATTTTAGAGGACCGTCACTGACTTTGCTCTTGGGAGCTGAGGTCTGCTTGGAAGAGGCTGCACACTGTGGGCCTGGCTCAGGGGATCTATCCCCTTTCGGACTCCTCAGTCTCTGTTGCCCACTCACCATGCCTTGAGCAGATCTCCTCAGCCCAGGCCCTACCCATACCTTGGTGCCTTAGAACCAGCTGACTATGGACTGAGACCTCTACAAACTCTGAACCGCTCTCCCCTTAAATTGCTATTCTCTGGTATTGTATCCCAAGGACAATGAAAATAATTACAACTATAGTGATATGAATCACATCGTAATTTTATTTTGCACTTCTATAATCACCTATGCTATCAAAAAATTCTTTGTGTGCTTGTTTGCCATAACTGAAATATCTGTTCAAGTCATGATCAGAAAGTCCTGTGCTCTCCAAGTGTTCCATGTTGGCTATCTGAGAATGAGCATTACGCTCATTTCTGCATGAGAAGTACTTTCCACTGATGTTTTAGAAAGATTCTTGTATAAAGTTCAGATAATTTCCTCATGTAAATTCTGTAATATTCCTCTTCTGGGCACTCTGGGACATCTCTCGTCTCTCCAGAACTTTATTTCAACACTGCTTTTCTCTCCATACCACTGTGTCCTATTGTCTCTAGCTGTTGTGTTGTACTTGGACTGTGCTGTATCTGTTTCCCACCCTCAGAGGGCATGGGGATCCAACTGTTTCCTCTCTTTGTACTGTGTGCTGGGAAATCTCAAGTCATTGAACTGGCATCACTGTTGGATTTACCTCCCTTCTCTCAGACATCTTTCTCTTATGCCATCTAATTTTGGAAAGCATTTTTTCCAGTAATATTTGTTCATTTATTTTTTAAGTTTTTGGGGTTTTTTTTTGTTCTTTTTTTGTGGGGGTGTTCCATGGATCAAACTCAGGACCTTGTGCTTGTGAGTTGAGTGGCAGAACCCTGAGCTAAATTCTTGGCCCAGAAGCATGGACTTAGGGTTATTTTTGGTTGTTATTCATTTATTTTTTAATACTTTTCAGCTAGGAGGTAAACCTAGTCTCTGTACATTTTGATTCATAACATATATATTTCTATATGTGTTATTTATTTCTCTTGCTTTTTTTTCTTGTCTAGGAGATCTAGTACAAAAGTTCAAACCCTCCTAGTATTTTTTTTTTTTGGTAACACTCCAGTCTTTTCCCATTAAATATTTTCTTATTGTGAAGATATGTTATTGATTTAAAGATATTTTTGTGTCTTATGTGGTGGCTAAGTTTTTCTCATTAATGAATGTTGATTTTTATAAAGCCACTTTCTGCATCTCTTGTAAAGCTTCTGTGATCTTTGTCTGTGCCATTAATGTGATAAAATATATTGACTAATTTCCTGGGTAAACCACATTTTGTTATACTACTTCATTATTTTTATAGACTATTAGGAATTTATTTGCTAATAGTTTGGAAATTATTTCACATCTTTGTTTTGGAATTCATTGTTTTATCAATTTCTTGTACATTACAAGTTAGTAATATCATCCTTTTTCTGGCCTCTTTTTTATTAATTTAATTGATACCTTTTAAGTATATAATATAATGATATTCAGCCTTGGAAATTTGTACCTTTACAGAATCCATCATGGTTCTTATTTTTTCCCATTCTATTAACATCCCTAAAAACTCTCCACCGCTTCATTTTACTAAATTTTTTCCATTTTTTTTTATTTTCTCACATTAATTCCGTCCTCTTCTTTCCTTTATCCAATCCCTCCCACTTCCCCTTCCCCTCTGGATATTTTCATCCTATATCGCAATATATATTATGCCTTTTAATCCTCATTTAAACTTATAGTTTCTCATACAGAGAAACTCTTTGGTATTTAGAGGTGTGTGTCCTATTTATTACAGTTAAATATATTTCCTCATTGTGCATCCATTTAGCTATAAATGTCTCTAGTTTCTCATTTTCTGTGGCTGAGTAGTACTCCATTTTAGTTTTTAAAAACACATTTTTTTATCCAGTGGTCAGTTGATAGGCATCTGGGCTGCTTCCATGTTTTAGCTATTAGAAATTTTTTGCTGTGAACATGGGTGCATATCTATCCCTGCCGGTATCATTCTTTCAATTCTTTTGGAAAGACATCCATTAGGGAAATGGCCAGGTCAAATAGGATTGCTAATCCTAGTGTTTTGAAGTATCTCCATACTGATTTCCACAGTGCTTACACCAGTCTACACTCCCAGAAACAGTGGACCAGGGTTCTTTTTTCCCCACACCCTTACCAGTATTTGATATTGGCTGATATCATGATAGCAGCCATTACTTCGAGGGTGAAGTGCAGTCTCAGCATTGTTTTTATCCCCAACTCTTGAATGACCAGTGAGGTTGAATATTTTTTCCTGTGTTTGCTTACTATTCTACTTCTTTATCTGAGAAATGTCTGTTCATTTTAGATGCCCATTTTGGGATTGTGTCTTCAAATTTGGGAGGTATGATTTTTTTAAGAAGTTCTTTATATATTCCTAAGAGTACACTTTTGTCTTAGAAACAACTCATAAAATTTCTTTCCCACATTGTGGGTTGAATCTTCATGCTGTTGCTGGTTTCTCTTGGTATGCAGAAACTTTTTAATAAAAAGATATCCCACGTGTTAATTGTTTGTGCAAGTTCACATGCAATTGGGGTTGTGTTCATGCAATCTTTTGCTATGCCTGTGTATTCAAGAGTTCTACCTAACCTCTTTTCCAGCTGGCTTAGTGTTTCTGTTTTAATATTTAGATCTAATACATTTTCATTTTAGTTTAGTGCATGGTGAGAGATATAGGAATAGTTTTAATCTTTGGCAAGTTTAAACCCAGTTTTTCTAACACCGTTTATTAAAGAAGCTATCTTTCCTCCAGTGAGGGTGTTTGGCTCTTTTGTTGAAGATGAGGTTGCTGAATGTGTCTGGGGTTGTTTCTGCATCTTCTAATCAGTTCCACTGATTCTTGGGTTTGTTTCTTTGCAGTACCATGCCATTTTTATCAATTTAGCTTTGTAGTATAGTTTCAAAATGGATATTGTGTGACCTCCTTCCTTATCTTTGAGGCCTAGAATTGCCTTTCCACCCTAGGTCTCTTCTTATTCCAAATGAATTTTTGGATAGTTTTCTCAAGGCCTTTGAAGTATGCTGCTGTAATTTCAGTTGGGATTGCGTTTAATCTATAGAGCAGTTTTGGAAGTATGGCAATTTTCACTATGTTGTTTTTTTCTACCCAGGAGTAAGGGATGTCTGTCCATTTTTTCATAACCTCTTCAAGAATATCAGATTTTTCCAAGTGTTACAGTTTTCAGGGTAAAGGTCTTTGATTTATTTCAATAGGTTGATTCCTAGGCATCTCATTTTTTTGATGCTACTGTGAAGGGAGTTGTTTCTCCAGTTCCTCTCTGTGAGTCTGTTTTTCGTTTACCAGAAAGATGCTGATTTTTGTGAGTTGACCTTGTATTCAGCTACTCTTCTAAATTTGTATAGTAAATCTAGAAGACTTTTGGTGGAGTTCTCATGGTCTTCAATTTAGAGTACCATGTCATCTGCAAACAATGACAATTTAACTTCTTCATTTCCTGTCTTTATTCCTTTCATTTCTTTTTTTAAATTAATTTTATTGGTACATTTAAGATATACAATATGATATTAATCATTTAAAATTTGCACCTTTCCATACTCCATCATCTTGTTTCTTATTTTTCCCCATTCCCCTGCCCTCCCTTCAACCCCTTCCCCTCCCTATCTACAAAGATTTTGTTTCAATTATTTTTTCTCATATTAATTCCATTTATTTCTTTCCTCTCTCCAATTCCTGTCACTTCCCGTTTTCCTTTGCAACTTTTCTTCCTATTTCACATGTATTATACCCTTTTGTCCTTATTTACAATTTGGGAGGTCTGATTTTTTTAAGAGATCTAAATATTAAAACAGAAAAACTAAACCAGCCAAAAGAGGAGTTGGGTAGATTTCTTGAAGACTTTGGTATAGGAAAAGATTTTTATGAACAAAATCTCAGTTGCCTGTGAACTAGCACAAACAACATCAAGTGGGACCTCTTCTTATTAAAAAGCTTCTGCACAGCAAGAGAAACAACCAATAGTGTGAAGAGACAACCCAAAATGTAGGAAAACTTTTCACTAGCTGTTCCTCAGACAAAGGTCTATAATCTAGAATATATAAAGAACTTAAAAAAATCAGACCTCCCAAATTTAAAGACCCAATCCAAAACTGGGCATCTGAAATGAACAGACATTTCTGTTTCTCTTTTCTGAATGCTCTGTCTATTTTTTCTAGGACTGTATTGAACAGGACTAGTTATAGTGGACATCCTTGTCTTGTTCCTGATGTTAGAGTGAAGAATTTCAGGTTTGACCATTTATTATGATATTAGCTGTTGGCTTTTCATAAATGGCTCTTATCAGGTTGAAATAGAGACTGTATTGCAATTTTCTGTAAGATTTCTATGGTGAATGTGTGCCAGCTTTTGTCAAATACCTTTTCTGCATCTATTGAGATGATCAAATTTTTGTTTGTTTTTGTTTGTTTGTTTTTTATCCTTGGCTGTATTAACATAGTGTTTTAAATTTATTGATTTATGTATGTTGAACTTCTGCATCCCTGAGATGGATTCCACTTGGTCAGGGTATATGATCTTCTTGAACAAGAAGATTCTGTTTTCTGCATTCTGTTTTCCAGGATCTTATTGAGGTTTTGCATCTATGTTCATTAGTGAGACTGGCCTATAGTTCTCTTTCTTGGTTAGGTCTTTCTTTGTTTAGGGGCTCAAGGTAATGCTTGCTTCCAGGAATGAATTTGGGAGTATTACCTCCCTTTCTATTTCATTGAAGAGTTTAAACAATAGTGGCAATAGCTCCTCCCTAAATGTCTTGTAAAATGCAGCAGTGAAGCCATTGGGACTCAGGCTGTTCTTAGTTGGTAAGTGTTTAATTACGTTTTCAATTTTGTTGATTGATATTGGATTTTTAAAAATTTTTAGATCTTAATTGTTCAACTTTGGTAATTCATATATATCCAGGAATTTCATACAAGTACTAACTAGGCCCAACCCTGCTTAGCTTCTGAGATCAGACTAGATCAGGCACATTCAGGCTGCTATGGCTGTATGTGAAATAGGAAGAAAAGGGCTAAAGGTGTAGGGAAAGTGGGAAGGGTAGGGAAAAGATAATAAGGGAAAAGAAAAAAAATATGAGAAAATGAAAAAATGGAAATAAAGTGTTGGTAAACGGGAGAGGAGGAGGGGGTGACCTTTTCTTTTTGTTGGATTCTCCCCCTTTGCATTTAATTGCTTGTCAGCCTGATGGATTCATTCTTCTAGGCCTCCTCAGGTTGTGATCCTCATTGTGTCTTCCTAGGATATTGTTTAAAAATTTGGGGAGTGCTGTTTTTGTATTCCTGAAGTTCCTCTTTGTCATGGAAATATCTTATTTCTCCACCAATTTTGAAAAATAGTTTTTTGTAGGGTGCATCAGTTTGGGTTGGAGGTTTTTTTGTTTTTTTTGTTTTTTGTTTTTTCCTTTAGGGCTTGAAATACTTCACTCCAGGCTCTTCTTGCCTTGAGGGTTTTGTTGAGAACTCTGTGGTGATTCTAATGGGCTTTCCTTTGTATGTGATTTTTTTGTTTTCTCTCACTGCTTGTAGAATTTTGTTCTCCTGTTAGGTTTCTGGAATTTTAACTATTGTATGCATAGGTGTAGATATTTTTTATATTGGCTAGTTGGAGTCCCAAATGCCTCACTTATCTCTATTTCAAGTTCTTTTACCCTGCTTGGGAAGTTTTCTGGCATTATTTCTGTGAACAGTTTATTTTTAATTTCATTTGCACTCTCTCCTCTTTCTTCATTGACTATAATCAGTCTTATGTTATTCTTTATATTGCCTAATAGCTGCTGGATTGATTTATAATGTTCCCTTAATATTTTCAAGAATTTCTTTTTCTTTTTCTGGTCACTAATTGCAATGCTTTCTGCTACAACTGATATTCTATCTTCACATTGGTTCATTATGCTTGGTAAACAATCAATGGTGTTTTTAATCTTCTGGATATCTGTTTGTGTCTCTTTTTATGGATTCTGTTTGTTTCCTATGTGGGATTCCATCATGTTCCTCAGCTCTTCTATTTTTTATCTGTTTTTGCTGTAGAGTTATTAATCAATTCTTGCTTACTGGACTCTTAAAGAGATGAAAAAGATATTTTTTCCACTATTTGCCCATATAGCTTATTTTATTTTAAAATTAATTAAGTTAATTGGTAATTGG
>NW_022900948.1:33873300-33913542 GCF_012274545.1 Fukomys damarensis
ATATATATATATATATAATCACATTCTTCACAGAGAATTTGTACTTGTATGTGATATATCTTGATTCTTCCCATTCCGCTACCCTCCCTCAATCCCCTTCTTCTCCTTATTAACAAGAGCATTGATTTCATTATTTACTTCTTTTCTCATTGTTTTTCTTCTCTTTCCTTCCTTTCCCCTACTATCCTGTCCAGTTACCCTTCCCTTTTGAACATAATTCTTCCTATTTCACAATATCTAATATACATTTTGTCCTATATTTATACTTCCAGTTTCTCATACCAGAGAAACAATATGGCATTTACACATATATGATTGATTTATTTCACTTGAGTATAGACCTAAGGTGCATCCATTTAGCTATAAATGTCTCAAATTTATCTTTTTATGGTTGAGTAGTACTTTACTGAATAAACAAAAATCTTTATCCATTTATCATCTAAAAATAATATTATTTCTTCCTTAAAGTTTCAAGAGAATTCACCTGTGAAGCTATGAAAGTTTTGTAGTTCATTTTAGGTCATTTTGAGTAGTGTGTTGATTTTAATAGTTATCTTTTTTTTGGTACCAGGGATCGAACTCGGGTCCTTGTGCTTGCAAGGCAGGCCATCAAACAGCTGAGCTAAATCCCCAGCCCTAATAGTTATCTTAATAACTTCTATTTTTGCTTAAATTTAGTAACTTGTCTCTCTTAAGTTATTTTCCCATTTTACACAAATTATCAAATTTCATTATGACATTATTCATATTTTCATTTTACATTTGAAATGTATAAGACCGATATTGAAATTTCTCCTTCATTTTGGGTATTTGAAAATTTTTCTTTTTTCTTTTTATTGATAAACATGTTATTCATAATAGTTTCTCTTTCTCATTTTGGGGGCACTTTCAAAACAACTTAGCCATCACTGATTTTTTTTTTCTATTTTGGAGCTTTCCCTATTTTCCTAATTTTTTTTCATTTTTGCTTTCATATTTCTAAATTTCTGATCAGTAAAAGTGGAGAAACCTCACTGAAGTGTCTAGGATTTATAATTCCCCATCTTCTATTTAATTTGTGTAAATTTATTATTTTTGCTAGTTTTGTTTATTTTATACTGCTACAGTTGGGATGCACATTCCCTAATGGTACATATGAGAAACCTTTGTCCACTCTCTTTTAATTTTTTGCTAGATGTCCTATGTGTTATTTCTTTCTTTATTTTATTTTATTATTTTGTTATCTTTTTTCCTTTTTTTTGAACTAGTTTGATTTGTACTTTCACTATTAGCTTACATGTTATTTAGTTTAAGTAGGTTATAAATGTTATATGTTTTTGCTTATTTTCATTGTTGGCTGTAAGTTTTACAATGTGTGTTTTTACTTTACCGTATTTTTACTTTATATTTTTAGTGTTATATAAATTAACGTATTAGAACCTTCAGTCAGTATACTTCCCATGCTCTTCCTGTGTTTTGGTATCATTTTTAGATTTTTGTATTTGATAAGCACATAATACCTTATTATTAGTTCATACTACATAGCTAATTATATTTAAATATCAAAAGGAGAAACTTATTTTTTGTTCCATAAGGTTTTTATTAATTTGAAATTTTTAATTATTTTGTTAAAATCTGTTACCAAGTGACATCTTGTTTCTTTAGTTTAGAAGATATTATTTCTTTATTATTTTATTATTGCAGTCCAATTTGTACAAAATATGGCACTTATGCTTTGTCTGAAATGTATACATTTCATTTTCAGTACTGAAGTTGATTTGAAGAATCTTTTTGGAAAGTAATATTGTGACTTTTATCTTTAAATGCAGTGTTGTCCCTTCAAAACTTAACAGATAATTGGGCCAGGGATTTAGCTCAGTGGTTCTGCTGCTGTCTGCCTTGCAAATGCAAGGACCTGAGTTTGATCCCTGGTACCAAAAAAAAAAAAAACAAAACAATATTTAACAGATAATTGATTTTCTACGGTCTTGCTTTTTTTTTTTTTTTTTTTTTTTTTGATACCTGGAATTGAACTCGGGTCCTTGCGCTTGCAAGGCAGGCCACCGAACCACTGAGCTAAATCCCTGGCCCTTATGGTCTTGCATTATTTATAATAAGAATTCTATTTTTACTTTTTCTTTTCTATGTAATATGTCCTTATTCTCTGAAAAAATATCAAGATTTTGTTTTCATTATTTACTAGAAATGAACTATAATAGCTTTTGTGTTTCATGTACATGTATATATGGGCATACATCTTTCTTGAAATATATAGGTCTTCTTTTACTAGATATTGACATTTTTCATTAAATTAGGTATGAAATGTTTAATTCCTTGTTTCCTTCAATATGTCAGGCTTAACACCTTTTTGAGATTAAAATTAAAATTGTCTCAGACTCCTTAGTATTTATGTCACGAATATCTATTACAAAATAATGATAATGTGATAAATAATTTACTGGTAAATACAGACATTGTCTGTAGATTCTACTCTCATTGTCTTATTTTCATACTTAATTTTTTTTCTCTAAGTATATGTTTGAATATTTCTTCTTTCCCCATTTACAGTTTCACAGATCTTTTTTATTTCATTTGAAATATTCCTTGAAACCTATCCACTGACACTTTCATTTCAGATCTTATATTTTCTTTCTTCTTTTGATTCTGGGAATTGCTAACAGGGGCTTGTTCAGGGTAAGAGGTGAGCTCCAAGCCTGAATTATACCCACAACTTGAAGAGCTCATACTTTATTTCTATTCTGGAGTTAACCACTTGGCTTTCTTGAAAGTTTTCTTTTCTGTAACTGTGCTCATCATATCCATCTCTTCCTTTCAATTCATAAGCATGTTTTTGTTTTTGTATCACAGCTATTTTAAAGGCCTTAAATTTCACCTTCTCTGACACTTTTAGGTCTATCTTTTGCCAGTTGTATTTTTCTTAAATTTATGTCACTGTTTCCTAGTTCTTGACTTAACTGCTTATTTTTTGACTGTCTGAAGGACTGAAAAAGTCAGTCATTTTAGATATCCTCAGTTTGGGGCTTTCTTTAAAGAGTGTTCAATATTTCTTTTGACAGGAAATTAATTTTCTCTTTTCCTAGCTTCATCCTTTGAGAGTTGATTATAGTTATTTTAATATGGGTTTAGAAAATTCATAAGACAAGATTGCATTTTTTCCTGTTGCTCAGTTGTGGCCTCTTTTGAGTCTTAATTGAAAACTTAGACTCTTCAGTGAGATTTATCCACTTTGACTGATCAGAATATCTGTTGTCCCCCCCCCGTGTGACTTGTAAACCTCTGATCAATTCTCAGATTGCCAGTATTTGTTTCTGATGCACTTCATAAAATCTGATATTCTTCAGGAATAGATTTGAATCAGTGGCTACCTATACACATTTGGGGGATGTCTCTGTGTTGTTTACTTTTCTGCCTCTCTTTTCCCTTGAATTCCATCTAACTGAGCAGTTTAACCTTTTCCTCATAAAATCAGCAGTTCTGGAGCAATTCACCTGTACTGTACCTCTTTGCATCATAACCTAAAAATCTGTTTTCCTACCAACAATAAAACTCTTGTAGAAACAGTTTCTCATGGATCACAAGTTTCTGCATTCTGCTAAACAATGTCTGAAAACTATATTTTCCTGTAATTTGTGTAGATTGGTACTTATTTTTTGCAAGAGGACTAGTTTGGTACCAGTTTCTTTACCAGTATTTGTGCTATTTATTTGTTTCGTTGTTTGTTTTCTGGAAGTTGAATCCTGGGTCATGGAGTTACATTCCTAGTCTTTCTGTTTTGTTGTTTTTCTTTGTTTGTTTGTCCTTTTGTTTTCTAGACAGGTTCTCATTAAGCCATTAACTTGTCCATGCTGTGCTCCAGTGTGCAATACTCCTGCATCAGCCTCCCAGACACCAAGGCATCTGCTAGATGTCTCTAGTGTTATATATGTTTTGCCCTCTGACATTTCATTGCTTTAAGTTTTACTGTTTTGGGTATTGAAGTGATTACAAATCAGCTTTAAAGTGGTAAATCCATCACCGATTTTATGTAAACTAAATATAGCACATCAAAAGATGATTTAAGGCCTGACTAGTAAAGCTGAAGATAGATGCTAAGGAAGGACAAGAGAAAGAAATTATTCTTATATGTCCTTATGTCACAAAAAAATTAATATAACTCTCGGTAGACAGCTGTAGACTTGTAATTTTAAAGATAATTAAATGTGGGAAATAATTTATATACAACTAAGGCCAACTATACTATTTTACAGATGGGGAAACTACTAGATATCCAAAATTCATAAATTTGTTAAGTAATGTAATTGAACATTTTAAAATATCTCAAGGATGCTACTCCACTGTACTTTATATTGTTATTTTGTTCAATTTGTGATATTCCTTTATGTAAAGTTGCATGTTCCTTTTCTGGTCTCAGCAAACAGGTTATCTAGCAACTTAAAATCATGAGGTTTTTAGATCATTTCTGTTTAAACTAAATGTTTACTAAATTATTGATGAAATACAGATTTAACTGTTTTGAGCATCTGAGTTTTTAAGAAGTTCAGCAGTTTGCACAAACCTTATTCCGACCTTTCGATGTGTGAACCATGGCATTAAATTTTACCGGAACAAATTGTCTCTGGAGCTTCCTGCTCAATTCAATTCCCATCTGTTTCAGAAATATAATAGCAGAGTTTCTTGAGATAATTTAATTACTCACATCCCATCCCATCAGGAATATAGAATTAATAGCCAGCTTTAAGAGAAGTCAAAATCATATGAAATTCAAAGAACAAATTGACAAGCATTTTCTCTCGCTTTTATATGAACACGCATGCAAATGTGCATACCCTATGGACTTGAAAGTATTTGCTAATAAAAAATGAGAAAGTCTTGTCATTTTAAAGTCTCGTTCCAGTTTTTATTAACCTTGATAGATACAATAATACAAATGAGTTAATTCTATGTGAAAAAGCTGCAGATATTTTCAGTTTTTAAAGAAACTCGCTAACAGTATAGGTCCTGCAAGAGCTTATTAAAACTTATAGTGTGCATTTAAACAAGTAAACAACTACTATAAATGGCATATTGCTCTTAATATCCCACAAAATACTGTACCCCATTTGGGCCCATTCTTCTTGTCCCTTTCTTTCTTTTTTTTTTTTTTTGGTATAGCAGTCAGGTTGCTGGATCATTCCGTGGTTTTAGTTTTTTACAAATCATAGTTTTATTCATTTATTTTTGGTACCGGATCGAACTCAGGTCCTTGCGCTTGCGAGGCAGGCCACCGAACCGCTGAGCTAAATCCCCGGCCCTTCTTGTCCCTTTCTGAAGTAAAAATATGACAAATGATACTGCCGAATGCCATCCAATAGTAAAGTATGCCAATAAGACCATTATGATGCTTTCCTGTCCACTTGGTTCACTGGATCTGCTACTGTGTGATTTCTGAATCCTTCTTCAAATGTGAAAATAACCATGAAAGGTACATGTTTTGAACTGATTTGGTACAATGGGCCAGCTATGACAGTACAGCTAAAGACACACTAAAGAGAACTTCAGAAATGGTCCAGAAAGCAACAAAAAATAAGATAAGTGTGTTTGAAGCATGAAGAAGGGGCATTTAGTGAGATATTAAGAGCAATATGTCTTTTACTATAATAATTTTTTAAAATTTAAGCAGTCATCATTTTTATTGATCACATCATAATTTAGCCAGGTATAGGCATACTGTGCTATGTAGATTTTATATTACATTGCTGTCATACACATGAGCTTTAGAATAAATTCTTATCTGATTCTTCATTTCACCCTCCTGACAATTTTGTTTGCAATTGTGTCTTTATCTTACAGGCCAGTTATACTAAGAAAATTGGCCAAAGTTATATCACTGGTGAAGAGTTGAAACTGAGCTTGGGATGTAAATATTCAAATGTCAATGTATTGACTTTAAAATATAGGATAATTGGCTCTTTCAAATTAAAAAAGTAGTGAAACTGTATCAGAGTTAATGACTGGAGTCTTTATTGAGTGATTTATATTTTCATGTTCTTGATAAATTTTGCAGTGGGTGGCAGCATATTAAGTTTGATTTTGAGAAAAACAGTGTTCTTTTACTGATAGTATTTAGGATATATTTACCTTGCTGTCAAGAATAGTTTCTCTGGTGTGAAAAATTAAAATTGTAAATAAGGCTCAAATGGTACAATTGATACTGTGAAATAGGAAGAAAATGGCTAAAGGGGAAGGCAGAAGGGGAGGGGAAAGGAAATAGGGGAAAAGAAAAAAATGTGAAAGAAAGGAAAAAATGGAAGCAAAGTCTTTGTAAATAGGGAAGGGTGAAGCGCATGAAGGGAGGGCAGGGGTATGGGGAAAAATAAGAGACAAGACCTATCATGTAAAGGTACAAGATCCCAAAGATAAATGTAATTGTATTGTTTGCTTTAAATATACCAATAAACTTAATGTGGAAAAAAGTAATTGTTATAAGTACAAAATATTTGCATCTTAATTACACCCTAATTTTTTTAGTCCCCACTTGTTCCCAGTATCCTCCAATGATAAATGCATAGGTGAAAATGGTAACTAGGATGTAAACTAGTTTTAATTACTTACCAAGTTTTTTCCTAAAATGTAAATGAAAATGATAATGGCAATCTTTAGAGTAGCATTCAATTTAACCTAAATTCCTAATATTTAAAGTGCAGCAGACCCAAGGGAATCTTTCTTCCTTAAATGCAAATCCAAATATGCACTTCTCAAAATTCACCAGGTGCTGATACAACAGGCTTTCAACAAAAGAGTGAACACTGTGAATTGAATTTGTCCCTGAAAAATTCATCTATAGAAACTCCACTCCCTCAGTTGATGCTATTAGAATGTGGGAGATTTGGGAGGTGATTAGGTCACGAAATTAGATCCCTCAGGAGTAGATTTAGAACACTTGTAAAAAAGAAACTGGAAAAATCATCAATGCCCTGTAGCGAAGATGTGTCATCTGTTTACCACAAAATGGGCCTGCAGAAGACATCAAATATGCCAGGATCTTGATCTTATATGTTCCAGCCTCGGGAATACTGAATAAGCAAATTATATTGTTTCCAAATCACACAGCTTGAAATATTTTAGTATAACTACCTGGACTAAAACAGTATTTGAATATGTAACTCAGTAAGATTAAGAAAAATATTATAGGATTTGAGAGAATCTCATGAAAAGACCCTTCTTGGTATTTTACATAACTTACTGGACACATGGAAAACACAAGACTAGCCTCTTGCGGTTAGAATGTAAATGGTGATATGTTCTTCATTAAGTATGGCTGCATCCTTTTTTTACAGTATGACACAAATTACTAATAATTATTCCTCTTAGATTAAGTAAGGAGGATAAATTGAGGATTTTATGAATTATCAAAAAACTTGAATCTATTTTCCTATATGCAGTCATAAATTATTGAATAGGAATGGAGAGATTAACAAGCATAAATTCATTCCAAACATAAATGAAAGAATTCACTATCAATTTGTTTAAATAATTGAAGAGACTCCATGAACTAAATATTTTATTTATATATAGTGGAAGAATCAATGCAAATATGGAAGTTTGAACACACTATTGGATGTAAAATATATATTATTAAGTTTAAAAATATATTAAGTTTATATATTATATTAAATTTTATTAAATACACTAAATTTATATTATATTAAATTTAACTAAGACTTTTTTACTAGATTTTATATTTAGGAATAATTAATTTGCTAATTGTTGGGAAGTCTAAGACAGATGATGATTAGTACTATTTTATATAACTTTATGATTGCTCCTATTAGATCACTGTCCTTTAAATTCATTGTGTGATGTTTTAACCTCAAAATGGAAAAACTAGAGTGAAACTTTAGAAGTTAAGTAATTAACCTGAAATCATATATCTGAAATGCAAAGTCAAAATTTAAACGTGAATCTTTCTCAGAGATTTAAAGGCTATTTTACTAAATTATTTTCACCCAAGTAGAAGTATAGTACTAGGGGACACTTCAGTTTACAAGATATTTCTTCAGTTTTTTAAGGAAAATATTGTTTTAATTTCAAATATCCTGAAGATCTAAAATAAATCTAATAATTTTGAGAAAGAATGTTATTTTACTTCCCCATAAAATAAAATTTTAAATATTTGAGTTTTTGATAAGTGACGGTGTCAATTAGAATGACAGTAAAATAATCAAAAAGGATGTATTTATAGTAAAAGTAACAGAAGGAAGTTATGTCTGTCTTTTCAGGGAGAGGATGGAGAAAGATATACTTTTAATTTTTTTAATTTTAATTTTTAAAATGAGTTTATTGGTACACTTTAGATACCCTTTTAAATGTATAACTCTCTCCAAAAAATGGAAATGTGATATAAAACCCTTAGTGAATGTATTTGATAGCAAAATCTTTAACCATTTTAATATTTTATGATTAAAATGCATATAATAACTGAAATGCTGAAACTATTGCTTGTATAATTGGCGTAATTGGTTGCAAAATGAAATGTTAACATATGTGTTTTATCCTAATATACTGAGCACTGTGTTAAAGTGATTGGATGTCACGTAAAAATTCATCAGGTGCTCTCCCCTAAGGGTTTCCAGGAGCATAATGGTAAGAGGAAGATCTCAATATTTGATAATATTTTGTTTGGCTAAAGAGTCTTGAATTCCAAAAAAATAAATTGCTAAATAGATGCATATCGAGGCCATACTTTTAAAGTGAAATGAATAGGGCATATTTGAGTAAATACTGAATAGTTCTCTGGTGTGAAAAGCTAAAAGTGTAAATAAGGTTCAAATGGTATAATTGATAATGTGAAATAGGAAGGAAAGGGCTAAAGGTGTAGGGGAAGTGGGAAGAGTAGGAGAAAAGAAATAAGGGAAATATGAAAATATGAATAATAAAATGTGAAAATATATTAAATAACATATGAATAAATATGAAAAAAGAAAAAACTGGAAACAAAGTCTTTATAAATAGGGAAGGGTAAAGCGGATGAAGGGAGGGCAGGAGAATGGGGAAGAAATAAGAACCAAGATTCATCATATAAAGGTACAATATCCCAATGATGAATGTAACTGTATTGTTTAGTTAAATGTACCAATAAACTTAATGTAAAAAATGAAATGATAAAGGAATGTAGCCCCTGTACTAATTGTTTAAACCCTATAGTAATCCAAAATAAATATTCAAGGAAAGTATACAAACTTTAAAAAATATTTTTAAGAATGCGTCTAGCTCTGGCAAAGTAACTGGCGTTGGATTAGCCCTTATACAGCCAAACTTTAGACTGGGACAAAATAAATGATATGATTTCATTATTTTCAGACATTAAAGAAGTACAAAATTCTGATCAATGACTGAAGCAAAAGTCAATGTGAGTTAAATACTTTGTCTATCTCTACAAAAGTAATTTATCCAATTAAATTATGCAAAAAAGGTCAAATCCAGAAGCAATGTGATAGTTTCATTGAAGTGAGAAAAAAAAAAGCAGTGAATTTGAAGAAGCCATGGTGGCAGGCATTAGGGCAGTGTATCAAGATGGAAAGCGCTGAAACATTTCCTTCAGAATCCCTCTAAGTTCATCGCTAAATATCAAGCCTAACATGTTTTCTGTTAGAAACTAGGAGATAGGGACTAGGACAGTTATTTGTGGTAGAACAGGCACCTGTGAGCTGAGGGGGCCAGTATTTCACAAACATGTGGGAGACATTCAAGTCCTGATCACACAGAAAGGAAGGACCTTTGTGCACATGTGGAATATTCTGTAAAGAATCCAGAAATGTAAAACTTAAAAGTAGAGATGTGCGACATTGAAAGAAAGGCGATGCCTATAGGCATCTAACAGTAATTTGCCTTCTAACTCATAAAATCTAGATTTGTAAAGAAACACAACAAAATCTAACACAAAGCAGCCAGTATAAAAACTATGAGAAGTATTAGAGAAGATGGAATTAGTAGACAAGATCATTGTTTTCATTTTTGAGGAGATATCTAACTATTAGTTCAGGATGGCCTTGATCACATGATCCTACTTCGGCCTCCTGAGTATTAGTGTTATAGACATTTGCCACCACACCAATTAGACAAAGTCTTTTTAAAACATACATCATACAGGTTGAATATACCTCTTCTGAAATCCTTGATACCAGAAATAGTTTGAATTTCAAATTTCAAATTACTTGAATAAACACAAAGGTATACTGTTAGGATGGATCCAAGTATAACAAAAAGTTCCCTTCTGTTTCACACAGTACTTTACATGCTGTCTACAGTAATTCTATATAATTATTAGATAACTTATGCATGAAACATTTCCATAATGTGGAATTTTCTACTTGTGATAACATATAAATGCTGAAAATTTCATATTTGGGGGCATTTCAGATTTCTGATTTTTAAATGAAAGATTAGAACCAATGTTTTCAAAAGCATGCAGGAAACTATCACAATGATACAAGTAGAGATGATACTTTTAAAAAGTAATTTTTAGAAGACCAAGGGTAAATTGTCTTGAGTTGATGTGAAATGAAGTGTAAATATATGAAATGAGTTGTGACTAGAAAGACTTAAAAGTAGGTTTAATTTTGCTGAAAATAATGAGAAAACTGGAAAATATTGCAACTAAAATTATTCGAATTAGAATGTAAGAAGTAAAATGAATGAAATATACCAATAAATACCTATTAACCTTGAATGAAACATCAAGAAATTTATCAAAAGTATAATTTGAAACAAGAACAACAACAAAAACAAACAACAAAAGTATACTTTGATTATATAGAGAAGGTTGGAGGGAAAAAAACATGAAAAATGGCCAAAATTTTCCAAATGTAATGAGAACATATAAACTACATATCTCAGTAGACAAACAGAAAATCACTCCAATGAATGTGATGTTTTGATTTCTTTTTTTATGAAAAACTCAATATTGTATTTATTTAAAATATGTTGCATGGATACATCACTACATCATTTAGTCTCAGTTTTTTTATTGAGTTTATTGGTACATTTTAGGTATACAGTACAGTTTCATTCATTACTGGGATCTTGTAACTTTACATGACAGGTCTTGGTTCTCATTTTTTCCCCCTTCAGTTTATTGAATGCCCACACTAGGAAAAAAGAGAGATCTCAAATAAACAACCTAATGATGAATCTCAGCTTACTAGAAAAACAAGAGCATGAAAAACTGAAAGCTCGAACAAAAGAGGAAATTATAAAGATTAGAGCAGAAATCAATGCAATGGAAACTAAGAAAATGATGCAAAAAATAAATGAATAACAGAGTTGGTTTTTTGAAAGAATAAATAAAATCAATAAACTGTTAGCTCACCTGTGTTTATAGCTGCACAGTTTGTATTAGCTAAAAGTTGGAAACAGTCCATTTGCCCATCATTTGGAAACTGGATAAAGAAGTTGTGTTTTTTCTATAAAATGGAATACTACTCAGGCATAAAGAATGATAAATTAGAGTCATTCATAGGAAAATAGATACATATTGAGGATATACTCCTAAGTGAAATAAATAAATCATCCATGTGCAAATACCAAATAGTTTCTCTGGTGTGAAAAACTATAATAGTACATAAGATCCTAATGAGATAATTGACAATGTGAAATAGGAAGAAAGGGGCTAAAGGTGCAGGGAAAGTGGGAAGGGTAGGGGAAAGGTAATAGGGGAAAAGAAAAAAAATATGAAAAAATGAAAGAAAAAGGAAATAAAGTGTTTGTAAATGGGGAGAGGAGGAGGGGTAAAGGGAGGGCAGAGACAAGGGGAAAAATGCTATTTTGATTTCAAAGCACTAATTATAAAGAAGACACCTTAAGTGGTCAAGACTGATAGCTGTATATTTAAAAAAAAATCAGAGGGAAGAGCCTGAGATGTACAAGATGTCTTGGACTTAAAGGAACCCAGCCACTATATGCCATGGGAGTGACAGAATTTGTAGCTTCAGATTTCAACTGTAAGTTCCTCATTAAAAAAAATGTAACAGGAATCTTTAAGAGAACATAACAGAATCCAGAGCAACCATCATTTATTTAGTACAAGTTGAAGCTTGCAACCCAAAACCTAAATTGGCAAAATTCTGAATGATGTGACACATTTTCTGAAAAAAAAATAATTCAGTAAATAAAAAGTAAGTCTTATTGAGCGAGATATTAGATTACTGTAACGAATAACTATAAAACCTAATTCATAAAGAAAAATACTATTTCATATAAAGATTTGAACATATAAATTTCTTACACAAAAAGCTGGGAAATGCAAATAATTTAAATTATAAATTAAAAATAAATAGCCAAAATTAAATATTTATTGCAAGAGTACATCAGCATATCAGACACATCAGAAAACAAAATAGTCATTTTGGATAAAGAAATCAATAAAACATACAAAACAATATGTTGGAAAAAGGGATACAAAAGGGAACAGAGCTTTGAAACCTTATGGAAAAAAATTAAATCAATCCAAACTTTATATCACAGCAGTCTCAGAGAAGAAAAATGGGGTCTGTGAAAAACTATTAGTGGAAAAAATGGATGAAAACTTTTCAAGTTTCTCAGGGAAGCATTAGTGTGCTGTTTCAAGAAACTTGACATACTCAAACCAAATAATATTATATCGAGCCAAAGTCAAAATGGAAGCTGAAGGATAAAGTGAAAAATGAAAAGCTAAACATAAAAAGATAAACTAAAAAAAGTTGTAACAAACCAAAGATAAAGTTCAGATTCCTCAGAAAAATATTACATTCCTTACAAGAAATTATACTATGATTCATACCAATGCTGGTCATTAGAGACCATTGTAATAACATATTTAAAGCAATTAAAGAAACACTTCAGAAACTTACATACATAAATCTGTCCTTTATAAATGAAGATAAAATAAAATATTGTCCAGTAAACAATCAACCATGTTGGTTATCATCAGATACTCAAATAAAGAAGATAAGGAAAATAAAGAAATAAAGAAAAGGGAGTGTTCCCAGATAGAAGTTTCAGGTCTGAGGGAAAGAAGGAGACTAGGTGTAGGTTGCCAACCTATAGACCGTTACTGGAGCAGGGGGCAGACGGCTGGATTCTAGGAGGCCAGGCTGGGCAACACAGCAATACTTCACCAAAATTAAAAAAGAAAATACATTGAAGTACAGTGAAAATAGTAAATATAACACAGAGAAAGATCTTTTATAAATTAAAAGAAGAAAAAATGCATCACTATCCAAAGCAAACTTATAAAATTTTTAATAAAGTTTTAAAATGTAATATATATGATAATAGACCTAAAGCATCAGGGTTGGTCATGGATGTGCACTATTTCCAGGCTATTTTATCTCAAGTACTTCAACATTAACTCTAAAGATACTGGAATCACTAAAAGCTGTTCAGATAACTCTTAGAAAATCACTGAAACATAAAATGAAGTGATTCAGCTCAATGAACAACTGGGAAATACTAAAAATATCATTTGTAGAAACATTAAAAACCCATAACTACTTACAGATAAATTTCATTTAAAATTTCTTTACACTGTAATTTATTTTTCTCTCATTGAGTTTATTGGTACCTTTTAGGTGTACAGTACAGTACATTCATCATTGGGATCTTGTACCTTTACATGACAGGTCTTGGTTCTCATTTTTTCCCTTGTCCCTGCCCTCCCTTCACCCGCTTCTACCCTCCCTATTTACATACACTATATTTCCATTTTTTCATTTTCTCATATTTTTTTATTTTCCCTTATTACCTTTCCCTTACCCTTCCCTCTTTCCCTACACCTTTAGCCCTGTAAATTTAAGAATAAGGTGGTAACAAAACAGGACCTAAATAAATGGACAGATATAATATGGAGAGAGCCTGTAAGGGTCACTGTTTAAAATATGGGAGCCATTTTTGTCCTCTGAACTATCTGTAAGATGTAGGACAATTTTAATCAAAATCACAGTCTTTTTCAAAAATAAGTAAATTAACCAAAAAAAAAAAAATGCCTTGCAAGCGCAAGGACCTGAGTTCAATCCCCGGTACCAAAAAAAAAAAAAAAAAAAAAGTAAATTGACTCTAAAATTTGCAGACGAGTGAAAAGAACGTAGAATATCCAAGATAATTTTGGAAAAGAATGAGTTGGGAAGACTCGCACTACATATTTTTGTGTCTTACAGTAAAACTCCATTAATTTAGGCAGTCTAGCAATTGAAACATTTTAGTCTGAAAACATCTATGTACATATAGGCATTAACTTTTCACAAAGTTATCAAACATTTAAACGGAAAAGATACTTCTAATACCTTGTAACAAAACAGCTGAATGTCCATTTGGGAAAGAATGGGTTCAGTTAACTTCCTCTCCTAGTGCACAAATAATGACTTCAGGGTTCTTGCACTGACAGTATGTAGGTATATATAGCATGCAGCAGAAAAAAATAGGGACCAGCTCTGTGACTTTTTAAAAATGAAATTCATCTTCAAAATGACTCCTGATATTCCCTGTCCTGCTATTCAAAATGTTAATCCCTTCTCTCAAGTGTAGGTTGGATCAAGTGTTACCTTAAAATAAATAGGATACGATGAAAGTGATTGGTTGTCACAATTTAAAATTACAAAGGACTGTAACCCTGTAATGTCTGGCTTTTCTTGTGTGCTACTTCTGCAAAGGCAAGGTGCTATGTTTCAGGGTACAAATGTGAAAAGCCATGTGGCAAAAACTGGCCTCAGCTGAAGCCCATAAGAACATGAGTCCCACGCCTGCATGAGTGACTCACACCTTCACTGAACTTGAAATGGCTGTCACCTAGTAGACCCTAGAAGGTTTCTATATGACAGCCTTGCTAAAAACAAACAAAATAAAACATGAGGTGTGCTAAGGTACTAAGGATCCCCGACCTCAGGAAACTCTCTATAATAAACATTTACTTTAAAAAATAATGCATTTATCTTAAAGAGTATTGTGTTGGGTAATATATATTTGCTTTTCAAAATGTTTCTAGCATAGCCACATACTAACCTAAACATACAGAATAAGCAAATTCAGACAGGGCACAGAACATACAAACCATAAAATAAATGCACAGGCATCATTGAAATGTAAAATATTTGCTCCTTAAACCATAATTAATGGAATACTACACAGCCATAAAGAATGAGAAATTAGAGTCATTCATAGGAAAATGGATGCATATTGAGGATATACTCCTAAGTGAAATAAATAAGTCACCCATGTGCAAATACTAAATAGTTTCTCTGGTGTGAAAATCTATAATAGTACATAAGATCCTTAATGAGATAATTGACAATGCAAAATAGGAAGAAAAGAGCTAAAGATGTAGGGCATGTGGGAAAGGTAGGGGAAAGGTAATAAGGTAAAAGAAAAAAGTGAGAAAATGAAAAAATGGAAATAAAGTATTTGTAAATAGGGAAGGGAGCGGGGGGGTGAAGACAGGGCAGGGACAAGGGGGAAAAATGAGAACCAAGACCTGTCATGTAAAGGCACAAGATCCCAATGATGAATGTACTATACTGTATACCTAAAATGTACCAATAAACTCAATGAGGAAAAAAAAAGATTTCATCATTGTACTGAAAATACAAAAAAAGAAAAGAAAAGAAGAAATTTAAATCATAATGAGATTCTGCTGTCTTTCGGTATTATGATTTTTAAAATACTGAAAAAAAACTATCAGAACTGCAGATGCACCTATCGTTATAAGACTTGATTAGCCAGCATGAGACCTTGGGTTAGATCTGTAGCACCAGAGAAAAGAAGGAGAAGGGGAAAGGATGGGGGAAAGGGAAGAGGAAGAGAAAAAGGAAGGAAGAGGCGGGGCATAATGAGAAGCAACGTCAAATATGAGAGGTGAAGAAACTGCACTCTCATGTGTTGCTTCTTAGAATGAGGGCATAGGTTACAAGTATGTTAGGAAAGGATTGGTCAGTGTAGTAAAGAATAAACAAACACCTGCTTATAGTCTCCAATTCTAACGGATTGAATATTGCTTTCTCATTAAAACCAAATTCATGTCCACCTGGAATTTCACAATATGACCTTGTTTTTGAAAAGGATCCCTGAAAATGTACTTAGTTAAGAATCTTGAGGTGAAATCTGGCTTGGTCTAGGATGAGCCTTCAATGAGGAGGAAGCATTAGAAGCAGACATGAGAAAAAAGGTCATACAAATTTGCAAGTAGCTACTGGAGTATTACAGCTATGAGCCAGGAAATGTCCAGAATTGTTGAAAAGTGCTAAAAAGTAGGAAATAACAAAAGAAAGTTCCTCTCTCGAATCCATGATCAGCAGAGTTCTGACATTTAGCACTGTGAGAATAAATTCGATTTTTGTTAACTAATGAATACCTTATTTGCCTAAGTAAAGAAAAATTAAATGTCTGCAAACAGAAATGAATATTAATGTTTATCATGGTCTTATAATTAAAACTAAAAATTACAATCAATGTACATGCTCTTTGACAGGAAAATAGGTAAAGAAATTGTACCATATTCATATAATGGGATATCATTCAACATTAAAAATATCTCACCATGAATTCATGCAATAATATGAAAGAATATCTAAATATATGTCGAGTAAAAGAAACTAGTCACAAAAGAATAGTCTCCTGTTTGATATTACTATATGAACTTCTGAAATAGGAGACCAGAAGAGCGCTGTCCCCGGTATCGATCAAGAATGAATGGGAGATGTGATAATCTTGGAATTACAGGGGTTTTATGCACTATCATGAGAATAAATTATGCTACTGTAATGTCTGTGATGTGTGTACTTTTTCTATGAGAAAATGATATTTTAAATGAAAGTACTTTGATTAAAAGGCAAAAAAAAAGTCTTGTAGCACAAAAGTGGCAATAAAAGACAGTGTTGTGCCAGAATATGGGGCTGGAACTCAGACTTCAAATGTTATTTTCAACAATATTTTATAGGCATTTATAAAATTGGCTGTGAATTCACTACTTGGTTTGAACTCCACTCTACCATGTACTGTCTGTAAAGTTAGGGCCTACCCTATTAACTCTGAATCTCACTTTCCTTGTTTGTAAACTGGAGCTATTTATGTCTACATTGTACATACACAGCAAGACATAACGTATCGAATAGAACAATCTATGTGAGACATTCAGTGAATGCAGACATTATTATACAGTAAAGTTTTCACCTGGCTGATTTTCAGATTTCCCATGAGCAACAGAGTACAGCTACTGGATATCAAAGTTAATTTTGAGCTACAACTCCACAGTGAAGACACTGAATGAACAGGACTTGAACAAGGGAAAAGGAGGGAAGTGGAAAATTGGTGCAGGAATACAAAAAAAAAAAAAAAACTATTGCCGAGCACCATAGAATAGTACTGAGCTCATGACAGTCCTTAAGAATGCATCTGGCTTATGATGACAGAAAATTACAAGTAATTTGTCTCTCAAGTAATGTTTGTCAAACATGTTCTATGTCCCATAAACTTTCCGAGGTACGAAGGGTGCAACAGTAAACACCTCAGACAATCTTCCAAGCAATGAAGACCTTATGTGCTAGTGATGGTGTTTATAAATATCAAAACAGAAAAGCTTAACAAAGAAATGAAGCTCAGGTAATTAGGAGTTCTAAGATACTAGTAGAAAAGATACTTTACCAGTGAGTCAGGAGATCAAAATCATTCTTTTTTGTGGGTGGGGCAAGGATTGAACTCGGGCCCTTGCCCTTGCAAGGCAGTCAGTGAAACCACTGAACCAAATCCTTGGCCCTAATGATGGTTTCTATAAAACTGAGAAATTGAGGCAGACAGTTTTCCAAAAAGAGTCAACCGTGTATCCTTAGAGTTATCCTAGGTGCTATAACAAGCAAAAGCTAAAATTTCAGTTGGCCTAAAGTTTAAATTCATTTCTCTCTTCTATAATTGTTGAATACACTTATTTTGGTTTTCTTTCCCTCATATGTTATTTCAAGTATCTGGGTTCCTTTTATCTATGGGCCTTGGAATACTCTAATCCTAAAAGGTTGAAAGGGGAAAAAAAAAAGTGGTAAAAAAAGAGAGTAGCTTCTGAAATTTTAGCTTTTGCTCAAATGACATGTGTTAACTTTGGCTTAGATTGAACTGGAAATAACTGGCTAGCCTGAATATATTAGGAACTGGAAAATGTGGGCTCTGGTTGGAAAGCCATATGCCCTAGGATTTCCATGCAATGGAAAGAGATCATGGAACTAGGTTATGCAGTGAGACATGTCCTGAGAATCTATCCTTTTGGCCAGCAAGTTTCTTATGCCCCCCCTTTTCTTACTGTGACATTGTATCAAAGGGTAACACCCCAATGCCTTGAAACCTCAGATTATTTAGTGTAAATGCAAAGAGCTCTTGTTGACCTGTACTTACATCTGTGTGCTCGAGATATGGCTCTGTTGAGCAAAGACCTGTGAACCAAAATCATGATCTGCCCGTTGCTCGACCACCACATATGCGTGTGCAACCAGGGTCCAGAGGGTTACAAGAAAAATCCCCTTTCAGGAAGACATAACAGAAAGTACCCAGTAGGTAGGCAGCCATAGCCTTGCAGAAATTCTTCCAGTCAGGTACTGTGAAGACTCCACCCTGTCAGAGGCGAAAATGTCTCTACTCCTTCTGCTCTCTGAGAATCGCTCTGTTTTCTGTTCTTCCTATCATCCCAGTTCCATGCACTTCGGAGTCTGTGAACTTTGTGGCCCACATTCACATTTGAAAGGGCACGAAGAAAGGTTATTCTCACAAACTACGTGGTTTCCACAACCAGATTCTTTGCACTAAAATGTGGGGGGCCGAGGAGTTAGAGTTTCAGGCTTGCACCTCAGGTTAATTTTTGCAGGGATATAATTCCCTTAAAAAACGGTTCTCTACCAATCCATGTGCTTCTAGGGCACAGACTCATCGGTGTATTTGCAAAGACTTCAAATTGACTGGATTAAATCCTGGCTCTGCAAGTTAACAGTGTTGTGTTTTTGTTTGTTTTGCTGTTGTTGTTGTTTATTTGTTTTTTTAATTCCAACAATAGGCAACACTGACTAAAGGACCTGACTATAAGTAATTCATGTACAGATGAATAACAAGAAAGACCAGTAGACTCATTAGGGTAGTTGAAGAAGTGAAGCAGTAGCAATCCCAATAACTGTGGGCTCTCCAACTAGTTATCAGTGTAAACACATGGAGTTTACTTCAACTGGAAGCTTTGGCAATGCTTGTAGAAAGTGTATCTCACTTATGCTTCCCAAGCAAGGACCATATATCTAGACAATAACCCACTGCATGATAGTGAGTATGGTTAGGCAGTGAATAGGTCCATTCTCAGAAACTGTGGATTGGCAGATATTTAAATGAAGCACCTATAACTAGGAAATGCTCCCAGATAGATTCCAATGCTGATCACAGGAATTTGGGGCACTGATGGCCTATAGCTAAGTTATTAATTATGTCTGCTGTAGTGTGGCACATTTATTTCTTCATTTCTGGGGAGCCGAGTTTCCTCATCTGTACAATGGAGATAATAATAGTATCACCTCACTTTGTAATTGATATTAAGTTAATATTTCCAATACTTGTTGATAGTTTCTGGTATACGGGAACTTCTCTGCTAGACATTTTGAGTAAATCTTTAAAGAGAGTATGCGTGCAAAAGAAATAATATGGGAAAGACACAGTGCTCCTGAGGATCAGCGAGATGGCTAATGTGAGGTGCAATTGTGATCAAAGGGACCATGGTCAAAGAGGGTTCCAGAAAGCAAGCAGAACATGATCTTTCAGAGCCAGAGGCTTCAGCCTGAGCTTCATGGGCCCCATGTTGTTTCCTGTGCTTGAATGATCATATTTTCACAACAGAGGTGTGTTCAGGATTGGGGGCGGGGTTCAAAAATATGTTAAGAAGTAAACTATTTCTAATCAACAGGGATATAAATTCCTTGAGGGCATGGGATAGGTATGAAGAAGACTCTGACCTGAATGTAGTATCTTCATCTTTTATGGAAGAGATAGTTTGGAAATCAACATAATTTTCCAATATTGAAAGCTTTTTCTGTTAGAGCTGATTCTTCATTATGGATTCTCTTGAGGTGAAGCCAATTTTCCAAAACATTGTTTTGTCCTAATCTTACCATCCATTCTCCATAAGAAGCAAATTTATTTCAACTGCAACAGAAGCTATTTTGGCTGTTGCAAATATTGTATATTTAACTCAAAACAATGAAAAGTAGAAAGAACCAGAAGTATATTAATTCTGGGTTTTTTGGCAAATATTTTGAGACTTTATAGAGCTATATCATTAGAAGTAACACTCGGTGTTTATTAAGGGAAACTAATGAATTCCGTGTCTTTAGAATTACATTGAAAATACATCATACAAAACGTGCTCTCCTAGAATTTTATTTTGCATCTTTGATTTTTTCCTGAAAGCTCCAATACCTCCTTGTCTCATTCTTACTCTCCCATGATAATGATCCTGCTCCCTACTTCACAAAGAAAAATAAATTAGATGACATTTTCAGAAAGTCACGCACTTTAGCCAAGCACCAATGACATAATCCTTCTAAGTAGCCCTTCTTGTTGTGGTATTGTGCAGTGTCTGTTCCTATAAGCTTGCTCTATCCATAGCCTACCCCATTTGAATAAAAGGTAAATCTGTCCTTTTTGCTAAGAGCAAAATATATAACGCTGCCATTTTGCATATTTATTCATATTGAGCATCCTGTTTATTCTCAACTTTCAAAACGGGTAATTTCTACTTTCAAAGTATCCAGCATGCTCCAAAAGTTATTATTTCTAGCTAGACATAACTTCCAATACAGACTTTATCCACCCCTTCTACTTCACCTACACAATGGTTCTCAGCTGGGACTTATTTATCCTATGGTAGGGACCTTGATCATTTTAAGAGACAGTTTCAGCTGTTATAACAGACAGGAAGAGAACTACAGTCATCTGTAGGGTAGGGGTCAGAGAGACTATTAAACTATCATGAAGGTGGGCAAATGGGCTGTTTCCAAATAAGTCACACATGTGTAAATACTGAATAGTTTCTCTGGTGTGAAAAACTGTATTAGTACATAAGATCCAAATGATATAATTGACCATGTGAAATAGGAAGAAAAGGGCTAAAGGTGTAGGGGAAGTGGGAAGGGCAGGGGAAAGGAAATAAGGGAAAATAAAAAAAATATGAGAAAATGAAAAAACAGAAATAAAGTATTTGTAAATGGAGAGGAGAGGAGGGGGCGAAGGGAGGGTAGGGACAAGGGGAAAAAATGAGAACCAAGACCTGTCATGTAAAGGTACAAGATCCCAATAATGAATGTAACTGTACTGTATACCTAAAATGTACCAATGAACTCAATGAAAAAAAAAAAAACTATCATGAAGGTGAAGGACAGGCTCTTACATCAAAGTATTTTCTAGTGCAATATATTGACTATGCCCAGGGTGACAAATCTTGGTGTAGAGTATTCCCAGTGCATTAGGCCCAGTAAGCACATGAAGGATTTCTGATCAGATCATTCTTCTGCTGAGAAATTCCAATGGGCTAATGGAAAATTGGGAAATTCTCTTCACCTAAAAACTCAATTCTTTTTATCAGCCCACAAGGGCCTCGGAGACACAATACTACTTCTAGGTCCCTGGCAACCTCACCACTCTCCCTTAGAGCTGCAGAGTTCACCCCACTTAGATATCTCTGATCCTATTTCAAGACCTTCAGAGGGACTGTTCTTTTTTGTCAGTTGTAATCCTACCAGATATCCACAGTGCCCATTTCCTCTTCCTCGTAATAGTTAGGGCCTATGTCACCATTCCAGTAGAAACTCTCCTCTCTAATCTGAATCACTCCCCAGCTTTCTCTATTCTACTCAGACATTGTTACCCATAATAGTTTTTATGGACTGAACTGTGTTCTCCTAAAATTGACATGTTATAGTCTTCATGCCCTTTAATGTATTTCAGAATGTGACAATATTTGGGGATAGGCACTTTAAAGAAATAGCTGAGATAAATGGAGGCCTTTAAAATGGGGCCTTAATCCCAAATATTCATATCTTTATGAGAAGAAGAGATTGAACCAGAGAGGGGACCTAGAGAAAGAATAATGTGAAGAACCTGGGAGAAGAAGGGTGTTGCTATGTTTAAGCTTGATTATGTGAGCTTGACAAGTTTGGGAGCCAAAAAACGTACTAATGGAACATAATTCTGGGTGTATCTGGGTGGTCATGAAGGCATGATTTTGAATACTATCTCTGATCCTTTACCTTTTCCTCTCTGGCACTATATTTATACTCTGCTTCTTGGTTGCCGCAAACTAAGTAGCTTGGTTTTGCCATGTCTCTCTACCAGGGTGTTTGTTGCCAAAGCTGTTCAACTGTTTAAGAAATGTACAGTCATTGTCTTTAAAGAATAAAATAGAGAGACTTGTTCAGGTCACAGAACTTTGCCACGAGTGATGAGCATCAGACAAGAAAAAATAAAAAGAAAACTGTTAAAAACAAAAGCTACAAATACAGGAGAGCAGAAGCCACAAGTGAAGAGCCTCATGAATTGGAAGCAACTAATGGGTTTCATGGCTGTTTCTGTACTCACTTGCATGGAAGACAAATCCTCAGTTATGAACCAAAATATGCACTGCTTGTCCCTACCCAAGGATAAAATTTCAATTGGCCACATTAGATCCTTTCTCTGCCATCCTGTTTATGAACTTGGCAAATCAACCACTTTATACACAATTAACAGAGACTTCAAATACAGCAAAAGCTTTGTTCTTGTGGAAGAGTAACCCTGTGTTCTCATTTCTTACAGTGATTTCCTTTTAGGCAGATCATCTGCCAAAAAATTTAAGAAAAGTAAATAAATAAAATAAAGTAAAATAAATAAGTAAATAGAAAGAAGTGGGGAGGAAAAAATGCTATGTGATTGAATCTATTTTCATTCCATGAAAAATATCTTAATTTTCACTTATATTCCAGGCCTATAGCTGAGGGCCATTAAAACTAATAAAAGTAAATCATTTGTGACAGATCTTAGAAAACAGTTTCTGCAATCCACTGCACTCCCAAACGTTCATTAGAAATAGTGGTTTTCTTTTCAGACGAATGCTTGCTGAATGCTTAAAACGTGTTCTATCCAACTTTTGACAAGTCAAACTGGCAATGGAGTGTTTGAAGCAAATCCTTGACATGAAAAAGATGTTGTGTAGCAATATCAAATATGACCGGGAACAACGCATCAAAGCAGAAAGTGTTAGCATACAAGGCAGTTAGAGAATCAACACATTTATTTCAGCTTTTGGCAATTTCCTGACATCAGAATAAACAGGGAATTTGCAATTACATTTAACAAAATACTGCATGGGTTTGAATTCTTAAACTCAAAGCAAATGGATTATGCACCTCCTCCTTTAGAAATCAAATGACCCTTGGTCAAGGATCATGTACCTCTTGAAGATATTTTCATTTTATCTTATATTATTTATTAATTCACTCAGAAGCACGGTCTCACTAAATTTCCCAGGCTGGCCTTAAACACAATCTTGCCTCGGCCCCTGGAATAGCAAGGATTGCAGACCTGTGCCACTTAGTTCATAAAGATAGATATATATATATATATTTTTTTTATAAAGGAAAGAGGACTAAGAGCTGGAGAGAGTAGGAGAGGTGGAGAAGCAAAGTGGATCTAAAAAGAATTAATAAGATGTATTATGTACACGTACCAATTCCCCGCAAGGAATATAACCCTTATGTACTGAGAACATGTACCAATAAAAATAAAAAAATTAATGCAATAAAATGTGAACAATACAATGAATAAATAATAGTGATAATGCTTACTTATATGGTGTGATCAAGATAGACAGTGAATTTTTAAATTTAAAAATATTTATAATAAAAGTCACTTTGTCATTACTTCCCTACAAAATAATATCTCTTTGTTTGAACACATTTATCCCATGATTCTCACCACTTTATAAGGCAGTTTACAAAGTAATCTTTCCTGAGTGTCTTTTCCAAGTGTGATAAAAAATATGGTGGGTGTTGGTACATCCAGCAAAGGGAAGGCTTGTGAAAACATTGTGGTGTGTCCTCATCCATCCTACTCACCAGATCTGGTATCATTCAACTTCTGACTATTTCCCAAGGTCAAAATGAGCATGAAAGAGAAACGTTTTAAATTGACTTAGGACTTTGAGAATTCAAGGACAATTACAGATGCTCACAAGAGAGGACTTCCAGAACTGTTTCAGAAAGTGGCAAGAAATATGCAATGTGTGTGTTCAAACTAACTATTTTAAGGGAGATAAATGGGAATGTGATGTTTACTGTAATAACTTTTTAAATATAAACATTTACAATAGTCCTTAATGATACCTTATATATCTAATAGCTTTTATAGGGGCTAAAATGGGCATATAGTTAGAACATTTCAGAAATTACAATTGTTGAACACATATTAATGCTTATTATTTGTAATGATGATCTTTATCACTGTTGAAAATTTACTGTGTAGTAAATCTTAAGTGTATGATTTCTATTTCCATATTGAGTCCTTAAATAGCTAAAATTATCTCCATGTTACAAACTTAGATACAAAGGGTCAGAGAAATAATTAACAATTTTTATGTTTAATGTTACTAATATGTACTATTACCATTCACAAGAAAGCAATTATTAATAATTATATTAGTAATATATACTATTATTAATAACAAAGAAGCATTGCAAAGGAAACAGAAGACAAGGTTTAAAGTTAATTAGAAGCCCCCACATTACTTGGTTATATGGCTTATGAAATCAAGTACTCAATCATAAAAGAAATATATTTTTTAATGATGCTCCACTCCTTTTTTTCAAATCTTGCCATAAAATCACTCTTTTGGCCTACTCTAGCAGCAAACAAAAACACAAAATTCTCGGAAGTCATTCTACCCAAACCAATTGATACATAATAATACCACCTCAAGTCACTCTTTAAATTCATGCTTTTGCTACAAATTAAAGGATTATCCTTTACCTTAATTTGCCCTAATCTTTTCGCAAAAGGAAATAAAAGTCTTGCTTTTAGTTTTCTGGTGATGATCATTGATCTAGCTGACTTACAGTTGACTTTTGGTATCTTTTAACATAATAAAATACTTCAAACTACGTAGAAGGGGAGTCGAAGAAGAAAAGGAAAAAAAAAAGTAAAAAGCACATACATTCCTATATACATATTTGTATCAAAAGAAAGACTGTTCATAGTCTCATCTTCTTAGCTGACATCATTCTGTGTTTTCTTTGTCTTTGGGAAACATTTCCAGTTGTTATAGCTCCCTGGATGGTTGTATTATCCAAACTTTCACTTTTGAAAGGTCTGAGCTACTAGTAATCCCTTGGGGACTGAATTCATATAATTTTTATTTTTAGAGGCAGGGCCTCATGAAGATCCTAAATTGTCCAAAGTGGACTTGAACTTGTGAGTCTCTGCCTCCAGACTCCCAAACTTCTGGCATTACAGCTGTGTGATGTGATTTCCATATTTGTAATGTTGTCTTATTTTAGTTACAGACAAGGGAGCACTAAGACTTCACCCATTGCTCTCCAGCATTCAATAATATTCTTTCTCACCTTTTTTCGTAGTAATAACTCGACTTCTTGGTAATTAGAACCATCCGCTCATTGTAGTCACCCTATATTTGCTTGCTGATTGTTGCTGACATGGGAAACCTAAAATGGTCATGTGGTAACCTTCACCTCCAGGGTAATGGTACACTTGGCAATATCAGGGATTTGCTTTGTATTGTACAGGTTTATGGGTCATATTTTCTCTATGTTCTTTGGGGCTTGCTGCCAGACTTGCAGACACTTACAAGTTTGCACTAAGGAGAGCTTGGCGGAGGTAGCTCCTTCTCAACATTAGCAATCTTTTTCAGACCTTTACTGTTTCCTCAAGAAGGAGTGGAGAGCTGATTGTTTGGTTAAAGTTGCCTCTACAGAATTAAGAAGCTGCATATCCCCAGGGTTACTGAAATATATCCACATGCCCCACTGCAAATTGCAAGTCCTATTTCTTTCCAATTAACACTTAAACTTTAATAATGGAAGACCTCTTGGGATTTGGGATTCAATTTGCATTGTAACTCAGCCTCCTACAGGATTAGTCCTTAGGTTTAGTTTTCAGACATCATGGCCTTGTGGTCATAAAAAATGAAACTTTTTTTTTTTATTACAACTGGGACAACTTCCAATCTGCAATACAGACCTCACTTGTTACTGATCTGTGATCATCATCTTTTACCCTAATTTTCCAGCACAATTAAAAGGAACTAACCAACTCCATTATATGCCTTATATTGTCCAAAATATTCTATGATAGCATAGACTTAGTACTTGAAGCCTTGTTTTCTAAAGACATTTGATTATAGGTATCTGTAGCTGATAATTGTCATAGCATGTTTCTACTGCATGACCTGGATTACTGGTCTTCTTTTAACCACTGGAAAGTGGAGTTATTAGGAGTTTTAAACGGAATCAAATCGCAACAAAGAAGATAGCTTGGGACCAGTTCAGAAAACATACCCTTAGCATGTGATGCCTTTGGTGGCAAATTATGTATTTAGCAAGGCTTAATTGGAGACACAGAACTACAAGAACATTTATTATGAAGATCTAAATTTGTCCAACAATGGAACTGGCTAAGCAAGTTCTACAAAGCTATTTTCTCTGGCAGGTAAAATGGCGTAAGAAGAGCAAAGACAAGGTAAACCTTTGAACATGAGATGATTCAAAATCTGAATCAGCTGTCACTGGCCTCAGTGGTGATCAGTGGAATTCCACAGGAGAAGTACGTGCCTTTTAGCATGGAGCTAAACCCCTGGCCCAGATGTGGGAGAAACTAAAGAAGGATCTATGAAAAGTTAGAACACTTATAGTCTTTGCTGCTGCCAAGAAGATAAATCAAGAGATGAATAAGAACATGTGTGAGCTACAAAAGCACTTTATCACAATGTTGGAGCATCAAAATTCAAATAGCTTCTGCTTCAGTTTTGCTCTTCAAGTAAAAACAGTGTCTTTTGTTTTTCTTTTAAATAGGGTTTCACTATGTAGTTAAGCTGGCCTTGAACTCTCAGTGATCCCCCTGCCTGAGCCTCTCCGGCACTAGAACTACAGACGTGTGCCACCACATTGAGCTCCAAAAGGGACAATGTATTTTGTGTCAGATTCTAAGCTATTCTGGGGAAAGTAGTTCATCCTGGGCAATTTGACACAGTGCAAAACCACCCCAATTCTCTTTTTTGGGGGGATGAACTTGCATTTATATTTGAGAGGAGATTATCCATGTTTTTAAAACTGTTTGCAAAATATTATTCCAAATCATCCTTTGATAGAAATAATTGTTTGTGTTAGTTTGGATTTTCTAGGGGAACAGGAGAAACATAAAATATATGAATAACTATATAAGGGGGATTATTAGGTAGGCTTACAGGAGCAGAGGTGGATACATTCACAATGGTCATATGTATGATCATAGGTGGCTTTCTGCACATGGGAGATCCAAAGCATTCAGTACCTGCTGAGTTCAAGAAGATGAAAACCACAAAACAAGAGGAACTGAGAACACTGCATCAGTTGAAGTCAAAATCCTAGAAACTCACTGTGGAATCAGTGGTCTAAGTCTGAGTTGGAAGGCTATAGAAACTGAGGACTGAGGTCCAAAGACAATGGTGAAGTCTGGAGCTCTTCCAAAAGGAGCAAATGAAAAGACCTCTGTATTCCATCCAGGATACCAACTTATCCATTGGTACAACACACATATAGGGTCGGTCTTTTCCCATTATTTTGTTGACCTCTATGCCACCATCCACAGAAATACTTGGAACTGTGCTATACTCTCTGCTGGGCAGTTCTTACTGAAGTCAAGTTGACACATCACAAATAACAGTCACATAGTGGTAGCTACATTTTAGTGGGTATTGGCATTAAGGAGAAGTATGCTGTATAAAGTCTGAGAGGTTCCTGAATAGATTAGGTCGATAATTTTAATGAGAGCTTGTTTGAATTATAAGGCTTAAATAACATAGCATATATTAGGTATGTATCCACAGTTATTTGTCATGAGCTATGTATTTATCAAACAGTAGCTACTTTCAATACAGGCCCTGCCTCACTCACTTCTACCATGAAATTGTGTTCAGCAGTCATCTTATTTATATCTTAATTTTCTTACCCATATTATACATCTCTATTGATTTCAATGGATTTATTTGGTTATGAAAACAGAGCAAAACAATTTGAAAAAACATTATAAAATGGATAATACTTTGTAAATGGAAAAATTATTATTTGGTAGTTATTTCAAAATTAAGCTAATAATCACATGAAAACCATCTTCTCCTAATTTCAAGGTAAAAATTTCACTTGTAATCTGTGTCATATCACTGACAGGATGCAAAGGGTAGTTATTTTTTCACTTTCTCAAGGAAATGGGAGCATGTGAATATAAACTAACTACTGAAGGAGGAAACTCATGAAGATAGTTGACTAAATCTTTAATCCTGAAAGAGAAATTGAGGCCATGAAAACAAACAATTTCATTTTGTTTCTGTAGAACAGTTTTTCTTAAATTTATTTATTTATCTAAAAGGTCTTCGTACACTAGAGACACCGAGAATGTCATTTCATTCGTGAGGACAAAAGTGCTTAAAATACATTGAGCTGTTCTAAAATACCTCTCCCACAGCTTATCTATCACAGTGGTCTGGGTGGGCTCTCAACACAGACTCTGTCTTCCTATCTTGTGAAAACTCATCTTTACAGAAAGAGAGGAGTCACTCTGCACACATGTAAACAAGTGTGATGTGTGTGAGGGATGTCCAGGAAGCTACGTGTGATGTGTGTGCCAGTCACTTTCCCAGACCAGGAACAAAATACCTGACAGCCATAACTTAAAGGAGAAGAAGATGCTTTTGGCTCATTTTTCAGAGCTCAGTCTAAGAAAATGAAGCTGTCTGCAAGGCAGAATAGGCACTGTAGAAGGGAATGATGAAGCAGAGCTGTCCAGCATAGGGAGGCGAGGAAGCAGAGAGAGAGAAGAAGGGGAGACAGGCTCAAGAATCTACTCTAAAGGTCACCTTGCAAAATCCCACCTCCAACTAGCCCTGACCTCTTAAAAGACCATTTAGCTATGCTCTCACCAATGGATTAATCCAGTGATGAGTAGAGCGCCCAGGATCTAATTACCTCTCTAAATCTCCACTTTGGACTACATGAGAATCTGGGGTGTCCATTTTAGATCTAAAGGATAACAGCAACAATTGAAAGAAAAATGACAACTTGTAGAAGAATAATGCCTTATTCAGTACTGAGCCTGCACTAGAAAGGATGATAATAATCACATGCTTTCCTTTTAAGAAGTTGACAATCGATATGGGAGATGAGTCTTTAGTCTCTAAGGAAAAAAAAAAGACAAATCAAGAATTTATATTCTGTCTTGAGATTTTATATGAATGTAGACAATGCTAACTATTTTGAGAACTGGAAATAGTTATAACTGCATATTCAGAAAAGCAGATTATGTCACCGGTTCTGCTGTTTATTATATACAATCTTAAATTCAATAATTTAAAAAGGCAATAAGGCTGAACTTTGCCAAGGGTCATATAATTAAAAAGTATATCTGGAATTTGCACTTTTAGATAATTAATCATTTTATAATACTTTTTTAAAACTTTCAGTTTTATGATCCTTAAGAAAACTTTACACAACAAAATTTCTGTTAGATGTGTAGGATTCAGCACAAATATGCACACACAAATACACACATACCCAAACTGTCTCTCATGTCTTGATATTTAATGTCTTCTTAATCTTGAAATTTTACTTATTTAAGATATTCAGGTCTTATTTTAAAAAATAAGTGAAATGGTTCTTTAAAAACGATAAATATGTACTGGATTCATTGAAAATAGCCTTGTAAATTAGGATTTAAGGAACTGTTTTCCTTATTTCCCTAGTGAAGCATTTAATGTTCAGATAGGTAACTGGCATTTAAGAATTTCCCCAATGCCAGGGTGTGGTTTCCAAGCCATATCTCTCACAGCTGGTGCACAGACAGTCTGAAACAAGTTACGAAGGGTTCACAAGTGGTCAGGGTCAGATTGCAGCAGGGCCTTGAGAACTGAGCATGATTTCTGTGATTTCTTTGTAGGTGAACCCAAAAACATACCTAAAGAGTAAAATAAAAAATAGATCATAGGAAACAGGGAGATAGATCTACTACCAAAGGAAATCATCAAGAGATGGAAGGAGGGACATGTAAGGGAAGGGGTAGGAGAGGGGAGGGGAAGGGCATAAGAGAAAAGAATTAACTTGTATACATGTACCAGCTCCTCATGATAAATGTAATAATTATGTACTACTAGAAACATGTACTAATAAAAATATTTAAAAAGAAACAATGTGTAAACTGTAATAGATGAGGACAGTTATGGAGTCAGTGAAAGTATAAAAGCTATAAAGTTGGAATTTATCTGCCATGCAAATTCGTACGCAAAAAAGAGATCATTGATATGTTTCATTTGTGGTTTTCTTGTTCTTTTTTTCATGTTGAAAGAAATTTCAGGAAACTTCAAGAAATGTATGCAAACCCAGATACTAGGACAGCTGGTTAATTCCAAATGGGAAAGGAATCCAATCACTGTCTTCTCAAACTTTTATAGAAATTCATGGTTCAGCAAGTACCGTAACAAATCTAAAGAATCAGGAAACCCTCTAGTGCCTCAGTGATCACGGACTCATGAGCTCTAAGCAGGCTAGCTGTATAGAGAATAAATCATTCAAGTGAAACTTGATTACTTTGTGACAGAATTAGAAGATGACTTATCAGAAGAAATCGTGTTGATAAAGCTATATCTCGAATTTTGAGAAAGCACGTCCATTGGAGAATTTAACATGAAACCTTAATTTTACTTGGGTTGAGTGTAAGCTTTGTCAAAAAGGTTAAAACCGCCATGATATCCTTCAAATTAGATGTAATGAAAAAGCAGGAGGAAGAGAGAAGGGTGAGGAGAAGAAACAGAATTAGACAGAGAGATTAGTCAAACTCAGAAATGTATTAAGAGATAAGAGAATTTTTCAAACAAAATCACTGCCTCTGCAGTGTTTTTTACAACTTTCATCAAAATGGCAATTCTTGGAGATTCTAATTTGTAAAAACTCATATTGGACAATTATACCAGAATAACAAAGACCTCAAGGACGACTCAAACTTCTAACATCATATGACAATTCAAGTGGAGCAGGGACTTTTAGACAATCTTCAGAGTAACTTGTGAGAATGTACCCAGTAGATATCTAAGAACAGGTGTTGAGTCAGTAAAACATGAGCTCAGATGAAAGACTTAGTGCTGACTTACTCAACTCTTCTTGTGGCAAGGGTCTGCGTCTAATTTGCTTCCCCCTAAGAATGAGCTGACTTTAATGACTCAGAGTGAACAAATGAAATGCAGTGGGAGTGATCCTGTGATTTCTGAGGATGGGTCTGAGACAGTGATACAGCCTCCTCTCAGGACCTCTACCTCCAGCGTCATAAGGTCACATAGAAATTATGATTCTTCTGAAGTTACCACACTGGAGAGATCTCAGGAGAGGTCAAATAAGCTCAGCTTCCTCTCCCCAAGAAAATTGAAATGAGCTGAAGATGACTATAAGGATTAAACCAAGTGTGGAATTCTGCATTATATCTCAGTGTATTTCTCCTCTACGTTCTTTGCTATGAAAGACCCATAGCCATCTGTCCACAGGGAGATAGTGATTTAAGGCAAAGCGGCCCCATCCATCTCCTTGGATCTACAATTGATTAAATGATTTTCCTCCTTTTTACAAAAAAATAAATAAATACAATAAAGCTAGAAAGAGATGCCCCAGGGTTTTGTTTTAGTCTTCAGCTAAAAGAGAAAAGTTGGATATTGTAATAAGAGAAAAATCTCTCAATCCATTTTTTTACAACCAGCTTCTTTCCATAAAAGGGAAAAACACAAGATAAGCAATCTGACCCAGAAGCAGCCAACCAAAGGCTGGAAAATAAATGCAGTGATGGGGAAGTAGGAGCCCTCATTTAAGGAGGAATAGACCTGCCATCCAAAGCACCACCTAGTGTATATCCTGAGCTCACACTAAGTGGAAGAGGTCGTGCCTCTCCCCTTCAGAGAGGGAAGGGGAAGATCTAAATCTGGTACAGGAAAAAGAGGCAGAGTATTTCAGCCCTTGAAATGGAACTGGGTGGCTGTCTCTGAGTCATATTGAAGAAGCTTGCAGTGAATGAAATCAACTCTGTTTTCCTGCTCTAGACCTATTTGTTCAAGGGATCAATAGAGCCAATCCAGACTGCACATAAAAGAAGACGAGTTTATCTGCAGTGACTACTTAGGAACTTGTTCCCAAAGGTGGCACTACAGTTACAAGTGGTAAACTGGAAGCTTGGGGCTTCTCCGCAGGCAGACACATACTAAGTATAGGGTAAATTTGTAAGGTCAGATTTATTCCCTAAATAGAAATTATTTTTCTGTTTCTCATACCAATTTCTAAAACTCTTCATTTTAGATGAAGAATGGATGCAGTGCCAAAACATGGCACCTGTCTCGTAATTGTGCTTGTGTTTTAAAAATAATAAGTTTTTGTGTAAAGATATATTAAGCTTACCTCTTCTTTGGAGCTTAGAGTTCTAATCAATATATGTATGAACTCATCTCTCTCCTTAGTCTGGTACCTTGTATTTTTTGTTAATTCTCTGAGAGCCACAGTAATAATTTCATATGTTGCTTACTGTATGATCTGCAAACTGTCTTGAAGCCCTCTGATTCATTCTCAAAATAGCTAAATTTCATTGCCCTCTTTTTCACATATGTATTATTTTACACCTGAAGCCTGGAGGCATGTCTCTCTCGAAGGACTCTATCGGGTAGAAATCTCAAACTTTTTCAGCTTTTAGGTCTACATTTTATCATAAGGGTATTTCCCATCCTTCAGGTTACTCACACTTTTCTTAACCTTTAGGAGTTACTCTTCATCCTTTTAAAATGTGGCGAAGAAAATTAGATATAATTGTTTAATAACAATCCGACACAGCTAAAACAAAAGGCAAGTGGAATTTCCCTCAGCCTGTCATTTAAAAAAAATAATTTTAGTCTCATTATAGACATTTTTAACAAAAAGGTATTATATTGCAACATAGAAAAGCTCTGTTGTAATTTAGCTATGTTGAAAGTGAAAGACTGGCCAAATTGACAGTGTGCAATCCATATACTTCTCTCCAAAAATAAGTAATCGATCTTAACTTTTTATGCAGAAGACAAAAGTGAGTACATTTGTTATTTGGAAGTCAAGGTTTGCACTGCCTGTTGTGCCCCAAGAAAAGTAGGGGACAATTTATTTTGATGGAAAGGATAATGCTATATTCAAAACTAGCTGTTAAGTAGAAGAGGATTCCTATGTGAAAGGGCTTTTATTGCAGAGAAGGGCAGGGGAATCAAGTAAGACCATACACGAGGAGATTCCTGAGGCTCTTTTATCTTTTCACTTTTCTAGGTTCCTTTTCTCACTGTGGAAGGGAAACCAGACTTGATTTTCTGGGCCCCAGTATCTGCATTATTTTGGGGGCTGCCTGGCTGTTTTCTTAACTGATGTGTCACTTCTCAGTCCCTTCGTCAGAGCTGAGGAGAAGAGGAGTTGGCTGTTTACAGAAAGAAGCTGGAGACACCTAACTTTAAAAAAAAAATCTTAAATTTACAAAATCTACATCAACCTTGAATACAGATTCCCACACAAGCACACTTAGTGTCACAGATGAACTGCTCCTTTTGACAAAAGTTACTGTAACTGTTATTTTCTGGACATGTACTATCATTTAGGAATGTATCAATGAGTTTGGATACTTTTGAAGAACATAAACACTATAAATAAATTTTACACTGTACATCATGATTTTGAAGATACTTATCTCTTACTTGTTAAACAGAAGTGTAAAGATTTAATTTTATTCAATAAAATACACTCAGTTGTCATTTTAAAAATTAATGTGCGTACTCAACGTGCTCTTACTCTAACAGAAAATAGACAAATGTGGGTATGGAGTTACAGTAAAGATCTCTGATGAGGATCATGACATTTCTGACTTAAATAGGACACTATAAATCTGGCAATGTCGTGATTTTCTTTAGGAAAACTAATCATGTTTCCGGAAAACTAAAAGTTGCAAAAGGTTAATTCACATTGAAAATAGCTGGAAATCACATTTCAGTGTCTTGATTTTACTCTGCTTTCAGGTCCTATTGCTTTTGTCAACCTCAAGAAGTCTTTCTTTTGTCATATCTGTAACTCCAGGAAGACTTCAAGAACCATCTGATTGCTTTTCACAGTAGTAGTGACTATCTCCAGTTTAAGGCTTTTTGTCTGATCCAATAGTGGGCTCATCAGGGTCTAGAGGAATCAGGACATTGCAACCCTCCTGAACCTCTGGTGCAAATGTAACCTGCAGGTACATACTTAAGTATAGTTATGCTCTCTAGAAGATTTCTCTCACCCTGTTTTCCATTTCCTGGATAAACTATCTTAAACAAAACTTGCTTAAAGGTACCTTTTTGCCTTTACATTTCTTTAGTCCTTTTTCACCTTATGTTTGTCTTCTGTATCCTAACTCTTTTCATTTTAAAGGCTATGTGCACCTTTGCTTATTGAATCTGCATAAGAAGAGCTGAGACTGATGGACCACTTACGCAGACGCATGCTATGGATGATGCCTGTCATATAGCAGGGTCCCCAGATAACACATTTCCATTTCTGTCACTCTCCACATTTCCCAAGGGGCAAGCCAGAAAATTATGCTGCCTTCCATATACCATAGGCCTGGATTCTATTTGGGGTGCATAAAAACAAGAAATACTCTCCTGGGATTTGTTTATGTCATTACTGCGCCAAACTCTGAAAGGAACGTGGCACTTGATATCCATCCCTTGCAGACATTAGGGGAATTTATTTTCCAGGGGCAAACATCCCAGCTAGGAAAGTGATTATATCCAGACACAAATGCTGTTAAAAGGGAATTTATCCAGTAGATTACATACTCAAATCCTTTCTCAGGCTTCCTATTCCCTCGCTCCAAGAAAGGCTTCAGCAGAGGGCAGTCTGTGAATAACAGTGCCTCTTTGCTGCTACCATCTATATACTCGCATCCGTACACTCTTTCTTTCTACCTTGGCCCACAGACTGTCCTCATGCCTGATTGGCTTTCATGGTCATTTCATTCAATGGGGTGATTTGTTCCAATAAAAAAGAAAATTGAAATAGAACTGGTCCTGGATACAACATCATCCACTTTTTCTCTTTTGTCAAAAGGCCTCGGCTGCTCATTTTTTCATGGCCATGAGTTGAAATGAATTAAACTTCCCACAGGCAAAACTTCCCTGAGATCAGATTGGAATATATTGATTAGCTCTATGAGGGCTGATGGATTTGAGGTTCTTGCTTTATAAACACATTTACAAACAGAGCTCAAGAAACACTTGCTTAGCACCGGGTAGACTGATTGTGTTTATTTAGAGCTGCAGGGAAGGGTGTAACTACACTCCCTGATTTTAACCTATGTTTTCATTTCTGATCAATGGTGACAAGCGTAGGGTTGCTCCTTTTAGTGACTTCTCAGAACAGCTCAAGGCCAGTTCAGCCGAGGATGTGTAAAGTAAAATATCAAAATCTCAGGAATGACTTAGTTTGTCATAGCACACCAATAGTAGCGCTTGAAGGACACTCATACCTCATCTCCTAGAGCCTGTGATTCAATTCTTTGGTGTTAATAAATGCACCTTACAGCTTAGATGAATTTGGAGTGAATTTTAGAGTAAGAAAAATCTAAGTAATTTCCTAAATCTTAGTTAGTTTAAACATTAAAATTAGACATAAGCTGATTAAAAACATAATAATAGTCAACAAAGTGGGTTTAGTAGACAGCGTGTTGAATGGAGGACAGGGCCTCAGTCTAAGAGGAGCAGCAGACAGTCTACAAGATAACTTCGTGGAAGACTGTGGGTCTAGTGCTATCAAATGGACCAATTTTTCAAAATAGAATTCAGGCAGAAAGATATTTATAATTTATGGATTTTATTATTTATTTTGAACAAAATAAAACAAAAATGTGAACAAAACATAATTGCAGACTGAGTCAGTCTAAATTCCACAGAAACATTATGTGTATTTATTAACTCATGTTCTCATGCTGATGAGAGAGGGACGGCTGACAATGAGTGCCATTGATGAAAGGCATCGACAATGCAGTAAGACTCTCCCACGTATCGGGGGCTGTTTCCCATATGCCTCGCTGTGGAGGGCACCTGGAATTAGAGTGCTGTAGAGTACTGCAGATGTGGAGATGAAGTGTTCAAATCTCAGGACTCAGAGTTTATGTGACTCAGCTCCAAACTTAACCTTCAAATTGCTGATTGCCCAGTCTCTAAGTTGGCTTCTTCACAATGGCACTGAGCAGAAATTACCATGGTCTGAAGTCCTTGCTCTCTCTGCTTTTCCAGGAAGGTGGACCTTATGATTTGCTAAGACTTAACACTTCCTGTATCAAGCCATGACATTTGGAATAATGACTGTAAAACCCCAGTGGTCCTAAGAATTTAAGTAAGATATTGCACATTAGTTCTACTTACGAAGGCGTGATGAACTGCAACAGAAATACTTTTCATTGAATTTAATCAAATGAATCCAAGAAATGACACACCTGGCTTAAACAAATTAGTTTTTTTTTAATTAATTTACTTTCCATTACATAACAAACATCTGGAGGTGGGCCATTTACACTGGTTTGCCATCTCAATTGTATCAGGGCTAAGGTCCAAGTAATGACCTCGGTCAGTCGGTTGTTCTCTCTTGTGCAAGGACAGGCATATCCCCTCAGTCGTCACAGAAGCATTCAGCTGTTAAAACATGGTTCTCTTGTAAATTTATTTTCTCATCTAGAAGGCAGAAGCTTTCCAAAACATTCTCATAACAGAGACCTACTTGCATCTTTGGGAGATCACATGATGCCCCCCCCCCCCGTTGTAAGTGAAGCTGATGAAAAGTGTTTGTCACTACAAATTTGAAAGCCTGGATATTTGAGAGTGGAGGTAAAGCTCCTCAAACTGCAGGATCTTCTGCAGGAAGGATGCCCCCAATTTAGAAATAGTTATACCAAGCTTAAAATAAGAAAGGTTTAGGGGTTTGCTCCATATTGCAAACAGGCTGTTGGACACTGCCAGAATTTGTAGTGCAAAGAAAGTTGACCGTAGAGCTTGCCAGTACTTTGAACTATGTCTTCTGCCTTCCTGTGACTGCTTGTTATGTTATTTGGCTTTGCCCTACTGAGCCGCTTCAACTCTTCATTGGAAAGTATTCTTTCTAATGGTTTGGAGATGGTTATTGGATTCACAGAAGAGAGAGTTATGCACCGCATAAGGAACACTGGGGGAAAGGAAATGTGATGCTGCTCAGATTCTGTTAGAGCAGAAACATGCTGGATATCAAAGGGAAATTTATGTAATGTATTCCAGCATTGTTCAAGGTAGAGCATCATGTTTTATGCAAGCATAGGCAGTCGGAACATGCAATGTGAGGAGTCGGCTAGATGCACTGAAACAAACAATAAAACAGCAAGCAGGCTACAGGCAGAAAATAAACCCTGGTTTTTACGGAAAGTGTTCACAATCCTCATTCTCTACCAAGACTTCTTAGTCTGTCTCAGTCAAAGAATCTTTTTAAAAACCTATAAAATTTTCTTCTATTGCTTAATTAGAAGGATTCTAAGTGAATATGTACCGAGACCCGTTAAGAAATAAGGCTGCATAATTTAAGCAAACAGTGCAACTTTGAATAAATGAGTGGGAAGCAATGCAGGAGAGAGATAATGCTACATTTATCTCCTTTATAAGAAATTTAAGAGTATTCACGAGAAACCAAATGAAAGAGAAGCCTCAGAAGACCAAGATTTCCACATGAAAGTATGCTGGATTGAGTTGGGGAAACTAAAAGCAAGCAGGGAAATGAAATTCTAGTAAGGATCGAGCAAGTTGAAAATAGGTACAAACACCTGTAGCCAACAGAGGGAGCGCTACACTTGGGGGAACCAGACAAACCCAATGATGCCTCCAGAGAACCTTTCAAGATACTAAATAAGCTCTTGCCCAGGCACAGGTTTCAGGATTTTGATCATTACTTGTTTTTCTGCCAGTTTTCTTCATGCAAGTGTGGTGTGTGATCTCAAGGTAAATGTACGTGGGATTTCAGCTAGACTGAAGAAGACACATAGAGCATTGATAATGTATATTTAGGGAAACATAACCATGCATTAACATAAACTAAAACATATGAAACTCGTTCAGCATTAAGCTTTGCAAGAATAATGACAGCAGCTTTTCCTCAGGAGCATGTCCATCACTCGCTTTTAAAATGAATTAGTCTATACATGAATGCAATCATTTAGAAATCAAACATACTAGATCCTATCTTGATCTTATGCAGAGTGCTATATTTCACACTGAGAACAAATTTCTGGAAAATGACTAAGAGCATTTAACATAACATTTAGGGAAGAGCAGATTAACTGAAATATTGAATTGAATGACAAATACTAAAATAGAATCTTACATACTATACTCATTAAATACTCCCTAAAAAGAGAAAGAAACATGAAAAGTGAGTAACTTATATTTGGGCATAGTTTATTATGTCTCTATCATTTTTTCTGAGTAGTTGGATATTTCATAATTAAACAGAATTCAAAATTTCCCAACAGCCTTATGTAATGGTTAATATTATCCACATATTACAGATGAAAAATGTGAAACATGAAGATTATACATCTTACTCAAGTTCATTTAGATTTTAAGTTCCAGAAATAGATGAGTACGGGCTTCATGACTCTAGAATTTGGGTTACTACGCTATGCAATAACTGACCAAGATTTAAAAAGCATTGCACCACAATCTTTCAAAAGAAACGTGATTGTTAAAGGCATTTTGTATATGTTTTTATATAGTCATACCTGTTCTGAAGCTACCTGCACCTGCAGGTGAATACGGAAGAGAACACATGGTACCTGCATGCTGTAAAATTGTTTTTAAGTATTATAATCATAATAGCTACTATTAATTGAGTGTCTAATGTGTATTCTGTATTAAACTTATTTAATATCATAAATTTTTTAGTATATTTTTTCACTTCTTTTTCTGTTCAGGGTGCATATGAGAAGACTAAAGAACAGAGAAATCAAATAACTGAGTCTTGTGGTATTATAGTTGGTGTACTAAGAATTTATCTCATACCTACCTGATTCCAAAGTCACCTAGTCTTAAACACAAACTGTGTGCCAAAAACTGCTTTGAATATTCAGCATGCAATGATAGATTTAGCAATCTGAATCTCCACGTGAAATGAGTATAATAATTTCTCACATAACAGATAAACATCTTGAATCATTAGGTGGAAGAAGGAAAAATAAATTTAGGGAACCCATATAAATCCATTAAGGTAATGGAAAATCATAGATTTCATACTATATAAACTACACCTCCCTCTTCTTTCTAATGGGAAAGTATTTCTGAATTTATGAATCATGTATTATGAAAGGAAGTAAAGGACCAGGGATTTAGCTCAGTAGTTTTGCCACCTGCCTCTCAAGCTCAAGGTTCTGAGTTCAATCCCAGGTACAAAAAAAAAAAAAACAAAAAGCAAAAACAAGGTGACAGTATATCTATATATTCTTTTTCTTCTGATCCCTTTCAAGCTTTTTATGTAAGGGAGGTAGCATTATTAGAATATTGAAATGTCAAATGTCCAATTATTTAAAGGACTGCTAATATTATAGGCTTATACTCTATCTAAGTTCGTATGCTTTTTTCTTTCTTGGTTTCCCAGTCTGAGCAGAGTTTGCCTCTGTGAGCCTTTGATGGGCAGTTCTATTTCTTCCATGCCTATAGCTGAGAAAGTTAGACAAGCATTGATTCTAATTGAACTAAGAGCTTTCTTTGGGTAAGATAAAGCCATGTTTTGACCTTGAAGGTGGGCTACACTTCTCAAAACATCTCTCACTAGAAAACACTTCAATAGGGTTGGACAGAACTTAACTTGGTCACTAGCAATGCATTTCTGTCACCATCCCCCTACTGTTTATATATCTCAGGCCAGAGTTCCAAAGCTAGAGATTCTTTTTTTTTTTTTTTTTTTT
>NW_022900948.1:33913889-33928960 GCF_012274545.1 Fukomys damarensis
TTTTTTTTTTTTTTTTTTTTTGGTACTGGGGATCAAACTCAGGATCTTGCACTTGCAAGGCAGGCAGCAGAACCACTGAGCTAAATCTCCAGCCCTAGAGATTCTTCTTATCATCATAATATCAAGTCTCCAGCAATGACTTTAGCAGTAAATAGTCAAAATATTATGCCATTGTTCATATGTTCAACAGTGTTTCATATCATATCAATGATTCCCTTATGACAGCTGTAAGGAGGAAACTAGAGTGTTTCTGAAGAATTGATAACTTTTATATGTTTGTAACCTTCAAACATTCAAAAGTAGACTATTTGAAGAAATGCAAATCTTTTGAAGCATTGTTTGTTTTTTTAAAAAAAAATGCAATTGCTTTAAATGTCAGACCACAGAGGGAATGAACCATTCATAAAAGGATAAATTAAAATTCTACAATCTTACAGTGCAGCTTCCAGACCAAAGGAGGTGGCTGGTTCCCAGGTATCAGGAATCTTGCCCTACTGTGTTAATGATCTGAAAATGGGATGAATATATGCTTGAGAAGAACATCTAAACAGGTGCTGAGATTTTTCCTGGGGGGGAATGGTAACCAGGAGTTCCCTTCATTAGATCCAGCATGACTTACCATCATCTGTCATAACAGAGTAGTGCATTGTACCTGTCTTGTGCTAGCTTCAATAATGCTGTTGCCTTTATTTCCCCTGTTCTTTCAAAATAAGGTAGTTTGGGAGATGTTTAAAGCTCTGCTGACCACATGTTTTTTCTGCTTTCACTTGGCTGGAAATAGCCTTAGGCATCATCACATTTCACACTTCAGTGGAAAAGAGTTTGTGGCCCTCCTTCAAATGCAAACAGACTTCCAAACTGAATAGATATGAAATCATCATCATTAGTTCACACTTTGGTGTGAAATGACTCATCAGAAACATTACCTATCAACACTAGGATAGTTTCATGATTCATGATATAAGATGCAGGAGAACTTCTTCCTGATTAATGGGCTGGGGTTGGGTTTAGGTCAGTGGTTTCACCGCCTGCTTCACAAGTGCAAGGACAAGGACCCAAGTTTAATCACTGGTACCAAATAAACAACAACAACAACAACAACAACAAAATAGTAATGGGCTGGAGAATGGAAGAGTGTTGGGAACATCATTGAACTCTTCAAAAAACAAAGACAAAGCAAGAAGTTTTCAAAATAGAAGCTAAAAGTAAGAGCCCTGAAACCAGTCTACTTGGATACACATTGAGTTTTCATTTTGTGTGATTGCTGTATGCAATGGAAGTTACTGAATGTTATTTTAATGTTGTCTGAGCATTTTCCAAAATAAGAAGATAAAGCCCACATAGCTCCAGAGAGTTGATAGTAAGCTTTTATGAATACAGAACGGTTATTTATTTTTGTGGTGTTGGGTATTGAGCCTTGTGCATGCTATGCATGTGCTCTGAAGGCGAGTTACACCCTCAGTCCTGAGTGCAGGGTGTTTAGGTGGTCTGGCTCCTGTATGTCAGTGTCTAGAAAAACTGACCAGATTTAGTTTCAGTGACTGCACTCAAAATGTCAAATTTACTAGTCTTAGAGTTTCATTATGTACTTTGGGACTTCGTACACCAGAAGTGTTAGACATTTAATATGACAAACTATATGAAAGTTTATGTTATTGTGTGTAGATATTATTAAATATTTTGATAGAAAGAATGTTAAAAATTGTCTACTGACATGTTTTCATAGTTTTTGAGGCTTAGTTGTTAAATAGACTTAGGTAAAATTATATAAGCAGAAATACTTTACAATTTTACATCATGGAATTGGCAGATGTCACGAGACAGAACAGCCTCAGTGGCTGTGTAACTTCCTATTCTTTTGATCTTCCTATTACCCTAAGTAATTGCTTTAGGATGAAGTGCTTGCCTTTTGTATACCACGTTCCTGAGTTCCCGTTAGAGACTAAACTTTCCTGTGGCCTATACAAAATAAAGACTTGAGATCTTCAAGTTTGGCTCCAGAAAGTCTGATATTGTTTGGAAAAGGTCCCAAGGCACTGCTTTTCCTGGATGTTTTCATAAAGTACATGATGCCCCAGAAGAAATAAATGTTACAAAAAATTCCCCTCCTGTTAACTTTGAAAGAAATGGACTCTATACTTTACACAAACTGAGGATAAAAATGTACAACTTTGAGATGTGCTTGAGAAGTGAAATCACTATCTTCTGTGGGGAAAATTAATTTCGTGAGAATAAGAGTGCTCAGTTAATATAATCTGCTTGGCAGATCGTTTTTAAGGTTATCTTGGAATTCTCAAGGGATTTGCACTCATGTTTGTGGTCTGTGCAAACTACCGTCACAAAGTACTATAAACTACATAGCTTATTAAATACGGAATTTTATTTCCCTACAGATTAAAACACTAGGCAACAGATTTCCTGGCTCACAGACAAGTGCCATTGTGCTGTGTCCTCACAAAAGGGAATAGCAGAGCGTCTCTGTCATGCCTCTTTTCGGAGAGCTCTAATCCCGTTCCTGAGAGCTCCTTCTCATGACTTCATCACTTGTCCAAGGGCCCCTCTCCCAATACCATTATTTTGGGGAGAGGCATTCAACATATGAATGGGGGGAAAATAGGGCACAAATATTTATATCATAGCAAGTTCTAAAAAAGAAGTCCACTAATCAGAATTTGGAAAGTCATATTTATTCTTACTAATACAGCCAGGATGGGAGCCTTTGCCTCCTGCCTTCAGAGTCAGGGATTTTAACTATTATGCTTTTGGCTCCAACAGTAATATGGAAAATAGGAGATCCTGGAGGATGGGAGATATAATTGGAGATTCACATAATTGACTAGGGAATGATGTGTACTTAGAAAGAGAGTGCAAAAGACACCCATTTCTTGGTCCAGTAGGCAATTCTTTGGGGCGTATAATGTGTGAAATAAACTTTTGGGTATGCAAGACTGCTTTGTGGCAGACAAATCCTTTGGCTGAAAATAATTTTCACATTTGAAAATAACAATAGCATCTATTGTTTGGCATTGGGAGACAAATATACACTGGAAAGAGTTTGGTAGGAAGTGTGAAAACTAAGAATTGTAGGTCCAGGAACTCAGAGAGAAGGGAATCACACTGAGTCCTACTTAAAGCTGCTTATATTCTGATTAAAACAGTAGGGATGGATTGAGGGATCTGGGGAGAAAGTGGTAGTAATAGCAGAGAAAATGAGCCCAGCTTTTAGCATTCCTACAGCGCTGAAAAATATAAGTCATGTGTTATAAGTTACTAAAAAGCAAGTACTTAGCAGAATGAAATTCCAGAAAGTAAGAAATTAGAGAAGTAAACCTAAAAGATGTTAGGAAAAGGGAAAGGATAGTCATAATCCAAATGAAACAATAGAGCAAAAACTGGAAGATGCTAGAAGTAAAAGCAATATTTAATTAATTTTAATAAATATAAGTGTAATGATGCTCTAAATATAAGAAGACTGTTGGAAAGAGACAGAAATGTGCATGCTCCTTATAAAAAGAAAATGTTAACCCAGAAGACAAAAAAGACGAAAATAATAGCAGGAAAATATACACAATTTGAATAAATACCAAAGAAAGTGATATAACTTTTCCAAAATTTAAAGAGTAGACTAAAAATAGAGTAATAATAGTAATAACATAGTTATTCATAGTCTTAGTGAACATTGTTCACTCAATAAATTTATAAATATAGTCTCTCAATAAATAAAAATCAAGCATGAATTTTAAAATAAGTTAGGGATCAGAAGATTTAAAGCACAGCATAAACTGCATGAAATTATTAAGAAGAATACAGGATGGAATAATTTCAAGATACGTACTTTTTGTAACTGCAGAAGCAACAATTAACACATTTTCCACAGCATCGACAGTAACACATGTCTCAAAAGGTGTCAATGGATGGAAATATCATAAATTATAGTTTACCCATAGTCAAATTAAGCTAACTATTAATAATGTGAAAGTAAATAAAAACATCTATGAATTTGGGAAATAGTTGATGTATTTAAAAAGGAAACAATGGAGCATTTCCATGGAAAACTAAAGGAGCATTTTTCAATGAAAATTAAATTAAAAAATATTTCCTCCCCCAAGAGGAGAAACATGGACATGCATTGAAAGAGATAAATATTGTAAAAGTGTCAGCTTTCTATAATCGATACCTTTAATATTACCCTAATGAAAATAACCGTTACATTTTATTAATAATGGATAAGTAGACATAAAACCTTAGGTTAAAAAAAGAGACAAAAATACTCCATGCAAATCTAAAGAAAAAAAAAGTTAAATAACTTCTGTTACTTACTTACTGTAAGTTAAGAATTAGCATAAAATTAAATCATAAAACATCTTTTTGAAATAGGAATATTGCAATAGTAAGCAGAAGGAAATTAATTGAGAGTTATGTGCATACAACATTAATTCCAACTTATTATATTAGTGCAATAATGAAAAGTGGCCTTTTCTATATGGAGCTCAGGTAGTTCAACATCCTTGCTGGAAAAGAGAGAAGAAAACTTGATTATTTTTCGAAAGTGTTATAACATGGAATTATTTTTGCTGGATTATGGATAGAAATATGAATGATAATAAAACTTCTAGCATATAATACAGAATTTTTTTCATGAATTCAGAGTAGGTAAAGATGTTTTCAAGGTACACAAATTAATCACAAACCACAAAGTAAATTATATTCTATTAAAATTAAAACATATTTTCATTGAGAGACAGCATTACAAAATTGAAAAGACCAGTCATTATGTAGAAGGCTGTGGTGCCTATGAATTTAATAGAAACACTTGTAACCAAGAATTTTCAAAAAAATATTAAAGACAGAAATTAAAATGGCAAAGTGGTTCAAAGACTGGAGGAAGCTTTTGACCACATAGGATATGAAAATGGAAAATAAGTACATAAAAAGTAAAAAAAAATATTGACAGTATTTTCATTTGTATCATTTTGTTTTGTTTTTTGGTACTGGGGATCAAATTTGGGTCCTTGGGCTTGCAAGGCAGGCAGCAGAACCACTGAGCCAAATCCCTGGCCCTAAGAGTACTGACTTTTATGAGTCACCAAGAAGTACAAGATTAAAGTGAGAAGGAAGATTTTTCTCAGATTTACTATATGATAAGGACACAGTGCCAGATGTTGGAGAGCATGTGGAGTAACTGAAACTCACACAGTACCATAAAACGTGGAGGATCAATAAAGCTCTTTATGTCCAAAATGGACCAGTTACCATTCCGTTCTTGGATATGTGAACAGAAATGGGTAAGCATACTTACGTACAGATATGCATATGAATTTTCATGGCAATATTATTTGCAAGAACCTAAAACTGAGAAAAACCCAAAGGCTCATAGTACAATAGATAAATTCTGATGTATTTATGCATAAAGTTGTTATGTTTTGGCATAACTATATCACAAAATGAGTGAAGCTCATCCTATAATTACAGATAATGAAAGACAGATCCAGATGAGATAGCATATGATTCCATTAAAGAGTATTTCAAAAACGAGTAAATCTAATCTCTTGTGATATAAATCATGATGTTACATAGTTTGGTAGACAGCATTGACTGGAAAAGCCAAAAAGGTGTTTCTGGAATATGGCTAATGTTTTGTCCTAAACTGACTGCCAGTTACCAAAGTGCATTGAAGAAAATATGTACTACTAAAAAGTCATTAAAAGGAAAGCTTATTAGGGCATTTACGCATGATTTGTATATTTTTGGTATATACGCTTATATCAATGCAAAAATGTCCTTAAAACTCCTGTGAAATAACATAAAATGTCTGTAGACAAAGCACATGATTAACAGTGGTACTAGCACAAGCTGAAGCGCATTTATTCCTTCATAGCCTTGAGTCCCATTTTAGCCACAGCTGAAGCAAACAGAGCTCAACAACCAAAGTTTCAGTGTGGGATCTGATGACTTTGCTCTGACCTCCTGGGCTCTTTTTCAATCTTATTTCATGCCTTAGCTAATATATTTTTTTAAAAATTCCTTGCCCCAAAGGATAAACAAGTTAATATTTACTAGAGCCATGAGTTAAAGCAAAAACTGGTCTACATTTAGAGTAGAAGGTATCCTATTTTTTCTCAGTGGTCTCAAGTCTATATTTTATTGGTGTAAGTGCTACATCCTTGAAAACTGGTACATATACAAAGACTTATACCTATCATTACTCTCTGTCCCTTCCCTTCACACCCTCTCATCTTCCCCCTTATCCAGGTCAGCTTCCCGGCTCCACAAAATCAACCTTCCCCTTCTTACTATCGCTTTTTCTTTTGTTCTTTCAATTATTTGTATTTTTGGCCTCTTACAGAAGAAAAAAACAAGTGGTATTTAAGTTTCTGCACCTGATTTTTTTTTCACTTAGCATTATTGTCCCTAAATCCATAATTTTCCTATGAATAACTCAAACGTATGTTTCTTTATGGCCGAATAGTAATCTATTGCATATCTATATATTTATATACTTCACTCTCTGTCTCTATCTTGTCCCCTTTTGACATCTCCTTCTCTGGGTTATTTACACAGTTGTGCTTAGAAAAGTAAAAAATGAAAAAGAGACAAAGGAAAGAGAGGTGGGTGGGAGGGAGAGGGCAAGAGAAAGAAGAAAAACAGTTCAGACATAGTCCTGGATATGTAGTCATAGCTCCAAGATTCATAATTAGTGCTTTTTAACCAATCTATTAGATTTCAATTTAAAGACATTTTTTTCTCTGGGAATTTTCCCATCATAGATTAAGTCTTCAAATGCATACTCTAAACAGCTTTCTTTTTCTACCACTATTAATAAATGTTGTTCATTTCATTATTATATCTTTCCTTTCTGGATTAGGGAACAAATGAGAGATGGATCCTTCTTACTTTATTATTGGGTTCTCAGTATTCAGTCCAGTTTTCATGATTTATTCAAATACATATCATTCAATTAATGGGTGAATTACAAAATGAAGAGCCTCACCTGGCTTGTGGACTTTTCAGTATCCTTTTTTGCCTATTTGAAGACTTAAAACTTGACATTTCCAAACTTGGAAATAAATCTGTAGGCTTCACTGACATTCGACAAACCCAAGCAAACAAGCTCTCCGAATTCAAGCCTGAAGTCAAACTGTTTCTTAGTCATTAATTTACAATCTCTGTTTCTAGCATTTCCAAATTCTAAGGCAGACTTTCTCAAGCTCAGCACTAGTTTATATCATTCAGGGTTAGATAATTCCTCATTGGAGAGATCACCTGAGCTTTGTAGAACATTTAGCAACATCGTAGTAGCCCTTGTCTCCTGTGTGTCAGTTACAGCACCTCTGCTCTCTCTTGTCCCTCCAGTAATGTCACCCCAGTATGCATGGAGGTCAACAGAGATGGCTCAGGGGTCAAAATCACCCCCCTTTTCAAAGTCCTGATGCGAGGGGAGTTCCACTTTTAAACAATGACATATAATCACACTTTTGTCCCAGTCCTCAAATGCTTGGTTTATATATGCAGATCCTTTGTGTGTGCAGGTGGTCAGGAAGTGATGCTCAGGTAATGGTTTCCTCTGGGTTGGGAAGTGGCTGAGTAAACTGTGCCTCCGTAGCTTCATAACAACTTTTAGTTAAAAACAAAGTGCTGTTGGAGGGGATGGTGTGGGCTCCAGAGAATTTGGGAATATTGGTTATTATACATAGTATTTTATTTTCCTAAAGTGTCTATGTACATATTTTTTCAAGTCTAAATAATAGGATTATCTTTTCTTCAACCATCACATTGAGACTCTGTTTGATGCTTTCCTTAAACAGCTCAACAATCTCTGTAGGCTAGTTAGCTGTGGGAAATGGAAAAATAACCAAGAAACAGGAGCCTTTTATTTTACTTTACCTTTATTTCTTTGACTCAAACTGCTTCTGTGTGAGTGTGAATACCTATATACAACAAAGGGAAGTAACATTAGGAGACAAAAGGAAATTTCCATTTTCAGAAATTATCACAAAGTAAAAAAAAAAGCTTGAATTGCCATGGAAACAGTCTAGTCACATCATATTGAATGGTTATTTTTCCAAAAGAGTCCTTGAGACATCTTTTGTTTCTTTGAAAGTGGGTGGAGATGGGTCATGCATTTCAGAAAGGAGGGAGATGAGGGATTTTCCATCCCTGTCATTCAAAAAGCTGGCATCTGCTGAGGGCTACATATTTATCTGCTTCATTCTGAATAATTTTTTTTACCCTGGATGATTTGAATAGATGTTTTTCCAGGGAAGAATGGCAAGAGGTGGAAAAGTGCAGAATGTCTTTGAAAGTGAAGATACTTCATTTTAAGGCACACTGTGTGGGAATACTGTGAGGGAAGTGGAGAGAATCTGAGTACCTGATAATATACCAGAGCTGAGCTGTGCTTTTCTTCCTGGTCTGAAAATCTATGTACTGTGAATCTGAAACCCGCTCCCAAGGCCAGTATTCGAATCTAGGAATTAGACTCTAGGTCGATATCGTTTCCCTTTCAGTTGCTGAAAAGAGACTCACGAGTTAACCTACTTGTTTCTGGACTCATTTCTGCTCAATTATTGTTCTAATGAGGCCAGAATGTTCTTTTTACAGTGCATCTTGGATCTTCTTGGTGCATTTATTCATTGCTATCAATCCAAATGATAGTCTACCATTTTTCATCATGATCACACGGGCCCTGAAAACCATTTCAGGTTCATATTCATCTCTGATCCTCTTATACTCTAAACTGCAACAAGACTGAGTTCACCTCATGTTTTAAACTTATCATTTTCTCTCACATTTAGCCTCTCTTTATTTCTCAATGCTCCAAGGCTAAGAAAATTTTACATATTTTTTTCTTTTCCCTCCTATAACTTTTCACGCCTTTCTGTACTCTTCCCTCCTACAAAACTACCTTTTTTGCTCCAGACAAGAAATTAAAAGAAGCGTTGTTTTATTTATATCATTTTTTCTATATATATTGTCTTTAGTTCCTAATATCAACGGAAGAAACTGATGATCTGTAATTGATTGTTTTTTTGTTTGTTTGTTTGTTTCTTAGGAAATGGCATCATTGCAGTTTATTATAACTGATTGTAATTGATTGTTGAATGAATAAAATATATGAACAAGTAAATGAATTCATGACATACTAAATCCCCAACATTTTATTCCCATCATTTAGACCTATGTTCCTGTATCTCAATTCTACTTTTGCTTATATACTCAACTCTTGAATTCAAATATTTCTTGGCCATTGAACATTCTTCCTTATCCTTTTCTCTATGCTTTCTTCTTCTTTTAATGCCTTCTTTTCTAGGTCCCTATTTTTGCCGCCTTCTTTCTTCAATCCTTCTTTCTTTCATTCTTTTTTCTTTCTTTGTCATTCTTTTTTTTTCTTCATTTAACACATTTACTGAATGTCTGTCATGTTCTAACTTCCATGCTGGACCCTGAAGAACTGGGTGTAAATTCTAGGGGACAGACAGAATCAAATAAATATAAAACTAACCGCAGAGACTCATGCACTAAAGGATAATAGGCATACTTCATTAGAGAATAAACAGAGGAGGGCTGCCGTATGTTGTGTGACCAGAGAAGACTTGTCTGAGCAACTGTAGGGCATTTAAATTATAAAAGACGAAAATTTTCTGAGTATGGGAAAAATTGAAGCAAAAATATTTCAAATGGGAAAAGTGCATACAAAGACCTTCCATAAGGAAGAAATGAAAGACAGCAGCCTACATCATAAGGAAGACTTGCAAAATGGATGAAAAGGAATGTAGAGAGGTTGTCAGAAACTTGGGAGCCAAATTTGCCATGCTTTTTTTGTTTGTTTTTTTGCCTGAGATTCAAGGAGTTTTGTTTTTTTTTAATATATAAATAAAAATAAATTTAGTAAATGCTTTCACTTACCTATTTAAGCATCATTCCTTTTGTTTCCTCAGTTTTCTTATTAGAGCCCTGTTCTTGCCAGAATTGCAGCCCTAAGGACAGTTTCTGTCAGTTATGAGGAAAACCTGATTAAACTGATAAGACACCACTAAATATTTTTTTAACAACAGCTAACTTCAGTGTGTCTAAATGCTGAATTGTCAACTTTTGCAGTATCAATAATCCTGTGGTGGCCATTTTCAGGCCAGTGACGACACATGAACTGACAAAAATCTTTAGAAAATAAGAAATAAATTCTCATGAGTCAGCACAACCGAACCTGGCCACACACTGTTAATCAGCCTTCACGTCACTGAAACACAATATCCAACACCCACAACTCCAAGGAAGAGAAGTTACTAGGCTCATGTTTCTAGAGATTCAGTCCATGGTTAATTGGCTACAAGGCAGAAACAGGGTGGTGGTAGAGCATAATGGAAGAAAGCTGCTCAACCCATGACAGCAAGGGAGAAGGGTGAGCCATGGAGGAAGATATATTCTCTAAAAGAAAGGCTCCCAGTGGCACAACCTTCCAACTAGTCACCACCTTCTCACAGTGCATTCGTCTGTGAATTCAGAATGAGTCCAATAATGACTACAAAGCCCCACTGATCCAGTTACCTTTCAAAAGGCCCACCTCTGAATTCTGGAGACTCTGGGGGGATATTAGATCGAAACAATAACACCCTAGGGCCGGGGGTTTAGCTCAGAGGTTCCGACGCCTGCCTCACAAGAGCAAAATCCTAAGTTTTATCCCAGGTACCAAAGATAAAAATTTAAAAAACCACACTGAAAACTCATTAAAATAACTTCATCCCTTTAAAAATGATTCATATAGAAATGAGCAAAGGACAACTTTCAGCGAGATGGATGGAGCAACAGGCACGAGGAAGGGCTAAGAGATGTTTTCTTATTCATGTAAAGAAGCTTGTAGGAAGGAAAGATCTCTTCCTCCATGGGTAAAATTCATGTTATCATGTAGAACATGCAATCCTGTCAGCTCTAACATTTAGCCCAAACCTTATTGCTTTTAAAGCGTCCTGAATTGGGGGAATCTATTTTAAGCATTTTCTGTTGGGGCTTAGGAATCTAAAGGGCTCCTTCTCATTCTGGTCAGTGAGTATCAGAGCACTTCCAGAGACATTCAGTAGAAACCCAGAAAATCTCTGTATGTTTCATATGGGAAAATGGAGAAGAAAAATAATATGCTTTGTAAGGTATCACACAGTTTTTTAGTGACAGGATTAACTGTAGAACTCATTTATTTTTTAAATTCATTATATATTTCAATGTTTAATATTACTATTTTGTCTCCTGGACTACCATGGAAACGCAAATTTTAAGCAGTATAAGATAGGAAATGGAACAAGTATGGGGACATTTTGAATGTGTATTGAAGATTCCGTAGCGTTTTTGTTAGTCAGAGCCTAAATTAAAATTAAATACTAGAAGGCCGGGAATTTAGCTCAGTGGTTAGACCAGCTGCCTTGCGAGCACAGGGGCCGAGTTCCATCCCCAGTACCAAAAATAAATAAATAAGTAAAATAAGATAAATACTAGAAATATTTAAATATGGAAGGGCATTCATATTAATCAGTTGCATAGAATGCTCAGTTTCATTGGGTCTTCATGACATTAATTTTCATATTGAATGTTTATATTTTTATTATTGGGAAATATACATAGGGAAAAATTCACATGGCAATTATGAAGCTCAATTAATTTTCACTAACTGTACATTTATTCATATAATTACCATGAAAGCTACAAACAGAACATTTATAGCACCCTTAAAATGCTGTGTCCCAAAACCCCACCAAAAGTAGCATTTTACTGACTTGTAATTCTGCAATTAATTCTGCTTTTTTCGAACTGTTCATACATTTTGTCAGGTGGAATGTCCTATTTTCTGTCTCTTGTTTTCTGGTTCCATATTTTATCTATCACTTTACTTTGCTGCATGTAACAATAATTCTCCCCCATGACGGCTAAACGGTACTGTTTGGTTTAAAAGTATCACACATTAATCCACTTCGGATGGATATTTGAATTTTTACCAGCTTGTGGTGATAAAGAATATATTAGTAGGCAGGTACATATATTTTTGTATATCTCTTTCTTTGGTCATTTACCTATTTCCTTTTGATTTACAAGGTGTGGTCAAAATGGTTAATAGCTAAACTAAATTCTTTTCATTGCAAAAAATACATCGCCATGAATCCTCCTCAAGATACTCCCATCCTGGCAGCACATTTATTCAGTCATTCTTGCCACTTTCCAGAGTCTTTCTGGAAGTCCTTTTTCTGAGTGATTTTAGGAGTTGTGATGAAAAAAAAAATACGTTGAATCCTTCTGCCGTGTGCCATTCCTAAGAAAGAGAGGCTGACCAAAACATCATGGTGTTTGCTCATCCGCCTTATTTACCATGTCTGCCGGCTTCCTGGTCTTTCTTAAATTCAAAACGACAGTGAAAAGCAAATGTTTTAAATCCTTCCTGCATATCAAGGCAGCCATGCCAGCACAACAAAACAGGAAAGTAAAAAGTCCAGGAAAGTAAAAAGTCCAGAACAGCTTCAGAAAGTGACAAGAGGAATGAAGTGTGTCCAACGCAAAGGGGGGCTTTGGGCGAGAGATCAATGGTAATGCATCCTTTACGGTAGTAATTTTTTAATTGAAAAATTCACTGAGTATTTTTTAATGAAATTACTATTTAATTCTGCTCCATTGCTTGACAATTGAACTTACTACTAAAAATTGTGCAACAAGCATGTTCTAGTTAAGATGTTCCTTTCCGTAACGGTGCCCAGTGCCATGATTTAAATATTTTTATCACCATTTTGAAATTAAGATGCCATACTGTGTATGCCTTTGAACTGCTGCCCCATCTCTACCACCTCTTCTTTCCCCCAAAAGGTAAAGCATCTCTTCTAGTTATCTGCATTTTCTGTAAATTTTTCTTTATTTCTCAGTACAGAACTTCACCAGCAGTTACAGCTGCCTCTTTGTCAGAATCTGCTCCGGATACTTTTTGTTTCTGTCGGTACTTCTTAAAAAATATTCTAGACACCATAAGAACTTGTCAGATTCAACATAAACTTAGAACACACCCTGTATAAATAGGCACAAAGATTCTGGGTTAGGTTACCCTGTAATTACATATTCCTATTTAGTAAATAACTTCCAAATGGTTTTCAAGAATGGTTTTACTGTTCTAAACAGGCACCATTCTTTATCTATTGATTCTTTCTCTTTCCCTTACAGTCTTCTTTGTACTCACAGGTCTTTTCACTCTCCTCATACTCTGAAGTTCAGGCTGATTTTGAACTCACTATGTAGCCCAGAGTAGGCTTGAACTCAAAGTTGATCCTCCGACCTCAGCCTCCTGAGTTCTGGGATTACAGGCATCTGCCACCACTTCTGACAAGAAGTAGTGTGTTTTTGATAATTTCTAATAAGACTTTAAAATGATAGCTATGATGGCAGCAGATACAGAAACACCTCTCATGTGTACTTAGTATTACACTTTGTACCCAGTTTTTAATTCTAATCTTCATTTAATTCTTAGCATATCAGTAAGAGAATCAGAATAGGTAGTATAATCCCAGTTTACATTTAAAGAATTACATGTTCACTAGCACTGTGCAACTTACTTATTATCACCTACCTATTCATTGCTTAGTGAAATCTATGTCAGGGGTAGGGTATCTTGGATTCAGTCTGTTTACTTGTCCTGCAAGACATCACTTTCTTTCTCTCTCTAATTGGTATTGTTCTGAAACACAAGACTCAACATCCTGCTCTAAAGCTTCAAGAGAAAAAAAATTTTTTTTTTCTGATTCTCTACTGGGATACAGCAGCCTACTCATTTTTGTATGAGTCTTCCAGACTCCTGTTTTGATTTAGGGTGTCTTACTCTCTTGTTCCCTGAGAACAACACAAAATAATGGATATCGGCTCAGTTTGCAAGCAAGGAGCCAGGATTCTGCCTCTTATTAGTATGTGGCTCAGGTTCTCTCTTGGATCCATATGTCCTCACCCAAAGAGAGGATCAGTGAAAACTGAGTATTGTGTTCTTCAGAAGGCTGAGTGAATCTGTGTAGCTTCCAGAGTTACATAAAGGTGGAATTTTATTAATGGATGTTATGTTTTCCCAAGGTCCTCTATGTCTTCCTTGATAAACCACAGTTGTCGCAGAGACGCTTGTCATTTCACAGGCTCTCACATCTCATTTCTATGTTTTCCGCCAAGCCTCAGACCTACCTGTTCCAGCACCAGGCAGAAGAGATCTGTGAACACAGCACATTTTAGGCTTATCCAGAATGGTTCCTCCTGACAGACAAATCCCAACATGTCCACTTTGCAGTTCTGTGTAAATTTAATGAGCCAGCTATGAATACCCCAGGTAAACTATGTGAAGTCAAAGATGTCAGCACTAATATCACCTCTTCAGACAGCCCCTTGACCTATATCTTGCTGAACATCATGGCTGATATGTTAAAATGAAAAATATAGGTCATTCTGAATAAATGTATACTTAGAGTGATATCAGGAAAGAAAACTGTACCTTCTGCTCAAATTCATTTGGTTATTTAAAGAGAAAGAACACAAGCATACTTGCATTTTGATACTTCTTGAATTGTTACAAATCCTGCTATCTGTAACAGATGCCTGGCATGCATTGAGTCTAGTTTCAATCTTCAGCCTTGAAAAAAAAATGTGTGTCCTCTAGTCTCCTTGGTTATGGTGGAGAAATGTCTCTCTGAATGTGGTTTCTTCAGCTCTAAAGTGAAGTAATTGGGAAAATTCTTTGGTCTACTTATTCATTTCATGATTCTTAAAAACACAGATATCACAAGATGTGTCATGTCTCGGAATAGACACAGTAGTTTATGTTTTACTAATGAAGATAGTTTGATGTTGTTTATATGAGAATGTGGGACCACTGGGCCAATAATAATAATGAAGACTAAATACTTAAATACTTAAGTCTTAAATACTAGGGGCAAAGTTAGAACCCAGATTTCACTGTTATCAAAGATGCATTGGGCTGGGAATTTAGCTCAGTGGTTCGGTGGTCGGTGGCCTGCTTTGCAAGCACAAGGACCCGAGTTCAATCCCCGGTACCAAAAAAAAAAAAAAAAAAAAAA
>NW_022900948.1:33929097-33945644 GCF_012274545.1 Fukomys damarensis
AAAAAAAAGCATTGTCTCTCTAAATTGAATTCTTACTACCATGATCTTTTTCTATACTTTTTTGTTTTCCAGCAAATAAATATGAATGGTTCATGAAAATTTCTCCTGTAATAAGAAAACCTACTAGGTAGTGTCTGTTGAAGAAGCTGTGAGTAGTACATTGGGAGTCTCAACTGTTACAACAAAAACTCTAGAGAGAGAAAAATTGACCTAAAAGTTCAACAGAAGAAAATCATTGCTGGGGAACTTACTGAAAAAATGAAGATATTTAGTCAGGGAAAGAAACAACTTGGGAGAAATGTGACCACCTCCTCCAAGTAGGTGTAGGGTTGCCCTAGAGAAAAATGAAGAATTTTATATTCAGTGTGACCCAAAAGTGGGAGTAGGACAGAGGCGAGGGGATGTATTAGGTGAAGAGCACTGAATGAGGCGGGATAGAGCTCAACTCCAAATCTAGCACCTACGGACTGTGACACGCTCTAAAATTGTCAAGCCTAACGTTCACACTGTGGGAAAAAAAAAAAAAAGGTAAAACCTAAACTCACAGTTCCATTGTAGAAATTAGAAGAACACATATATGTGAAACACATAGTACTGTATCTGGAAAATAGTGAGAGCTAACTCAGTGGTGTTTGCCTTCCTGAAACGTTTTGTTTCGTGACTTTGAACAGTCCGACTTCTCTTGGCGGTCCTTTCCTGCTCCTCTCCTTCCTTCTCCCCTCTCCTCCCCGCCCTTTCCCGTCCTTCACCTCTCCTTTCCTCTCATCTTCTACCCTCCTCTTCCCACCCCTCTCCTCTCTTCTCATTTTCATTCTTTACGCATTCCTTAACCTTTTCCGATCCTCTGTTCTCTCATAGAAATTTGTCTCCCACACTTACGGAGGAAAACATTCAGGCACTGATGTGATTTTAACGATTAGTTCATCCACTCAAAGTTCCTAGAAAATCTGACAGATAGTAGGGTGGAGATGTTAAAATTTGCTGGGGCTCCACATTTCTTTATGGTTCATGACAATTGGCTGAGATTGCTGTATTCTTAACCCCCAATTCCCAGGCACTTGTACCAAGTGTTTCTGGAGCGGCCATGAGACCTGTGGCTAAGACTGGTCAAGTAATTGAGTTTCATCCATACCATTCACCATCACTGAAATTGTCTTATGCTGAATAGTAGTTTTCTGGCTGGAAATGTGAAAGCCAAAAGTCACAGGAAGACATATTTTGATGGTCCTGGGTAGAAAGGGCACTAGGTAAAAAGGTGAAGATGCTGGGAGGCAAATTCTGTGAAATTTAGGTAGGGCCAGATGGCAAAGTCTTTGGAATGAGTAAAAGCAAGCATGTTTCCAGAAGATTTTTTAAAATTCTTACTAGTACATGTCTGCAGTACGTAATGATTGCATGCACAGTAGCGGACTGGTATGTGCACATTAACATTTAAATTTCCTGCTTTCCTCGCCTGCCTCCACCTCCTTTTATTTTTCCTATGTCAGATTAATTTATGTATTTTATAAGACCTTATAAAGTTCATAATCATACATGCATATCGAAAAACCAGACTATTAGACCAAAAATATGTGAAATATATAAGACAATTTTACTAAGTGAAGATACATTTCTAAATAAATTATTCATGCTGGATCGTATACCTTTGGGGTTTTTTTCTCCTATTTTTCCTACTATCTGTCTTTTATTATGTATATTGAATGTTTTCTCATTGAGTTTATTGATAATTTTTACTTATACAGTGTAGCTAACAGTCATCATTAGTATGTTGTATGTTTACATGATGTATCTTGCTTCTTATTTTTTCCCCATACTCCTGCCCTCCCTTCACCAGTTTCACCCTTTTACAAAGACTTTGTTTCCATTTTTTTCTTTTCTCATGTTTTTTCATTGCCTTTCCTTTCTTTCTCCTACCCTACCCACTTCCCCTACTCCTTTAGCACATTTCTTCCTATTTCACATTATCAATTATACAATTTGAACCATATTTATACTTTTAGTTTTTCACACCAGAGAAACTATTCAGTATTTACACGTGTCCTATTTATTTCACTTAAGAGTATGGCCTCAGGCCAGAGATTTAGCTCAGTGGTGCCACCACCAGCCTCCCAAGTGCAAATACCCAAATTCAATCCCTAGCACAAAAAAACAAAAAACAAAAAAACAACCAACCAGCAAACCAACCAAACAAACAAAAGTGTATGGCCTCAATATGCATTCATTTTCCTATGAATGGCTCTAGTTTCTCATTCTTTATGGCTATTACTTCATTTTTTAGAAAAACCAGTCTTTATCCAGTCTCCACTTGATGAACAATTGGACTATTTCCAAGTTTTAGTTATTATGAACTGTGCCACTATAAACATGGGTGAGCATATATTGCTGTGGTATGATTCTTTTAATTCTTTTAGAAAGATATACAGAAGAGGGATGGCTGGTTCAAATGGAAACTCTAATCCTAGTTCTTTGAGGTATCTCCATATTGACTTCCACAGTGGTTGCATTAATCTGCCAGTAATATTCAATATTTTTTCATATATCTATTTGCTGCTTTTCCTTCTTTGTTTAAGACATGTCTGTTCATTTCATCTACCCATTTTTGAATCAGGTCTTTATTCTTGGGGAGGATCTGACTTTTTGAGTTCTTTATATATTCTGGAGAGTACGCCTCTGTCTGAGGCACAGCTGGTCAAAATTTTCCCCACATTGTAGGTTGACTCGTAGCTCTGTTTGTGGTTTCTCTTGCACTACAGAAGCTTTTTGATAAGATGAGATCCCAGTTGTTGATCCTTTGTGGTAGTTCCTGTGTTACTGAGGATTTGTTCATAAAGTCTTTTCCTATGCCAATATTTTCAAGAGTTCTACTTAACTTGTATTCCAGAAAGTTTAGTGTTTCTGTTTTAATATTGATATCTTTAATCCACTTGGATTTTAGTTTAGTGCATGGTGAAAGATAAGGTTTTAGTTTTAATCTTTGACAGGTTAAAATCCAGTTTTTCCAACACAATTTATTGAAGAGGCTATCTTTCCTCCACTGAGGATAGCTGGCCCTTTTGTCAAAGGTGAGTACATCTGAAGTTGTTTCTGTACCTTCCAATCTATTCCACTGATCCTTGGGTCTGTTTCTTTGCCAGTACTATGCTATTTTTATCATAGTGGCTTTGTTTGGAGATTGTGAACCCCCCCACCCGTTTCATGTCTCTGTTGCCTAGAATAGCTTTTGCTCTTCTGGGTCTCTTTTTGTTCCAAATTAATTTTTGTATTGTTTCTCTAGTTCTGTAGACTATACTATTGGAATTTCAGTCAGGATTTCATTGACTGTATAACAGCTTTGGTAGTATGGCCATTTTTGCTAAGCTAATTCTTCCTACCCAAGAACAAAGGATGACTTTCCATCTTCTTATAGCCTCTTCTATCTCTTTTTTTCAGAGTGCTATAGTTTTCAGTGTAGTCGTCTTTTACTTCCTTCTTTAAACTGATTCCTAGATACTTCATCTTTTGGATGATTTGTGAAAGGAATTATTTCCCTAATATCTCTCTCAATGAGTCTGTTATTTGTGTATAAGAAGGCTATTGATTTTTGAGTGTTGACCTTGTATCCAGTTACTCTACTGAATCTGTTAATTAAGTCTAGAATTCTTTTGGTAGAGTTTTTTTTGTTTGTTTGTTTGTTTGTTTAGGACTGCTATGTAGAGTATAATATCATCAGCAAATAATGAGAGTTTAACTCCTTCCTTTGCTATCTTTATTCATTTTGTTTATTTGTCTTGTCTAACTGGTGTGGCTAATGCTTCTAGAACTATATTGAACAGGAGTGGTGATAGTGGACATCCTTGTCTTGTTCCTGATTTTAGCATGAAGGTTTTTCAGTTTGTGGCCATTTAATATGATGTCGGCTGTTTGTTTTTCATAGATAGCCTTTATCAAGTTGAGATAAAGACCATCTATTCCAATTTTCTACATAGTTTTTTTTTTATCATGAATGGGTGTTGAATTTTGTTGAATGCTTTTTCTGCATCTATTGAAATGATCATGATTTTTGTCCTTGACTCTGTTAACATAATGTGTTACATTTATTGATTTATGTATGTTGAACCATCCATGAATCCTGGAATAAATCCAACTTGATCAGGGTATATGATCTTCTTGGAGATCCTCTGTATTCTGTTTGCTAGTATATAATTGAGGATTTTTGCAACTATTTTCTTTAGGGAGATTGGCGTGTATTTTTCTTTTTTGGTTGGGTATTTCCCTGGTTTTGGAATCGAAGGAAAACTTCCTTGCAGGAATGAATTTGGAAGTATTGCTTCCCTTTCAATTTCATTGAACTTTTTAAAGAGTAGTGGCAATATTTCCTCTCTAAATATTTTGAAGAATTCAGCAGTGAAGCCATCAGAATCTGGGCTTTTCTTTGTTGGTAAATTTTTAATTATATTTTCAATTTCACTGATTGTAATTGGGGTATTTAGAATTTGTTTATCTTCTTCATTCAACTTTGGTAACATATTTATCTAGGAATCTGTCCATTTCTTCTGTGTTTTCCATTTTATTAGAGTACAAGTTCTCGAAGTAGGTATTGATGATGTATTGGCATAATCCTTTTTTAGTAAGAACTGACTAATTTCTTCTTTAATTTCCCCTGTGACCCATTGATTGTTAAGGATAGTATTGTTCAATTTCTATGTATTTGTGAAGTTCTTGCGGTTTCTTATGCTATTCATCTCCAGTGTAATTGCACTATAGCCTGATAATATATATGGGATGACTTCAATTCCTTTGTATTTATTTTAACATTTTCTATGAGCTAGTATGTTGTCTATTTTGAAGAATGATCCATGTGCTGCTGAAAAGAATGTGTATTGTGATTTTGTGTTGTAGAATATTCTATTAAGTCCATCTGTTGAAAACTTTGGCTCAGTTCTAGTATTTCCTTGTTGAATTTTTTTGTTTGGATGACCTGTCCATTTGTGACAGTGGGGTATTTAGGATCCCCACTACCTTTGTATTAGTGTTATTTGTTTTTTTCATGTCTGTTAATATTTAGTTTGTTTAGTTGGGGGCATTAATATTTGGTGCATATATATTTATGTTTGCCATCTCTTCCTGTTGAACTATTTCCTTTACAAGGATGTAGTGACATTCTTTGTCTCTCTTAATTAGCATTGGTGTGAAATTTACTTTTTCTTCAAATAAGTTAGACACCCCTGCTTTTTTCTGGGTTCCTGTTGCATGGAGAATTGTTTTCCATCCTTTTACTTTCAATCTCTGAGTTTCTTTTTGAACTAGGTGTGTTTCTTGTATACAACATATTGTTGGATTTTGCTTCTTAATCCATTCTTCCAGTCTCTTTCTTTTGATTGGTGAATTGAGGTCACTAACATTGATGGTTATAACTGAAATGTATTGTCTTACCAATGTCATGTTATTGTCCCGTTGTTGGCTCTTTTTAATTTTTCCCCCTTTCCCTTTTGCTTTGACTAATAGATTTGCTCTGTTGGGCCTCATGTTGTTGTGACCTTTATTGTTTTCTCAGATAATGCTTAGAATGCTTTGGAGGGCTTGTTTGGTATTCATGAAGTTTCCAGGTTTTCTTTGTCATGGAAGTATGTTATTTCCCCATCCATTTTGAATGAGATTTTTGCAAAATACGTTAATCTAGGTTGGAGCTTGTTTTCTTTTAAGGCTTGAAATACCTCACTCCAGGCTCCCTTGACTTGAGGGTATGTGCTGAAAATTCTGCTGTGATTCTGATGAGATTTCCTTTGTGATTTGTTTCTTCTTTTCTCTAACTGCTTGCAGTATTTTCTTCTTCTGTTGAGTTTCTGGTATCTTGACTATTATATGTCTAGGTGTAGTTTTTTTTATCATGGCTATTTGGAGTTCTATATGCCTCATTTATTTGTATGTCAAATGTTTTTGCTCTGAGAAGTTTTCTGTGAACAGTAATTCTGTGAACAGTTTTTTCACATCATTTGTACTTTCCCCTGGTTTTTCATGAACTCCTATCTATCTTATTATTCTTCTTTGTGTCGTCTAGAAGCTGTTGGATTGATTTCTCATGGTCCTTTACTATTTTTAAGGGATCTCTCTTTTCAAGGTCACTCCCTTTCTATCATCTATATCTGATATCCTGTCTTTAGACTGGGTCAGTCTATTGTGTATTACTTTCAATAGAGATTTTTATCTCCTGGATATTTATCTAAGTCTGTTTCATGGATTCCATTTCTTTCCCATACTGGGCACTCATGGCTCTATCATGGTCCTGAACTCATCTACTTTTTTATCTGTTTCTATTCTAGAGTCTCTAATCATGTCTTTCATTGTGCTCACCATTTCTGTAGTGATCTGGGAAATTATTTCTGTTTAGAATTTTTCTAGAGCCTCTTTCTTCTGTTTTGTTACTTTCTGTGCTATCAGTTCAGAGTGTCCTGGTGGTTGATTGTCAGACTTTTCCACCTCATTTCTCCTAGAATTTGCCATTTCTGAGCTGAAACTCTGTATTTGTGCCTTGCTTAAATGTTTTCTTATGTTTATTTTTGTTGATGGTACTGTCTTTAGTTTAATTCCTGTGTTAAAACTTTGATCTTCCATATATAGCTGGCCTTTAGGTTTTGCATCTGTAATGACTTAGAGACACTCTCATTTTCATGATATCAGTAAGGACAAATGATTAAATCAATCACAACTCCTTACCCCAAGTGATACAATCAGGAATACAATAGCATCAAGCATAGTTCAGAAATTGACAATTTGTTGTTAATAATATCAATAGTTATTAAACTAACACCTTTTACCACGTGAATTAAATCAAAATCAAGGACCAGATCAAAATGTGTTTAGAGTTAATAAACTCTTCAATATAGCAGCTTTATCCTTTGGGATACAGGCTTAGAAGGAGTTGGGAAGTGAGGACAAGATAGGAAGAAGGATAGGAGAAGGTCTCAAGTAAAGCCAGAGGACACAGGAAGGTCATGCAAACTCTAGGTGACTGCTGAAGGTAAAAGGAAAAGACAAAGTAAAAGAACAAAGACAAGAATAGGAAAGCTATAAATTGTATTCACTTTCCTTTGAAACTAATGACACTTGAAAAAAGGAAAAAGAGAAAATATGAAAAAGAAAGAATAAATCCAAATTAGGGCAGGAACAGGAATAAAAGGGAGATGAAGAACAATGTGGGAGAGCAAGAGACTGAGTGGGAAAAAGAAGAAAGAGAAATGGAAGAATTCGAAGAGTGGGAAAAATAAAATTTAAAAATTAAAAATAAGAGGAAAAGAAAAAAATAATTTAAAAAATTGAAGGTCCTCCTTCAGATTATGTCTCTACCTGTCACAATACATAATGTGGGCAGCAATGTGCAAATCTAAATCAATTAGTCTCAGCCAGCCAGCAGCGGACCCCTGAGATTCAGGCTGACTTCTGGCTGCAAGGCCCAAGCTAAGCTCCCTGACCTCTTGCAGGGTTAAAATCTGCAAGTTTCTGCTGCAGCTTTTATCTGCCCTTCCCCTGAAGACAGTCCAGGTTCCAATGGAAAGTGGTGATTCCTTCAACTTTCCAACTATGGTGGTCTGATGTACCTTTATTGCAGTTGTTCACTTCTGCTCTATCTTCTGGAGCTCAGTACAATGGGCTTTATGACCACCTGAGAGCGTGGGGGGAGGTTGTAATGCTGTGGGTATGTCCTTGTCAGTCCTCACCAGTCTGCTCCACTTGGAGGTCTGGGGCACTGGGGGCGTATATTGAACTTTTCATACATAAGAGAACCATGCGATATTTATGTTTGTGTGTCTGAGTTACTTCACTTAACACTATGGTTTGAAAGTTGATGTATTTTCCTACAAATGACTCATGTTTATTCCTTTAATGGCAGAGTCATCCTACATTGTGTATAAGTACCATATTTTTCCATTCGTCTGTTGATGGACATATAGGCTGTTTCCAGTATTTTGCTTTCATCAATTGTGCTGCTATAAACATAGGTATACATAGGTAAATGTGGTATAATGTCTTTATCTCTTTTGGGGATATATCTAGAAGGGGAATAGCTGGGTCAAACTGAAATTCTACTTTTAGTTTTTGAAGACTCCATACTGATTTCTGTAGTGGTTGCATCAGATTATGATCACACCAACAGTGGAAAAGAGTTCATTTTACCAATAAGCCACAACAGCATTTGCTATTGGATTTCTTGATAGTAGTCATTTTTTTTCTGAAGTGAGATGGAGTCTCAGTGTAGTTTTAATGTGTTTCTCAAATGGCCAGTGATGTCAAACATTTATTCATGTATTTAGTGCCTGTTTGTATTTCTTCATCTGAGAAATATGTATTCATTTCAGATAACCATTTTTCATTTGAATCTTTAAATTTGGGTTGTCTAGTTTTTTTCTATTTTGAGTTCTCTATATCTAGTATTCTATTTATTTATTTATTTATTTATTTTGGTACCGGGGATTGATATCGCACCTAGTATTTTAGATAATAGTACTTTTTCTGAGGAGTAATTGGCACAATTTTTTCCCATTTTGTAGGTTGTGTCTTCATCCTGTGAGTGTCTTCCTTTGCTGGGTGAAAGCTCTTATATTTAATGTGATTCTATTTGTTGAATCTTGGTATTGGTTTTTGTACAACTGGGGATTAGTTTTATATGACTGGGCATATGTCTTCAAGAGGTTTACCTGTTTGTCTTCCAACAGAGTGTTTTTGTTCTAATATTTAGATATTGGATCCATATTTATTTTATATTTATGCACAGTGAGAAATATGGGTCTAGGTTCAAACTTCAGCATGTGGATATACAGTTTTTCTGGCATTATTTGTTAAAGAGGCTATCTTTCCTCTAACAAATGGATTTCATTCCTTTGTCATAATAACAGGGCCTAATGTGCTTGGAGTTGTTTCTATATCTTCTTTTTTCTTCATTGATACTTGAGTTTTTAGGGTTTTTTTTTATTTCTTTTGCTTTGCTTTTTGGTTAATACCATGCTTTTTTTTTTTTTAATCAGTGTAGCTTTGTAGTGTAACTTGAAGTTCAGAATTGTGGTACCTCCTTGCCTTACCCTTGTTACCCAGAATTAGCTTTTGCTATTATAGGTTTCTTCCGGTTCCATATTAATTTTAGAATTGTTTTTTCCAGTTTTGTAAGAAATATTATTTGTATTTTGATTGTGATTGTGTTAAATCTATGTAACTCTTTTGGAAGTATGGTCATTCTTACTATATTGGTTTTGCCTATCCAGAAACAGGGGATATCTTTCCATTTTCTAATATCCTCTTCTACTTTCTTTTTCAGGGTACTGTGGGTTTTAATATAGGGATCTCTCACTTCCACTGTTAGGTTAATTTCTAAATATTTCATTTTCTTGATTCTATTATGAAAGGTATTGTTACTCTAATTTTCTTCAATAAAATATTGTGTACAGAAACATGATCGATTTTTGACTGCTGACTTTGTATCATGCTACACCACTAAATTTGGTTATTCATTCTAGGAGTCTTTTGGTGGAGTTATGGGGTCTTCTACATAGAGGATCATGACATCAGCAAATACTGATAATTTAACTTCTTCCTTCCCTATCCACATCCCTTTTATTTTTTCTTTTGTGCAGTCCCTCTACTTAAATTTTTGATAACTATATTAAACTAAAGTAGTAATAGTGGACATCCTTGTCTTTTTCTTGATTTTAGAGGAAAAGCTTTCAGCTTCTCTCCCTTTAGTATGATATTGGCAGTTGGTCTGTCATAGATGACTTTTTCAGGTTGAATTAGAGACCATCTATTCCCATTTTCAGTGCTTTAATCATGAATGGATGTTGGATTTTGTCAAATACTTTTCTGTACATCTATTGAGATGATTGTGTGATATTTTTGTCCTAACTTCTGTTGTATGGTGTGTTATATTTATTGATTTGCATAGGTTGATTCATTCCCATATCCTTGGAATAAATCCTACTTGGTTAAGCTGTGTGGACTTTTTGATAATTTGCTGTATTTTCTTTGCCAGTATCTTATTGAGGTTTGCTGCATCTGTATGCATCAAAGATATGGGCTGTAGTTCATTTTTCTGGTTGGGTCTTTTTCTGGTTTTGGAGTCAGGGCATTTCTTGCTTGCAGGAATTACCTTGGGAATACTGCTTTTCTTTCAATTTCATTAAAGATTTTAAGGAGTACTGACATTTGATCTTCTCTAAAGCTGTTCTAGAATTTAGCAGTGAATCTGTCAGCACCTGGGCTTTTGTTATTTTGTAGTGTTTTTTTTTTATTGCTTATTCAGTTTCATTGGCTGATATTGGATTATTCATGATTTTCATAAAATTTCTTGTTTTAGCTTTGATAGATCATATATATATATATAAGATTTTAAGGAGTACTGACATTTGATCTTCTCTAAAGCTGTTCTAGAATTTAGCAGTGAATCTGTCAGCACCTGGGCTTTTGTTATTTTGTAGTGTTTTTTTTTTATTGCTTATTCAGTTTCATTGGCTGATATTGGATTATTCATGATTTTCATAAAATTTCTTGTTTTAGCTTTGATAGATCATATATATATATATATATATATATATGAATTTATCCATTTTCTCTGGATTTTTCATTTTATTAAAGACTCTCAGGGTAGTTACTGATAATCTTCTGGATTTCAGCACAATCCATTGTGATTTCAACTTTTTAATTTTAATGACATGGATTTGGGGTTCTTCTATCCTTATTTTGGTAAGATTACCTAAAATAAATCTTTCAAAGAACCAAATCTTTGATTTATTGGTTCTTTGTAAATTTTTAAATCTCAACTTCATTAATTGCTGCCCTAATCTTTATAATTTCCTTCCTTATACAATTCTTGGGTTTAGATTTTTTTTTTTTGGACCTTGGGATCCATCATCAGCTTATTTATTTAAGCTCATTCTGTGTTTGTGATGCAAGAATTCACTGCTATAAACTTCTCTTTGATGAATACTTTCGTCATATTCCAGAGAATCTAGTGTGTCATGCTGATATTTTAAATTGATGATAGAAGCTGTCTAATTTTATTTCTTTAATTTCATCTATGATCCATTGATCATTCAGGAGAGTATTAATTAATTTCCATGTTTTGCATAGTTTATGTAGCTTCTTTCACTATTGATTTCTGATCATTTTACTATGATTTCACAGTAGATGTGGAATAATTTTCATTCATTTGCATTTAATTAAGCATACTTTATGGCTACTACATGGTCTATCTTGGGAAAAGTCACATGTCACACTGAGAATGTGTATTCTGCTGTTGTTGGATGGAATGTTGTATAGCTATTTATTAAGTCCATTTGTTTAAAGGTTTGGTTCAACTCTGATTTTTTTGCTGATTTTTTTAATCTGGTTGATCTGTCCATTTGCAACAGTGGGGTACTGAGGTCTTGCAGTACTATTATATTGGTGCTCACTTGATTTTTCATGTCTGTTAATGTTGACGAATTGGGTGTGCCAGTATTTGGTGTTTATGTGTTTATAGCTGTTAACTCTTTCTGTTAAATTATTCCTTAATTAATATTTAATAATCTGTAACTCTTCTGATCAATCTTAACTTGAAATCCATTTTATCTGAAATTAGGAGAGCAGCTCCTGCTTTTTTCTGGGTTTCTTTTGCATGGAATAATATTTTCCATCCATTGATTTTTAACCTGTGAATAGCTTTTTCAATTAAATGTGTTTCTTGTGTAGAATATTGCTGGATTTTCTCTCTTGATTCATTATGCCAATCTGTATCTTTTGATTGGAGAATTGAGGCCATTCACATTGAGACTATTGCTGAGATACATTGATTTCTTCCTGTCACTGCATTATTTTCTTGTTGCTGATTTCCTCATTTTTTTTTTCCTTTTTGCTTTGATGTTTATGCTCCCTGGTGTATTCATTCATTTTTGATTTATTGACATTGTTGGTTTGATTGTATCATTCTAGGATATTCTTGGGGTGAAGGGTTTCAAGCTCTAAAAGATAATAACTTCCAACCCTGATTTCATGTATCCTGAAAAACTTTACTTTAAAATTGATAGAGAAATAAGATCGTTCTCTGACAAGAAGCATCTCAAGAAATTCATGGCTACCAAATAACAATAACATTTTTCTTCTTAATATCGAGTGACATGAGAATAGCAATTTGGTGTAAAGAGAGTAGTTATACCCTAGATTTATATCCTGACGCTTTGTCTTCACTAGATATGTAGACTTCGGAAATCTGTTTAATTTTAGATCTTATCATGGGTGCAGACTAGCAAAACTGTCGAGAGAATAGATGCTGAATCTCCCAGCTTAACTCTGGAGCAAAGCTTTACCTGTGCCAACTACAGGCCTATGGGAATCGCACACCATTTCTGAGTCTCAGTTTCTTTTTCGATAAAATGGGCACATGACAATAAATGAAACAAAGACAAAAACAAGTACCAAACAGCCTGTGGCTCTTAGAAAGGATTAACTAAGCCGGGGGATGGGAGCGCTCTCCCTAAATTCAGGTTTAGCTAGTTTTTCCTCCCCCTCTAATAAATATATAGATATATGAAATAAACTGTATTCTTTACTCCAGGGCAAAGGAGTGATTAAAGAGCGAGGAGATTGGAGGTAAAACGGGTTTTGTATATCTATTTGTACATCTTTGCAGTACATAATGTTTGCATTCCTTCTGTGGAATCAATTCATGCACATAGCACATCTGAATCCCTTTTTTCATCCCCTTACCTCCATCTCTTGGTCCCCTTCCCATGTGAGAAAGGTTTATCTCCCTAATAACTCTTATCTCAGTTTTATTTTGTTATTTTTTATAATTTGAGTGTCTTGTGTAAGAGAAACTATACACTATTTAGCCTTATGTGTGATTTATTTCACTTAACAGTATGGTCTCAAGGTGTGTCCATTTTCCTACAAATGATTTACATTTATCTTTCTTTATGACATAGTGATATTATAATGTGCATATATACTACATTTTCTTTATCTACTCATCTGTTGATGAACATAAAGAATGCTTCCAAGATTCAGTTCATATGAATTGTGCTGTTATGAACATAGGAATGCATATACCACTGTAATGTGTCCTTAATCTTTTACAGAATGATATGTATAAGGGGAATACCCTCAAATGAAACTTTTAGTTTTAGACTTTTGAAGAAACTCCATGCTGATTTCCAAAGCGGTTGTACTAGTTTATATTTCCACCCCTAATGTAGAAAGGACCCTTTCCCCTGAAATCTCACCAGAAACTGTTATTATTTGATTTCTTGATGATGGTCATTCTTTCTGGAGCAAGATGAAATTTCAGTCTTGTTTTAACACTTGTGAAAAGAGAGAAAAGTCTATCAAAGATGAGAGCTATGGGAATGTGTAAATAGAGACAGAATTATAGGTAATCAACCACAAATCTTAGACATAGACATTATGTTGGAGGAAAGTTAATTTAGTTGAGAGAAAGACTTTTATATTTTACTACTGGTGTTGTCTTTAAAATGATATGATTGGACAAAGAGCTTTATTAACCTTTCTGGACTTAAGAAAAAATGAGGGATAGTGATGTCACAATCTATGAAAAATTTCAATGGCCTTGTAAAAAGCATAAGGCAGTTCTAAGTTGAAATAGTTGTTCACATCTCTGTTTTGTTATCATTATGATTTTTCCCTAAACTGAGTTTCCATGTCTTATTTAAAATTATTAAATAGTAGATTGATAAATATTTGAATGCATTCTTATATTACATCTTTAGACAGCTATAGGAGAAGGGTAGTAATTCTCATTGAACAGAATGTTATCTAATGATGGAAATGTTATTAATGCAAAATAAGCAAATGATACATAGAGAAATAGCAGGGCAGAAATGGAGATGCAGTGCCTTCCTATTCTAAAATCATATATAACCATCAATGCTCAGATTCAGTATTTGATGGTTGTCTTAATGGTCACTTATGGTACTTATGCTACTTACAAAAATCCTTTGTGTTTGGTCCTGGCTCATCCACAGTATTCACCTCCTGAGGATTTCTCACTATTCACAGATGTGAAGCTGAAATAAGTTTAAAGTGAGTCTTAAATTCTCCAAATTGAGAGAATCAAAGACATCTCTGCAGCTTTCACATCACACTGTAATGGATTATATTTCACATATAAGATAAATCCATAGTCATATTTTCTTACACATTGCCATGTGACCTGTTGATATAACACAGAACTATGGCAGCCAGTGTAATTACCTGCACTTACCGGCAATTCAGATTTTAAAATCACTGCGGTACTGGGACGAAGTGCTGTGATTTGGGATCTTGTTAAATTAGCCAGTTTGTCATGGTTGATTTCTAAGCAACCCTGCTCAGACAGGTACCTTTTTCTCTGTATATGCATATATGTGTGTGGATATGTATATACAAAATCTCAGAGGCAATTAATCATAGTCACAGTCATCTTCCTTTTGAAAGTCTACTTGAAAGATCATTTGAATTCTAAGATCATGTTATTTGAGGAAGAGCTTTCTCACAAGGTTTGAAACAATGGATGCAAAAACATTTAGAAACTGTGAAATGCTGCATAAATAGTAATAACATTCCAATTTGGTGTTACAGACTAAAATGAATATATATCTTTGCCTGGTAAGTATCTTGCTTTTCCACACTTATGTAAAATTATCCTACCACTATTGCTGTGTGCACGTGCAAAGCCTTCAATTAGCTTCTTACTTCTTATTGTGATTGGCTTTGATTGAAACTTTGGTTAATGTTTCTTCATTAATTCTTCACAATGTACTGTGAAGTAGTAAACATTATCCTGCTTACAAAGATAGAGAAAAGAAACAGGTCCGAAAGATCAAGTAACATTTCCAAGGTAGGTGACAGAAATGGAAATAAAAGCCAAGTCTGTTTAAGAGCAGAAACTGAAGTCCTTACCATGTCACACTCATTCCCTGCTCAAATTCCAGCTTTCTTCTATGTCCTCTTTATTATACAAATAAAAAGTTAGTTCAGTGGCATCATGCCTGCCTTACAAGTGCAAGATCCCGAGTTTGATCCCGGGTACAAAAAAATAAAAGTTAGTTTTCCTTTTCTTAGACCCTTTAAAACTTTGTCTTAGGCAATTATATTTACGTAGATAACTTTTAACACGGATCAAAATGTATAATAGATAATGTGAAATAGGAAGTGAAGGCCCAAAGAGGAAGGGGAAGTGAGACGGGTAAGGAAAGGGAAAGGAATAAATATGAGAAACTGAAACAAAGTCTTTATAAATAGCAAGGAGTGGAGGGGTGGAAGGGAGGGCAGAGGAATGAGGAAAAAAGTAAGAACCCTGAGGTGTATCATGTAAAGGAACAAATTCCCAGTGATGAATATCGCAATATTATGTACTTAAAATGTACCAATAAACTTAATGAATTAAAAAAATCTCCTGATGACAAGCCACGGAGAGCAGTAACTACCAAGATGATAAGAATTATATTACTCTATTAGAATAGGCTGCGTTGTCCTGTGATATCGTATGTTCCTTGAATTCGCAGTGATTTATGGTCACAAATTTCCTCTTTCTTGTGCTATGCAATATCACGTAGGCTGATATTGGGTTCTTTTCTGTGTCATCCCTTAGAAATCCACACTGTTAAGTCTTATATTGTTCAAAAAGCTTTATTGAGGCAGGGAACTTGGGATAATGGAAAATAATGCATGCTTGCTTTAATTCTTTAGTGCTTCAACAGAGAAATGACACACTTTTTTTGTTCATTGGTGAGGAACAGTCATATTTTGCTGCCTATCTGTACAGAGACTGGAAAATTAGAAGAACAAAAGAAATGCCTCTACCATATGGTTGCCCTTCAGGAGCTTATAGCTTAGTGGTGTTTTCTAAAACATAAGCATCACAAGAACAAGTGCTCTTTATCTCTTTTGTTCACTGACACACCCTAAGGATTTAAGACCTGGCCTGGAAAGTAGTCACCAGCAGAAAAACATTTCTCAAATTCATTACTGTGGAGAGAAACGGAGGCAGTGGATTATTGGTATCCATGTATTTTGGCCCTTCCTAGACTGTGCAGGCTTTGAGGAAATTGTTTCGTGCATCTTCATCTTCCCTGCTTTTCTTCTCCTAGTAAGTCATTTAACACATGGCAGAAAATGAATACATATTTATTGGTTACTTGGCTACTGCGTTTTTGAGCTTTGTAAGATGCTGGTGGTGTTTTCCAACGTATCACTGTGTACTTGGAAACGTGCATCATATATTCAAGGCATTGTGTAATTCAATACCCACTCTTCCTACTCCGGCTCAGAGTGGGTCAGAGATGTTCTTAATCCAACTTTGGAGATGACGACACAGGTTCCTCTTTCTTTCACTTTCTTTCTTTCCTTCCTTCTGTCTCCTTCCATTCCCTCCTCCTCCTCCCTCCTTTCCTTCCTTCTTCCCTTTCTGACTCCCATTTTCTCTCTGCTTAGATGTTTTTGTCTGTCTTTATTATTCTTGCTTTTTCTTCTCCCTCTTCCTTCCTCCACACTCTCCTTCCCTTTTCCCCTCCCTTGTCTGGCTCCTCCTCCTCTTCCTTTATGTCCTT
>NW_022900948.1:33945770-33952227 GCF_012274545.1 Fukomys damarensis
CCCCCCCCCCCCCCGTCTTTCTTGCTGATTGTCACTCTCAAACGTAGGTAGCATCCTGTTCTGCAGGTAAACGATCTGAAATTGTAGAAAAGTTCTATTGGTTGAATGTCTCAGCCCCTCCAAAATCGTGACGATATGGTAAGGAATCGTTTAACCCTTCTTTGCACTATGGAAGGGAGGGAAGGGAAGGAGAAAACAGTGAGGGGAGGAGAGGGAAGAAAATGGAAGCAAAGCACACAATGAGTCACATAAGAGAAATTAAATAAAAAACACTAATAATAATTCCTGATGTGACCTTGAGTGTCAAAGCTTTCTTTTCAATTACAGCCAACTTGCTTCTACTTGATTTTATTTTTGTCTCTGCTTCTTTTACAATGAGAAGCCAGTTCTGTCTCAGCTTTCCAAATCAGATCCTATTAACAAGGAACCTGGATACTATCGTGTTCAGTCATGGGTAAGAGAATCTTCCCCTTTCAAATAGTAGCTTAACCAAATTAAGGGGCTCATTTTTGTCTCATAGAAAAGAAGTCCAGACATGGACAGTGCCAGGCTCACAAGGTCACTGCTTTTCACCCTTTTCCACCTTTTTATTCTGCCATCCTGCTGTGTCTTCATAATGGAACAATGACTCCTAGAGCTCATTAGCACTGCACTCCAAAGGGAGGAAGAAAAAGAAAAAAAGAGGAAAATTAAAAATTATTTTTCAAAGGACTTCCTAAAATGGTCCCTTACATTTCTTTAAAAACCTTAGTCACACAGGAGGATAGGAAATGTAGTTTCAGTTTTAGTTCTTTACTGCTCTTCTTTGAATATCAAAATTAGATTGCTTACTGTGAATAAGAATGAATGGAAGAGCGAGATCTCGTAGATCTTCACCATAGTATTTCTATTCACTGAGTCAATGATTGCCCATTAACCGTCTCCTATATGACAGGCCTTGTGCTGGCCTACCGACCTGGCTATAGAAAACGTAACTGTCCTTACTGCCAGCCAAGAAGAGATAACAGAAGTTCCAGTTAGAAGCAGCAGCTCCGGAAAATACAGGGGATATGGCTAGGATGTGAACATGTGAAGGGCAGCACCCATAGAATCAGACAGAGTAGCCAAGTTGGAAGCCTGGTGATCTCAGGAAAGGGGGCAGCACCAAGTGAGAAAAGGCGACCATTGTACCACATTTCAAACCATTTCCCTAATCCGACATCGCCCATCCGAAATACTAAAGGCGATTTCCAAAGAATGAGTTACAACTAATGAATATAATAATTGTACTGCTGATGGTGTTGTTTCCCAGTTAATCTCACCATGGTTTTATGGTAGATTGCTTCATTGTTCTGAGTTCTTTGTTCCTTTTCTTTCATAAGATTATGCCTGCAAATCTTTGTTCCAGTGACTCCTCCCTACCTTTTACTAGGGTGGGTGGAAGTTTTACTTGTTCCAATGAAGAGCTTCACCACGTGTCTTGGTTCGGCCAATGGGATGTCAGCAAATATAACCTGGGTGGAACTATGAACTGTGATTATGTGGCTTTCCTTTCCAACTCACGCTTCTCACGTCTGTCATGGGATCGCTCCCTGGGTAGCTGCTGATCCCAGAAGGAGGAAGCATGTTGAGCAGATGCAAACACACATGTAAGATCCACAACTCATCACAGCCAACTTACAGAGTTTAGAAATAAACTTGTTATAAGACCCTGAAATTTGAAATTATTTATTACACAGGGTTATTCATGCAGTATGAAATGCTCTGTTTTCATTTTTATATCTTATTTAATGTCTATAACAATCTTTCATGGAGTACTTATTTTAGAGATAAGTAATTGAGGTAATTATAAGTTATATAGCTTAGCTGAAGGTACAGAAACTGAAACATGCAGAAGATTCTGAAACTCCCTGATGTCTTCCAGCCTCAATGACTATATCATTCTAATTTTCTGAGCTATAACTTTTATGTGGCCTGTGCATATTTCCTTATATTATCTTATATGATTATGGAGTTGTTACCATACTTATATAATATACTGAAATATTCTTTTCAGAATTGAAAACTGATTTTCAGTTTATGAATTTCAGGTGAGTCTAACTCTGATCTTGGCCTTACAGATGAAGAAATGGCAAGAGTATGACCACCCGAAGATCTGGAGAACACTGTTTAAAATGATCAGTGTGGGATGAACAGATTAGCAAAGTCAGATAAATCAAAAGCCTAACACCATCCACAAAATGCCATGTAGTCTTTCTGAGATAGAGGACATTGAGGCCCAGGGTAAGTCCCAGGCAGGCAAGACCTGTCTTTGCCAAACCTGCTTGAAAAAGAGGCTACCTGGTGAGGAACACAGGCAAGAAACCATGCCAAAAGAACAAGTTAGAAAATACAATTTGAGGTTCAACCAATGTACTTCCTGGACCCAGTTGTTCCCATCTGCCTTGGTACCGGGTAGTCACACTGTAAATATCCTATTTTGTTTGTTGCATCTGAGAGATGCCAGATGGATATTGATAATTTAAGTTTACATGTAATATAATTACAATTCTTTCAAATTTATCCCCATTATTTTTTGCTAAATAAAGGGGAGGAATATGCGAAAGATATCTGAAATATTAACTGCATTAAAAGTATGATGAACCCAAAACTTTGCTTGTGAGTTAAAGAAAATGTCTTTGGAATCACAGATTTTCATGACTATTTACTGCTTTTTCCCTCCTGAAATTCTTGACTATAAACATAGCGGGGTTAATTATAGTGTATAAATTGCTAAAGTCTGATTAATCAAAAATTCTTTGTAATTATTTCCAAGTTTTGCTTACCTTCTAAAGGCCAACCAGAGTTATTTGTGGCAAAGTTAACTTCTATCTAGCTCACCATTCCCTCCCTACTCCTTGAATAAATAACCCAAAATATCTTTTTCTAAAATTGTACAAATAGGGGTTTTATTTTTGGCTTGGTATTTTAAATCTTCCTGCTGCATGCAATTCAATGATCCTCTGTACTCTTGAGTAAACCTAAGATAGCCCTGCATGCATCAGAAAAGTGTGGTATGACACTTTCCCCATTCTTTTAATTTCTCGTGTCATAGAGCTAATTCAAACAGGGAGGCTGTCTGAATCGATGCCCTCCTTTTTGGAACAGCCTGCTTCTACTCAGCTCCTGCCTTTCAACGTTTGTGGTCCTCTATGAAACCTCTTTACCCTGTTATCAAATATTGCCAAGAGGCATTGGAAGAGACCAGGATGTACTCATTAGGGGGCAGATATCAGCATCTAGCTGACTTTATTTCCTAGATAAATGGGAGCACTAAAATACTGGTGCTAGAGTATTTCCTCATAACAGGAGATACCAGGAGAGCTGGAAAGGCAATAGACAATTTGAGCAAGGGGTGGGAAAGTGGTAATTCCAAATACATGGCCTTTCACTCTTTCAAGTCACTGAGAGGAAATGAAGAGAGTGAGGTGTGTTAGAAGTGTGCTATCCTTTAATGCCTCTAGTTTACTGGCCAAAATCATATAACTACTAAGTTGGAAGAGAAGATTCAAACAGGTTTATCTGGTGCCATAGCATATTCAATTGATAGATGACATTCATACCTCTGTCGGTTAGTGCTAGGTATGCTTTGAGAACTCAAAATAATTATTTAAAAATCTTTCTCTTTTTCTCCTAGTGAAAGCCACCTCGGAGATTTTACTTAGCTTTGTTGTTACTGATTGTCTGGGTTATATCTCTCTAATCATTTACTATATGTATTTTAAAATGCAGATTATATGGTCGTTATGAAGGTGTGGTGGTGATGATGACAATGGTGGTGGTGACCCATATTTCTACCATAGACTTAATAAGCGCTGTCAAGTGCAAGCTCTGCTATCTATCTCTGTGTGCTTGGGAGGCGAATACCCAAGAGAAACATCTTCCATGAAGCTCACATTCCAGTAGAGGGCAGTAGATAGGCAATGAGCAAAACAAATAAGTGAATTACAATTCATTAGAATAGAATAATTGTATTTTTAAAACTCCACAGTTTGTTTTGCTGTTAGCCAAATGTGTCTCTTCCAATTTTGAGAAACAGAATTAATGATAGCACTTTACCTGATGCTCTTTGTGGTCTAGGCTAATGAATTGTTTGCTTCTGTGCTGAGTGTTTCCTCCACATCAGTGCATTCAAGGGCTGAAATTTGACCACTCACAGAGCTCATGTCTCTATCTTGCATAGGAACCAGCAAAGGTCAAGATACGGACCATTGCCTTGTCATCCTGAGTCTCTGAATGACCAGAGCCAACCTCAAAGACAAGTAAAATGAGGGAAAATACAAGTTGTTATTTCAATTCAGTAAAGCTGGAATGCTCGATGACTTTTTTTTTCTTACCTTGCATGAACATAAATGTCTTGATTGATGCATGTAATATTACAGATATGCTACCAAACACATTTATGTAGCTTGTACAATTTAATCTCTACAGCAATGCTGGAAGATATGTATTATTTCCATTTTATATAGATCTTAAACCCATCACATAGTGTTCAAATTACCTTCTGCTATATAACAAACAACCCCAGAACCTAATGAAATAAAACAATTCAGTATCATCTCTCAAGTTCTATAGTTGGCTTGTTCTCATTTGGGTGATTTTGTTGCAGTCTTTCTTGGTGGAGACTGCAGTCATCTGAAGGCTTGAGTTTATTAGATAGCCAAGATGATTCACGCATGTGGCTGGAAATGGATGTTGATTTGGAGCTGTGGGCTCACGGAGCTGCCAACAGAAACTTCTCAAAGTTGCTTGCTTTATTGGGGTGGTTGTCAAATATGAAAGCTGGATTGCTTAAAGAGTTCCACAATACACAGGGAGAAGCTTTCGGTCTCAATATGACAGCCTTGAAAATCGTGGAATATCTCTTCCACCACATTCTAGTAGTAAAGCAATTTGGTAGTGCCAGATTTTCCGAGGGAAGGACAATTATAAATGTCTCGATACAATGCATAACAAGCTTGCGTGAGAAAGGAAGAGACGGATAGTGGCCATCTTTGAAATACTGGATACAAAACGCTATACTTGTGAGCTTTCCCACTGCTGGCCCCAAATACCCAACACTGGAGGAGGAAAGTTTAATAAGTTTAATTTGGTTTCCAATTTGAGAAGTTTCAGTCTATGATTATTTGGCTGCAAGGGAGATACATCATGGCAGAAGGAAATGAAGCAGCAAAGCTGATCACTTCTGGCCCACTGGGAAGCAGAAAACAGGGGAAGGCTACAAGGAAGAGATATTCCCTACGAAGATAGACCCACAGTGACAAACCTTCTCCAATGAAGGCCCCCTCCGAACAACATACTTAAGCTCTGTATGCACATCAGTGGGTCAATGCACTGGCACATACACTGAGCCCTGATTCCACCATTTTTCCAGGAATCTGTTAATCTAGTCAAGGTGACAATCAAGCTGCACTTGTACATATGCAATTGATAGGATGCAATCTCTATTTCCCCATCTACATGTCTGTCTCTGTGTCCCTGTGTCTCTGTGTCTCAAAATAGAAACCAATTTTATATGCCTCACTTATTTCATGAAAATCCATTTGAATGGTGGAGATTGAAGCTGGGCAGGGTATAGTACTTGATACCGTGTGTGTAGGTAAAGGTGATGTAGGTTATGTGTAAAAGTAAATAAGCTCCAAGCCAAAGAACCCTAACACAAGAAACTCGCATTTTATTCCTATTGAATTCACAAAAGGGGTCCAAGGGCATTTTGCTAAAGTTACTAAGGGATTAAAACTGATGGAATTTCATCTCCTTAGGCTGAACTTCCTGATGCATTTTCAACATCACCATTGCAAAGGAAACACAGTACATAAGATACTTGATCATAAAGCTGCCACCTGGGATGGACAGCTATTATTCTGCTTGCCTTGTATAGAACCATGAAAATCTATGACCCCTCCAAGTTCCTGCCAAGTGCCCAAAATGTATATCAAAACGTTTTGAAATAGCTCTAATACCCCCACACCGTCTGAATTTCTATACACTGAGATCAGATTGAATTTACAGAAAAACAGGGAACTTGGTATTTGCTTCAACTACTTTTAACTTTTGAGTTTCAGCTCTATTTTAATTTTCATTATTTTTCAAAGACTGTTACTTTCTCTGAGTGTAGTTAGCATCATAACTGTTTCAATATTTGACAACTTGTGCCGGAGATTTAGCTCAGTGCCTCTGCTGCATGCCTTGCAAGCATAAGGTCCCAAATTTGATCCCTGGTGCAAAACAAACAAATAAACAAGAAAAAACAACAAAAAAAACAAAGAAAAAACAAAATAAAACAAAAAAACCCACAAAAAATATTTGACATGTTATGCACCTTTATAGTTCTATGAGTATATATATCTATATGTATAGATATATAGCTAGTACATGTAACATTATACAACAGTTGTATAGTGTATAGATATATAGCTCATATATGTATATATATATA
>NW_022900948.1:33952371-33968756 GCF_012274545.1 Fukomys damarensis
CATTTCAAATTAGGTAAAGGAGCCATTTGTTTTGTCAACAAAAAAGAAAGAGATCTGAAAATAATTAGCTTCAGGGGTGCATTTGCACAGATATCTGACACCCAACAAAGCGTTTTCTTCCACACATGAGTTCCTGTAATTGAGATTCTCTTAGGAGTTCAAGGTATTCCTCGAGGCCTGTGAAACTTCCACATGGTGTGTGTGTGTGTGTGTGTGTGTGTGTGTGTGTGTGTGTGTGTGTGTGATGTCCATATGTTTTCTTGAGTGATTTACTATAAAACACTGTGTTGTAAACAATAAGTAGATGGGCACTGAGATTGTTATGTCATTGATTTACCTGGTTACTACAGATGAAGTCTGTCTACTTCCTTAAAGTTGACAAAGAGTTAGAAGTCAGTCATAGCGAGGCTTCCTAGGTGACTTCACTCACCGGCTTCACCATGGGGCTCATTGCTGATTCGTACGTCTGTTTCTTGCCGTGGACTGTTAAAATTGAAACCCCTTCATGGGAAGCAGTGAACAAGAGCCTTCATGATTTTAGTGCAAAGCCCAGCCTTTCCAGTGCGGCTCACATCTCAGTGGATGACAACTTCTTAATGCCATAAAGAAAATTTCATGTGTACGCAGGTCCTCACCCACTGATTTCTGATCACTAGTTTATGTCTATCAAACAGCCACTTATACTTTAAATCTTTATTTACACATATCAAGATCCTTTCAACTCAATTTTCAAAATGATAATTTGTATATATCTAAAATAGCAGAGCATGGGGTTCAGGTCACTTTCATATCCATTTTATGGAATGCAATAATACAAGAAATTACATGCACAAGGCATAGGTCACATCAGTCTTGCATAGAAGCAATCTAAAAATCAGAATAAAATAAATAAATATGGCATAGAAGAGTCAAGCTGACCTGGTTTGAATTACTCTTTTCTTGTTCTCTCTGTGACTTTGTGATCTAAGATTTTTGAGTCTCAGTGAAGTTAAACTATAAAGAAGAGGAAAGTGAGTTATATTATAGTTACAGGGAAGATAGCATAATATGATAATAAGATGCATGCAAAATATCACTTCAAATTGAGGGTAAAACCAATGAAAATATATGGATGAGGATAAATGCATGACATTCTGGGAAGGAATTTTTACTATAATAAAACAGCTGTAAGAAAGTTCCATAAAAAGCAAGACTAGAGAAAGAAATTGTGATTTTAAGCTCAGATTCAACCATTGAATTTTATTCTAAAGTCTAAGGAAACTCAATGAAAGGCTGAAGAATATTAGTAAAAAGCAAAAGATTTATTCAGTCTGAAGAGAAAGTAGGCTATGGACAGAACATTGGAAAGAACATAATCCATTTTTATTTTTTAATTTTAAAATAAAACTTGACAAGAATATGGAAAAATACCATAAAAAGTCCCAATCTCCACCATCCAGTTTCCCATGATCAGTAAAACTTATGTTACTATAGTAAAATTTCAAAATCAGGAAATTAATATTTATACAATATTGTTATACATTATTAAACTGCAGGCCTTATTCAGGTATCAATGGTTTTGCACACATTCATTTCTTGGGTGTGCATTGCTATGCAATTTTATAACATCTATAAATTGCTACAAACGCAAACATCCAACACAACACAATCCAGAATTCTTTCTGCCGAGAACCAGAAGAGAATTAACAAAGGAGAAAGGCAGCACTCAAGGGAGATTGCATATTAGGGAAAAGTTAAGACAGCTGAGGCTAAGTTGTTTACCAGAGAATGTAATAATGGCTATGGAAAACCAGATAAATCTTGTGTTACTTTGATAGCTTGTGCCCATGTTTGGGTGAATAAAAGTGAAGGGAACCAAAGGTGCCAGCTCCTCTGCCTACTAGAGGTAAGTGCCTCCCTGGCGCCAGCATGTTAAGTTGACTCCTTGTCTTTCTGTCACGCATTCTCACTTGCCCCTGGGTCAGGGAGGGACAAAGTAATGGTTCTAGGTCCTGGAGCAAGGCTGGCTAGCTGGGTTAGATGGCTGCAGGGAACACCCTAGTGTGGGGCTCAGGATCTCGGCTCATCTACAGTTGACACCTAAACAGGGACCTGAGACCAGTGTCAACTACACTTTCATTGCTAGAAAGATAATCTCTAGGACCACCTCTCAACAGACACACTTTCCCACAACATTTGGGTTCTCCTTCACTATGGTTTTGTCATTTTGAGCATGTTATACAAATAGAATAATATAATAGGTAATTTTGATGCTGGCTTTTTTCTCTTGACTTAGCATATAGCCCTAGAGATCCATATACTCATATGAAGAGAGTAATGAGAATGTTCATTAGTCCACTGAAAGAAATGCATGTGTGTGTTTTCAAGTTTTAAATTATTAACAGTAAGGCTGGCATGAAAATTTGCTACATGTTTTTTGTATATGTATATTTTCTACTTTAAAAGAAAAATAGGAGGATATGCATAGATGTATGAAAAAGTCTCCAGGAATGAGAAACATATTCATGTGTTTTTTCATTAATACTTTCAATGATGTACAGAATTAGGGCAATGGTAAGAGAGAGAATAGAGAAGTTTAGGGAAAGGGCTTTATAAATGCACAGTTAAGTGGATTTGCATAGCCTTTAGGTGTTCATGGTGGTAGTACTTATAGTTTGGTGGGAAAGCTAGTTCTAAAATGTCTAGCTGGAGAATTAAGTGCTAATACTTTAGTGAAATAAATACATAAGAACAAGTTTGTGTATTGATGAAATAAAAGTAAAGCCAACCCCATGTAATAGATTAATAGTAGAAATATATAGAAGGCAGTTGGAGGTTCACATTTGTACTCAGAGGTAAGATAAGTGTTGGTAAAATACATTTGAGTCAGCAACACTAAGATCTGTATTTACTCATAATCATAGAGAAGATGGCTAGAGAAGAACAGCAAGCATTACAGTAGGGAGATGTGAGGTACGAGTTCAGTGTGAATTTTGCTGGCCAAGATTACAATGAGAGTCTCTAGATTTTATGCATCCTAATACAGTAGATGACATCAATCATTTCCAGTTTGTGTTCTATAGAAGCATATAACTCTTTCCAAGTGTCCTACGAATCCCCAGGGACGAATCTTCTCATGGTCACTTCTGGCAACAAGTATAGTGTGAGTGTGAGTGTGTGCGTGTGTGTGTGTGTGTGTGTGTGTGGTTTCACCTGGACTCTTTCCCTCTGGCACTGAGTTGCTAATTCAGACTTGACAGTGAAGCTTTTTCCTGAACCCTTCCACCATGTGTTGCCAAATGACAAAACAAATAGAAGGTAGACACCGATGGCGATAGTGAAATAGTTTTCCTTAGAGTGATATTTTATCAGATTGTTGAAGTTTTAAATTGTAATGCAATTTCAGGAAGCTGGAAGCAGAATGACCTAAATCAAAGTACATTCATAACTAGATTTGTGATTAATGGAACTCACACCAGGAGTTTTTGGTTTCCTCGTCTTTGAAATGCTAAGAGTTATTTATATTTAAAGTACTTAAAAAGTAGGATTTTTGATAGGGAAAAATATGGGGAGACCAGAAATCCAAGCATATTAGTCTGCTTCACCAAAATTATGATTTCATGTCGCCTTTTCATTTCAGAATCATTTACTAAACATCTATTAAGGGAAGGGAAATGATTAAATTGTGGTGTGCGTATGTACCATCTCCCCAAGATGAGTATAACTATTATATTTAATAAACGTATAATAATAAAGAAAAAATAAAAACATACATAGCTTTTCCATGACAAAGAATGAGGTAACATTATTTTACTGTGATGTGAGAGCCATTTCTGATCTAGATTATATCTACAAATCAACTATTCTCTAGCAGCAGCTCACCATGCTAGATTTCCACATGCTTCCTCTCCTGAAATAGTCTTTCTAACCTCTTTGTATCCACCTGGACAGTATTCTCACTTGCATCCATGAATAATTCTTTTTTTTTTCCTCATTGAGTTTATTGGTATATTTTAGGTATACAGTACAGTTACATTCATTATTGGGATCTTCTACCTTTACATGACAGGTTTTGATTCTCATTTTTCCCCTTGTCCCTTCCCCCCCTTCACCCCCTCCTCCCCTTCCATGAATAATTCTTGAAGGGGAATCTTGCTTGTTCTCTTGTGCTAACCTTTATTGTTCTGTAATATAGCATTCCTCACTATTATTCCACTTATTATGAGTTTATTTATATTTTAGGTATACAGTACAGTTACATTCATTATTGGGATCTTCTACCTTTACATGACAGGTTTTGATTCTCATTTTTCCCCTTGTCCCTTCCCCCCCTTCACCCCCTCCTCCCCTTCCATGAATAATTCTTGAAGGGGAATCTTGCTTGTTCTCTTGTGCTAACCTTTATTGTTCTGTAATATAGCATTCCTCACTATTATTCCACTTATTTTCAGTTATAGTATTTATCCTTTCAGCAGTAAGCTCTCCGAGTGTAGGGGAAAATACACAACATCATATCTCTATTTGTAGGATAAGAATCCTAAGCCTATCTGTAGGACATGTAAGAAGTAGAGATGAAAGAGACATAAATCTAATAAATGCATTAGCATTCAAATGAAGAACGTTTTCTAAAAGGGAATATTTGTTTATTCAAATTTCTTAGAAAATGCACCTTAGCACTTTGGCTTCTTTTAGAATGGTTTGGCTGTTTTAATGGATGGCTTTGTGCAGGTCACTGGGGTCACTTGGAGACTACTTGCTTGACCTTGCAAAATCTACAGCCAGAATTAACTCTAGGCATGGGAAAGCTGGGTTAAATGCCTGGGGTAGAATTCAGCAACGACAGAGCCCAGATTTATGGGGCAATGTTTACAATGAAGAGACATGGCCTATTTTTATTTGATCCGTACCATCCAAAAAGAAAATTGGAATTATAATTAAAGCAAGGGAAATGATAACTTAAGCATTGATTTTCCCATAAATGTGCCAACCCTTGGAACAGTCACTGGTCTCTATGTTCCATTTCCTGCCGTGTAACTTTAAATGGATGAAATCTTCTTCTTCAATAACTCCACCAACACCAGAGTGTGTAAATTTCAGCCTGTATGCCCTGATGTCTCATCTTTATAACAGAGATGCTGCACAACGTTTGGATTATAGGAAGTAGCCCTTAGAAAAGCAGGAAGAAGAGTACTATTAGGATTAGCAGTGTGTTATTAGAGACTCTTTATAGATCCACTGCTGATAAAAGTTCAGCCCCATCAGTATTTCAGATTTCCTCAATCTCTTATGGAGATGAAATACAAAGGAAATACCATTTATTTATCAGTACAGGTAAAATTTACGTCTCCCATAATCTCCTCATAACTAGATGTATCAGCCACCACATTAATACAAAAGTGTGCTCTGAAGGCAGAAGCCCATTATATTTACTTACTGTCAGACATAAAGCTGCAGTTGCAAGTTATGCATGGTTTTAATAAGGTTTGATGACACGCTATCAGCTGGTAGGAGCTATAGATTGAACTCTTAGAGATTTTTGGCTTCAGCTTCCAAATAATCAATCATGTCAAGCTAGCAAAATCATTTCATTTCCTTCAATTGAAAAGAAGATGTGATTTAAAATGTCAACCCTTAGATATATGAGCAGGATTGCTGTAATCAATCTTGCAAAAATAAAACATCTTATTTAGTAGTTATTTTAAATAAAGGAAGCTTTGGAGAGAAAAATAAACTTTTTTGCATAATGTGGAAGAAACTCATGTATCATACCCATGTAAATACTAAAGATGAACATAGACTAGCATTTTCTCGTTTGCCACTTCTTTCAGTTCAGTACACTTGCCAAGGAACTGGATGGCGTTGGCAGGCCTTAACCCACAAACATTGGAGGAATAATATTCTCTACTGAAACTAAATATATTCAACCATGACTAAAAAAATTGTTTCAAACCCTCTTCACCTGACATCTTTATGGCCATCTACCTGGATTTAATCTGTCTTCTTCCTGGACCTTTAGTTTCTCTATATCACAAGTTTAGGACAGTATTGTAAACATGAGCTTCAGTTTCCTTATCTATGATGAGGATGATTCCATTCGTCAATACTAATGTAGGGGGTTGTGGTAGAAAATGCATTTGGGAGTGCTTTGTAAATGCAAGCCTCAAATAAGTACTTGATAAAATATTCAACATCATGGGCCATTTGAGAGATACAAATTAATAAAACACTGAGATTCCATCACACCACAGAAAGAATGGTTACTCTCAAGAAATCAACCAACATCAAATGCTGGCAGGGCTATAGGGAAAATGGAACCCCTCTCCGCTGTTGATGGAGTGTAGACTGGAGCAACCACTGTGGAAATCAGTGTGGAGATTCCTCAGAAATCTAGGATTAGAGAGCCCAGCTATTCCCCTACTTGGTATCTTCCAAATAGATTTAAAAGCATCATACCACAGCCATGTATGCATACTCAGAGCAGCAATTGGTAACAGTTAAATCTTGGAAATACCACAAATGCCCATGAACTAATGAATAGGTAAAGTTGTGCTTTTCTTTTTTTTTTTTTATAGTAAAGTACTACTCTGCCATAAAGAAGCATATGCCTGAGATATTTCTAGGTAAATGGCTGCACCTCGAGGCCATACTCTTAAATGAAATAAATTGAATGCATGTTCAAATATCGCATAGTTTCTCTGGTGTGAGAAACTGATATAAGGACCAAAATTTATAATAGATGCTATGACATAGGAGGAAAACGTTTAAACAGGAAGGCGAGCCATGGAGTCAGTGTGGGGGGTTGAGAAAGGGAAAATAATTTTAAAAAAAGAGAGAAAGAAAAAGGAAAAAAGTGGAAATGAAGCTTTTATAAATATGGATGGTAAAAGAGGTTGAATTGATGGGAGTGCAATGTAAAAAAAAAGAAAATATCAAGCTATATCATGTACAGAATGTACAGACACAAATTTCCTATGATGAATGTGATCATTATGTACATTTTAAAAGTACCAATAAAGTTAATTAATTAAAAATAAAAATTAAAAACCACATACTTCATGATTCTCTCTATGACCCCAAATGTATATTTTCTGAATAAGTCCCAGGAGTCTTAAATGATACCAACCTTACTTCTTGGTAAACCATAAAGGAGCAAATTACGTCTAGCAAGACTGAAATCACACTCAGGGCAGGACTTAGCTAAATAATGTGCCCTTACTCTCAGTCAGAAAAATCAACTACTCTGCCATAAAGAAGGAAAAATTGAGTTATTTTTAGGGAAACAGATGCATCTTGAGATCATAATATAAAGTGAAAGAAGTCAGACACACAAGCTTAAATATTGGATGTGTCCTCTTATATGAAAAATCCTACCTATAAATAAAGAACAAAATAAAAGAGAGTAAGAAACAGGGAGATAGATCCTTCAAAAAAATTCAAAAAGGCGGGTGTGGTGGCACACACCTGTAATCCTAGCACTCAGGAGGCTGAGGCAGGAGGATCGCTGTGAGTTGGAGACCAGCCTGGGCTACACAGTGAGTTCCAGGTCAGTCTCAACTACATAATGTGACCCTGTCTCAAAAAAAAAAAAAAAATCAAGAAATGTAGGGAAAGGGGAGGAAGAGGAGATAAAAAAAAAGAATTCAGATGTGTTATGTGTATGTACCAACTCCTCACAATGAATGTGGTCACTATGTACTGAAAATATGTACTAATAAAGTAATTTTTTAAAAAACTAGGTTTTGATCATTTTTATACAGATCTAATTTTTGACATGGGTCATTAACCCCAATAGATATGTGAATCATTGCTGTAGGATATTACTTCCAAATATATAACTCCTTCACAACTTCAGCCTAACGTCTTTCACATGCCTAGGATCTAGGGAAGTCCAATCAGATTTTATCATTAAGAGTGTCATGTAAATAATGGCAAGGAATCATATATAGAAAAATTATTAGCAAAAATCTCACTTATGTTTGAAATATCTCATTTGATCACCTATCCACTTCTCAATCTCACATTTATAGATTCTTTTTTAAATAAGACTTACACATCATGATAGGCTAGGGATCCTCAAGGGTCCTTATTAATGATTCATTATAAACGCAAACAATTGTGTTTATCCTTTTGGGTTCATAGATTCTTTTAATGTGTTTTGGGATATTTAAAAATGATATGTTATCTTGTAGGGTTGAAATATTTATCCAATTGCTTTTCCTATTTATGAAAATGTAAGGACTTTTAATTCAGGGAAAGATTTTTACAGTTCTTTTCTGAATTTTCTTGGTGATAAAATTCATGGATGGTGGATGCAAAAAAAGTTTGATTAAAAAGCCATTTTATTCATCAGGAACAAAAGCATATGAAGGCACAAAGTAAGCTAGTTTGGAAAATGTGTCTGGCACATGCCGCCTTTTCATCCTCAGCAACTCTACCTCGAAACTGGTTTCTTCTGTCTTACACCATAGATGCTTAAGAATATGTGTACGTGTTTGCATATTTTCTTTCCTTTTGACTAGCTGACAAAAGTTACTCATATTTTCTGAAGCACAGAGCATGGTGTGATGAGTTCCTTACTCTGTCAGATGGATTTTTCTTTTCCTTCTTGTTCACCAATGACTCATGATGCCCATACTTTGAATGCCCTCTCTCTCTCTCTCTTCTCCCTCCCCCCGTCTCTCTCACAAGTGTGCATTTCTCGGGAATTTCTCACTTTACTTGACACACATGCTTGTATAATAAAGAATCCGTAGGGCCTTTTTATTCTGCTATTATTATTCCTGAGAAATCTGTGCCCATCAAATGATCAGCACAGTAGACTGTCATAGCCCAGTGATGATAACTTTTAAGGAAAAAAAGAAGCAACAGCCATCAATCATGCCATGAACATCTTCCTACCCAGAAAATTCTTTGATTATCCATATATTTGACTGCCAGAATTGGGACTCTAATTTTGATCCTTTTCAATCCTGACAAATTAGTAGACAATAATCAGATATACTGCATTTGCCACTGAAGGATGTTGAAGTTCATGACTGCTCCAGTATTTCTGTGTTTGGAGTTAAAACTGATAGATTTCAGATTATCATGATGGTCCTTACTCAAGAGGTGATGTCAGCTCACTATTCACTCTTTTTCCTGAAAGTCTCCCCTTGGCTTCATTTCACCTTAATGCTTTTCTTTTTTGCCATGTTACTCCTCTTTTTTATTTCCCTTCATTTCTGAATGCCTTAACACTGGAATGAGCCAAGCATACATCTTTGAAACACTCCACTCCCTGCACTCAATCTTGGGTGATTTCTTCCAGGCCCGTTTAATTAAATTCTGTCTGTACTTGAAAGTCTGCTCATACTTCTATAGCCCTGGGCTCTCTCCCAAATACCAGGCTCATATATCCACCTGTTTCCTTTACATCTACACTAAATACCTAAATAACATTTCAAGATGTTGTCAGGGTGTATATGCAAACTTATCACAATGTGTACATTAAACGTGTGTGGTTTTCCAAATTAATTATACTACAATAAAGAAAAAAATTTCAAATCCAAAGAAATCCCTCATTCCTTACAGTAATTGCCATTTTTGTAAGTAACAAATCCATATTTTCATTTGTTCAGTGCATGTTCCTTGGAATTAGTCTTCATTCTACTCTTGCTTTTATATCTCACTTTCATTCCATCAGTAAACCCTGGCAATTTACCCATCAAAGTGTATAAACATAGCAGACACTTATCATGACATTTCTCAAGCTCAGGCTTGTCCAAGCACTGCTATCACTTGTCTACATTATTTTAATCCTCCCCAAAAGCTCTGTGAACTACTACCATCCCCCATGCCTACTGTCAATAGGTGTGATTCTGTGACACATAACACGACCTGTTACACCTTTGAGTAAAGTCTCCAACATATTTGTAGCTCATCCGCAGTAAATCTAAAGCCTCACAGACTTACAAGCTAACACCCAGTGCCTCACCTCAGCACACTCCTCTATGAGCTTGTCTCCTATGACTCTCCCTCTGACTTACCTCTTCTCCAGGTATACTTCTGTCCCTTAAAAGAATTATCCCTTAAAAAATGCCAAGGATAGGGCCGGGGATTTAGCTCAGTGGCAACACACGTGCCTTTCAAGTGCAAGGTCCTGAGTTCGATCCCTGGTACCAAAATAAAACAAAACAAACAAACAAACAAAAACCAAGATAAAATAATGCCAAGGATGGTCTCTCCTATGTACTTCACTGTTACTCCTCCCTCTTCCTGTAATATTTTTCCACTGGATAATCACCTGACCTGTTCTCCGACCACCTTCAAGTCTTTGTACAAAGTTTACCTTCTTAAGGAGGTCTTTCTTCAGCATTTTAGGTAAAAACAACCAAATCCAGCACTTTCTAACCACTTAGCATAAAAAAGACCTGGAAGAAGAAATTGTCTATTTTTACTTGTGCTATATCCTCAGTATCCTTAACAGTGCCAAACAGGAAAAGTCAATCCTTAAATATTTGCTGAATTAATGAAAATGAAAGCTAAAGCAAGCTATGATACACCTCTTCCCTTGTATTTCTTCTCACTTTACTGTGATCATTCCTTTTATTTGGAAACTCCTTTTATGTCTTCTCATACACTAGACTCTTTTTAGCCTCCAGATTTTTATCTACACCATTTTGTAGATCTCGATTCATCTTTTGATTGGAAATACTATAAGCTACAAGTAAAAGAAATCACAGTGAACAATGGCTTAAAGAAATGAAGACATTTCTCTCACTTAAAGATATACTAGAAGAAAACTATTTGCCAGCAGTTATTTAGCAACTTAAAAATAGAAGGGCTTAGAAAGGTTTGCCCACTGACTCTGCTGGATCTTGCCTCTTGGTCACAACATAACAGAAGCAGCTCCAATCATTACACAAATGCAGTTAGAGATACAAATCAGGAAAGACAGCTTCCTTGTATTTATCTTCCTCTATGTAAGTAGCAAAAAATATTTGCAGAATGCTTTCTTCCCCCGGGAGATGCACATTTATATCTCCTTGCACAGACATAGGTGCAACCACTTTGAACAGGAAGAAGAGGGGTTGACTTTTAGAAAGCAAAAGATAATTGTCCCACTCATCCTCATTATCCTTTACTACTCATTCAGACTCAGATTTTAATTCAGATGTCATTTTAAGGTGGATGTTTTTCCTGCCTGTTCCATAGTCTAGGCTAAATATCCTTCTTTTTTGGCTCCAATTGCTTGAATTTTTCTTAGAACATGTCTTTAACACTACACTGTAAGTCAAAGCACCTTCTAAACTCTACCAGTATGCTTGTCTCGCACAAATACTGTAAACTCCAGTATGCAAAAGTGCTGAGACTAATGGACAAAAGGTAAATCTTTAAATCCCCATCATCTAACAACTATCTATAGAATGGATGTGAATGAACATAAATTAAAAACGTCTTGACTCCTTACTATGGTCTTTGAAATTAATTATTACATTAATTAAATGTTTTTGGAATTATCTCAATCTAAACATCTATCCGTAGCCAAAATCAATAAACTTTCATTATTTACAAATTGTGAAATTGCATCATTAAAATAAATTTATCCATATTGTTTAACTTTTAGGTCTCACTGGATTATTATTTGGCACATAACATCATAGTTTTATTTTTTTTCTTATTTATGCTTTTAGTTTGTCACACCAGAGAATCTTGCAGTTTTAATTCTACAACAGTGCCAACTATCAAGATATAGATAAAAATAAATTGATATCATCTGGTCTAAAACCCATGTAAGAAACACATTCTAAATCCATAATGAATATACTAGCACATTATCTTGGACTAAGGGTGTGTGTTTTTTTGTGAGGACTGTGTATTCCTGGTACTTAGATGTTGAGGGCAAACACACCATAGTTACACATCACGTGAAATGATCACTGATTAAATGGTGAAGAACCATTTCAGAGTTAATTAAGCAGGCACAGAAATACTTGCTCATATTCAACTTCCTTTTCTTTTAAGAGCTTTGTGATAAAGGACATGTTAATTAAGCACCAAAGCCTCGGTTTCTTGGTCTGTAAAACGGAGACTTCCATGGCTACCTTGTAGGGATTGCTGCAAAATTCAAATTAGAAATCTCCTGAAAAGTGATTAGCCCAGTGTCTGATTCAGTTTGTTCTGAATCAGAAGTGCTAAAAGTTATTATTACCAGTATTATAAATGAAGTATATATTAGATATGAAATATGGAGTTGTTAACTTAGAAAGTGGCTTCTTCAAATAAGTATAACAAATTAAATCCATATTTGCTTCTTCTAATAGTTGAGAACACAATTCTCTATTTCTCCCACTTTTAGATTCAACTCTCCAAAAAGAGAAGTCCACTGCAAAGGGCAAAATTGGCAAAATCATGTAATAGGTCCCACATCAGCCCCCATCCCTACCATTTTATTTTAGCTTTTTGTTCCTAGAGACTGGAACAATTATGTGAATTTGAGGAACTTCCAATCAGAGTACTTTTCAAGATAGAGGGTATCTTCAACTGCAGTTGGTGCAATCTCTTTACTGTGTAGATGAGAAAATGGGCTCAACTGTGACTGTTTGGAGACTGCAGAGCTGTTTAATAGAAGAACTAGCTTTGAAACACAGGCCATTGGAGATCATGAGGACTTCACACCCATGTTGCCTCTTACTGAATTATTCATGGAACAGGGAGTAGAAGCTGGTAGGTGATTATTTCGTAAGAGGTTTGCAGGACCCAGACAAATGAAGTACTTCTAACCTGGGTGGTAAGATAATATTGGGTATGCAATGGGACATGCTAAATATTCTGAAATAGCATCAAATATTTTACCTTCATTCAAGTCAAGATCTGTGCCTAAACTGAGCATCTCTTCAGGACAAGCTTATCTTCTTTGGGAAAACAAATAATAAATAATACATGTAGTAAATTCGTATTTTTATAGTAGATGAAAAGATGCTACATATCCTTATAAAACAGAAAGAAGAACAACAGGGAATAGTAAATAGGATTAGGAAGAGAGGGAGTGGATCAGTCAAAAAGTAAATTTAAATACATCATTGGTCATTGTAGATCAGGATATTGTCTCAAGGTCTCGGGGACCTATTAAGTAAGCATCTCATTGAGCATTATTCTCCAGAAAAAACTATTTCAACAGAATGTGTTTGAATATGTTATTATGCATGAATATATATATATATATACATATGCATTTATATTATGCATATGTTATTATGCATGATATATATTATATTAGAATTAGAAGTATATTATATTAGAAGGACCTTAAAATAGTCTATTTAATCCCTAGCCAACATTTAAATATCTTTTATAGCCACATTATGATTTTAGGTCAAATAATAGGTGAGAACAATTAGAAAGTTCAGGAGGTAAGGATTTGTTTACACATCTCTTATGAAGGCTAATTGCTTCTTAACTAAACATGGGCCTCTGTTTTTGTTAAAGACATTAGCAAAATAAAAGATTGGCTGAGAACCCAGAACCTATCTGTCCTATGAAAGCTATCGAGGAATTAATCATAACAGTTCAATTTCTAAATTTTTATAAAAAGCTTTAATGAAATTAAATCCTCTTTAAAATCCTTATCTCTTCTTTCTTGCACTCATACATACACACACAAACACAAATCAATTAATTTCTTTATACAACATGGTTTTGTTTTTTACTACCACACCCTACCATATTTAATAGTTTCTGATTTCTGACATTAGACTAGATTGATCTTCAGGGTCATTGCACAAAACATAGGGGGAACAGGTGAATTTGGATCTCTAATAAGCAATTACCATGTTCTTCTATAAACATATTCCAATATTGTATGGGACATAATTACACTGAAAGATTTTTTTTTTTTGTTTATCTGGGTTTAAATTGTGTCCTATACTTTTATTTGCAAAACCTGACATCCCAGTGGGTTTTAAGTTCCTCTGATCAATTTGAAAAACGGTGGTATTTGACTGTCTGTGATGCAGTCATTATGTATATCTTCACTTATGCAGCATTATCTTTGCATGCCTACTAGCTATTAGGCCCCATAGTAGAAGGAGAGCTAAATATATCCAATCTAGTGATAAGATGGCTAGATCTCAACATTGCTCTCATTTAGCCTGCAGCAGCCTAGGTAAACAATTACCTCTTATAAAAATAATACATGTGTGATAGTTACATGTGTGAGGACCATAGACCTGTAAGATGTGAATTTTTTTGATACACACAGTATATGTTAATAATCAATGAACTAATATCCTCTGCTTAAATGAGGAAGTTTAAGCTTTTCAAAGTATGGCTTCCAAATGCTTCCTGATTTTGCAGTCGAGCTGAACATATTGTCTGACATTTTTTAGTACGTTATCTGTGTCACACACAGTGCTAGGCTCAGGGCTTCATTTAAGGCTGAAAGAAATGCTAAAAGACAAATCTAGTTATTATCTCCACGTCACTAACAGGAAAGAATTGGCTTAGAAAGCTGAATAAATTGCCCAATTCTACACAATATGTATGTGATTAAACTCAGAATCCAACAAATGTCTGATCACTCAGAAAATACAGTTTTAACCTGTGTATTGCACTAGTTTTATCACTTGAGAAACTTGCTAAACATTGTTTAGTCCACAGAATTTCTCAATCAATGAGTCTATGAGACAGCTTACTTTCAACAAACTCTCTCAGTGATTCTTACAATAGTAAGATTTGAACCCCACTCATTTAGAATATCATAACCAAATATAATCAGAATAATTTAGAGCACTATTGTATCATGTGCTTTACCACTGCAACTTCTGGAGATCTACCATGCTGCAGGAATTGCATGGTATGAGATAGTAGATCTCAATTTCCACTGTCTCTAGCACCTATGTACTTTGGTTGTTTTTGCGGACTGAATTTTTCCCAGTTTGGAAAGTTCCTCAGACAGCCGGGATGAAGAATCCTTTTCTCTGAGTTGTTCGCCTTTAAGATTTTGACAGTTCCTACAGGATAGTGTCAGGTTTAGCACTAAGAATATCTCTATTCCAGATATGGCTTCTCTACAGAAAATGAGAAGGGAACTAATTTAAAACAGCCAGGCTTGGTCTGATGCATCCACTGTCTCTGCCAGGGAAGGAGGCCACAGGGAGTGAAGAGCCAATAGGGAGAGAAGTTTATGGTAGAGGCTGGCTGGATTCCTAGGAAGTGGCGGCGAGAAATCAGTGCTGAAGTGGGCACCGTAGCTGCTCAGCTTTAATTCCAACAGTTTGGTGGTAAATGCCAAGAGATAAAGCAATTCTGTCATTTTCTGTCATTTGTTTCTCTTCTCTTTCTTTCTTCAGTCTACTTCCTCTTTCTGTTCTTACTTCTTTTATCAAAAATACTGTTATTTATATAACATTCCTTTTCTATCAATGTGCACCCACATACACAAACCCTGAGTGCACACCATGATGGAATTTCCTGAAAATCATCATGCCAGAATAGCAACCACACAGATCTAGAAAGAGAACATTATGGACATACAACAACTTCACAGCAACCTTCGTGCTGCCTATTATTTATTATGTTGTGCGACAACATTAACCTCTATAATTGCTTTATATTTACACTATCAAAAATCAATCCTGCCTGTTTTTTTTTTAATTTTAGCTAAAGGAAATGATATTTGTTCACTATTTAATATATCACTCATTTTGCCTCATTGTAGTGCTTGTGAAATATGCCTAAATTTTCTGATATAGCAATGATTTGTTATTTTTCATTCTGCAACATTATTCCGTTCTGCATGTGTATCAAAACTGAAAAATACTACTGTTTGTGAGTATTTTACTTGTTTCAGAATTAGAGCCTTTTTTTGCAGTACTATTGGCAGTGCTAATCACTATCTGTAATAGTATGTCTATGAAAATTCTTTGTCCTTGGGTATATTGTATTGCTTTGAGGCATTCAAATATCAAAATAATTGCAGGGCCCAAGCATAAATATATTCACTCATTGGAAATATTGTCAATCATTTTACCAAAATAGCTGGTTTAATTTATCGTCTGCCAGCAGTAGTGCAGAGTGGAGACGTTCCATGTCTTAGTGAGTGACTGACATCTGTCTGTCTATCCCCCTATCTAACATAGCACCTTCTACTTTTTCTATATTTACATTGATTATCTTCATCCACCCACTTACCTATAATCAATCATCTGTAGTCCTATATATCTGTTATTATCATCTGTGTTCTCCTTATCTATTTTCTACTTTCTTTCTCTTTATTTTTCTGTCTTTCTCATTCTCTGGTTTAGATATATTCATATCTCATAGTTTTACTATTATTTCATGTCCTCTGGATAACTAATGATGCTGGGCATTCCTGCATATCTCTCTCTCTCTCTCTCTCTCTCTCTCTCTCTCTCTCTCTGTATATA
>NW_022900948.1:33968948-34027048 GCF_012274545.1 Fukomys damarensis
ATATATATATATATATATATTGTAAAATGACTGCCAATTTTTTTCTTGCTTCTTTTTCTATTGGATTTTCTTGGTATTTTTTATTATTTCATAAGAGTCCTCCCTCTATTCTAGATTTAAATTATTTCTTTCATATACTATTACAAAGCATTCCTTGAACGCATGTGAAAAGAAATCAAAAGAAACATGATTAATTCCAACATAGATCAACTTATCTAAAATTTCATTTATGTTTGAATGATTTTATGTCTTGTCTAAAAAATACTTTGCCATGAGATAATAACCACATTCTGCTCCAATACCACTTCAACGTTTTATTATCTTTCACCAATGGATATGTGATCCACTTTAACATTATTGTGTGGTGTAATATAAAGTTCTGTTTTTTATGTGGATATCCAATTGACCCATTCAGGATCACTTACAGACGTGACTCTCTTCTCCTCCATAATTATTTCACCTCTTCCTTAAATGATGTGACAGCATTAGTTCAGCTAGTATGAACTGAGCACCTATTGTGATCTATTTCTGCATTGAGTCCCGGTAACATTGGTGCAATGTTTATTAATTATGCACCATGGTCTAAGGATACGCTAGATATGACAGAAATCATCTCTTCATCTTATCCCAAATTATAATGTGTTAACAAATTATAAATAAATGCATCATGAAAATAAATATGGAATTTTAGCTTGTAACGAGTATTAAATAAACAGAAGATGGGAAAATAATAACATGTAGAGAATTGGGAAAGAGTCAGGAAGAAGATGGGCTCCCTCAAAAGGTGAGCAGGTGACATTTAAACAGAACTGAAACAACATGACAAGCTTTTAAGGAGATGTTCCTTGTGATACAATAGATTTAGCTGCACATTCGTTGAGGAAGCATGGGCCTCTGTGAGAATATGTTGGGAGAGGTGGAATGATACATACAAACAATGACATTAGAAAGAGTCAAGAATCAAGCATAGGATCACTTCCTTTGACTTTTACCATGGGTTGTAGACCAATGTCTCTTTTGTCCTGTGAGGATAGACAGGCCCTGGACAATTTTAAGAGGAAGAGTGAGCATCACAGTGTGCTATACAGGACTGTGTGGAACACACAGTTAGGTATGAGGGGGTTTATCAAAGTCTGAGAGCTGGAGATTCTTCACAGTGGTTCCCATGACCTAGATATGGATCAGTAACTCCCACCCACAGAGCAGGTGCCGAGCTGTGGCTCTCACCCTCCATTTCCCCATGGGGAATTTTGCTGGCTTGCTGTTTACTGAGTAATTGTACTTTTTCCTTGTCCCTGAGAAACTTAACCACTTTCAATCTTCTCCAAAAAACCTAGTGAGTCATTACATATGATGATACAAGCTTTGTACCTTACTATTCTTTGTGCTTAAATCCTGACTACTAAATAATTAATTTATTGTTCTTTGAGGAAACTTTCCCCTCTGTTCTCTATTGTTAAAAACAGGAGGGTTTTTTTCATCCTGGTATTTGAAAACTGGCATTTGGAACTTTTAGGTAGCACACTGTGAAGGAATGAATTCATGGGTCTCAAACCCTGGACTTGTCACAGTGTTACTTAGAACTCAGGAGGACATAAGCTTGGTGTTAAGGACCTGAGCTGTTTAAGGTTGCTGTTTTGTCTTTGCAGATAGGTCTGTGTGACCTTGGGCCATTTTTCTCCAGCCCTCAGTTTTCCCTTCCATAGAATCAGTCATGATCCTCCTTTTAGCTCTTCTTCTCCGGGTTAATCTGAGACCTGAATGAACTATTCCACATGAAAGTTTGGAGCTCATTTGAATTAGAAGGAATTGTTAATACACGCAGAATTCTTTGATCCAATAGCACCGTCCTGTCCACTAATCTCCGTCATTACTCTCAGGGCTGTCACTTTGTACGCGTGCATGGTGAGGAGCTTGGGGTTTACTTAATTCCCCGGGGAATAGCAATTAAATACTACTACAGGTTTTCTTTTAAACAAGCTGCTTTAGTGCCAACCGTTCTCAGCTCATCGGTGAGGGCAGGAGCCTCGTCTCCCAGGCCACAAGATGGTGCTAGTGTTCCTTTCTGCTTCTCCCTCCCACTCCCAAGCGCCAGCCTTCCAGCTCCCACCCATTCTACTTCTGCATCTGCGCAGGCTCCACTGGGATTGTGATGAATTTGTTTGCTGGGGAAATTGTGGCTCCCTTAGGAATCTGTGGGACAGAAAATGCCTTGTAGCCTTAGATATTGTGGAACTCTCTCCTTTGTTGGTCTTGCTTTAATTTATCTTCACACAGCTGGACCCTCTCTGGAAACTATTCTTTCTAACTTTGCGGGGTGGGAGGGAAGCTTTAAAAAAGCGGGGAGGTTAAGGGAGTTATTTGGAACCCATTCCTGAAGCCAACCACACACCGCTTCTGTTTGCGTACGTGATGCGTGAAGCTGCCAGGCTGTTCCTAATGAAGACATTATTAGCGTGCCTCTTCCCATCCCTAAGCTCCAGGAGAGAGTTCTCCCATATTGTCACTACTTCCTTTCCAGGTGGCTTAGAGAAACCCTCCCTAGGATTTTCTCCCCATGGGCTCTCTAGTCATTAGGTAGGCCAGGTGACTGTTGCTAAGAGCCAATTCATTCTCGGAGCAGCTTATGGAAACCAGATTTCCCTCCCACTATGAAATAGATGCCTTTTTGCTTTCTGTAGTTCAAAGTCCACAAGGTTGAAACACTTCGTAGATGGCAGGGTCAGGGGAGCTCAGCACTTCCTGTAGTCCACTGGCTCTTACACTTTAACACAAGAATGACGTGGACGGTTTGTAAGTGACAGATTGCTGGGCCTCTGTCCAGGGGTGCTGGTGCAGGAAATGGGAGGAGCCTGAAAATTTGCATTTCTTGCAAACTCCTTGCTGATGCTGACAGGACGGCCTCAGGGAACACACTCTGAGAACCACTGGAGCACTCCAAGCCTATTGTTTCACACAATTAGAACCTGGGCTTCACTAAAGTGAAATGATCGCTCAAGCTTATAAAGCAAATTGAAATGAGGAAGGAAGAGGAAATCAGGAGTCTTTTAGGCATAAGCTCTTGAAGTCCTCATTCAAGTTGGTGCTACTTAGAAATTTTCCCTTCTAGTCTTTATGGAGAAAGGATTTGCTGAACAAATTTAAAGAAGAAATCAGATTCTAAGGGGATTTTTAAAATCTGTAATTGCTTAAAATAGAGTTCTATTTTTTAAAAAAATGAAATGAAAGCATAGCTTGTTTCTAAATCCAAGGAGTGACCTTTCAGTGTATCCACCATGATTATGTTCTTTCTAATAGCACTTGAACTTAGGCAAAAAATTCCACAGAAATTTGTTCTGTTTATTCTCTTCCAAGTATCCATCTCAACCTCCACACTACCCTACCTCCCTCAAAACCACATTTTTTTATGATAACTTCAACATTTTTCATTTCTTAAAATAGCAGAATAGAAATAGGTCAATTTAGGCTTTACTTAAAGACATTCATAGTCAGGCATGGTGGCGCATGCCTGTAATCCCAGCACTCAGGAGGCTGAGGCAGGAGGGTCGCTATGAGTTCAAGACCAGCCTGGGCTACATAGTGAGTTCCAGGTCAGTCTCAGCTACATAGTGAGACCGTCTCAAAAAACCAAAAAATAAATAAATAAATAATAAAGACATTCATGCTAATGCATTTTCCAGAAGTGGAGTGCACACGTATGGATAAAAGAAAGAGTTAACATTTTTTGTTCATATACTTATGTTGCTAGTAATAATAACTATAGCTATAAATTTATTTATACTGATTCCTTCCATTTGGGCCAATAGATCTTTCTTTTCAAGTAGTTTTGGTACAATGTGAAGTTTCATTTTAAATGCACTGTATGAAAAACAGGAGTCAAATTAAAGAAAATACATCAAGTAGATGATGGGGGATGTTTAGGTAAATCTAGCTAAGTTAATGTAGATAACATCTCAGTGACAGAAGCTTGGAAAATACTGTAGCAGTGACAGAAAAAAATCAACCTTGCCCCTGAAGCACTTGCACGTTAAGGTTTTGAGATGTTCAGGTAGGGACATTCAGGTAAATGGCCTTGTGAAGAGGTGGTGAACGTCTCCCTGTGGATGAGATGATGTCTAAACACTAAGAATCCTATATGCCTTGACTTTGCTTGCCATCCCATTATTATGTCCTTGATTTTGGAGGTATCATTCATCTTTTGGACAGAGCTGCTTATTCTTTGGCTACAAATCTACTCCTTACCTGAAGCGCACTCCATTTCCCAAGGAAGCCTCCTTGAAATCCTTATTCCCTCTTACCTTTCTCTGCTTTGTGCTCTTGGTTTTTATACGTTACAACATAAATGGTCTAATTGTCTATCCAACATATGTTGTGGACCACAAATTCTCAAGATACTGGCTATTGAGAGTAAAACTTGTCATAAGATAGCTTCACACCCCAGAGTACCCAACAGACAAGAAAACCAATGGCACTGTTATAGTTTTAAGTACATACCCTAAAATTCATGCATGGAAATCCTAACTCCTTTCTCTTCAGAAAGCAACTGCATTTGGAGATGGAGCCTTTAAAAAGATAAAATCAAATCATATACGTGGGTCTTATTCTATCAAGAATTGTATCCTTACATGAAGTCAAGATTAGAATGTTGATGTAGAAGGAAGGCTTCTCTCAGAGGGAAGAAAATATGAAGAGATAGGGAGAAGACCATCTGTAAATGAAAGAAACTGGGCACAAAAGAAATCTTACCTGTGGACTCCTCAATTTTGAACCCCAAGCCTTTAGAAATTTGAGAAAATAAGCTTTGTTCATTCTGCCACCCAGTCTGTGCTATTTTGTTATGGCAACAATACAAAAGTAAAATAGATAACCGAAGCAAATGAGTGTGAAGTGTTTTCAAAGATAAAGAGTGCCCAAGTGCTACCCCAATGGCGACACAGAGTTCATTAAGCACCTATTAAGAAAGGAATTCTTAAAAGAGGAACATGGGCAAAAAGCAAAGCTTCATGTATTATATAGAAATATCTTGTTCCCTACATGTAAGTGGAGATGTTCACTGAAACATTATTTATAAAATAAAAAGGGACACATAATAAAACTCTATCAGTGAGTAGGGTTGAGGAGAATTCATACATCTCTTACAAATTACATAGAAAAATTTCCATTCACTCCATTAAATAAATGATGTCACATACTGTAAAAATAAAAGTGTTAGGTTAACATCAACCAACACCGTAAACATATAAAAGTATAATATTTATTAGGCATTGATACTGTAAAAATATTGTAACAATTGGAGTGATCCTTTGTAATGAAATTAGATGAATGCCAATGACCCTGAGGAGAAGAAGAAAGATTATACTACTTCTACTTGGCAGGAAGCTCAGAGAGAGAAAGGGTTGTTTCCTCTCCTATATATTGTTGAATCTGTGGTGCCTTCCATAGTACTAGGAGATGATATGTAAATGATTCTTTGAATGTATAAATCTTAGAAAACAGAATCATAAAGCAAGATTGTATTCCATTCTACTGTAGCATAATTGTTCATCGGTGCCTGGGTGATCAAGTTTTCATCTTCATGAGAAAGATGTTACAGTTAGTACAGGATGTCCCAGTTAATATTCAGTGTCAATTTGACTGTATGGACACTACTTGACAGGTGATCAGGCACGGGTACTGATCAGTGTATTAGTTCACTGATTCTGATAGGTGAATGAGTTAGGTGAGGAAAGTTGTGGGAGGCAAGTCAGTGGGGTATGCTTTGGAAGAATATCTCTCGTAGGTGCTCCTCCCTGTTCCCTGCTTTCCAGTTGACCTGAAGTGAGCAGCTTGGCTCAGCTAAGGCCTTCTGCTGTAATATTTCTGCCAGAAGTAAGCGGAACATAGCTGATCTCTGAAACTGTATGCCAAATTAAACTCCTTTAGTTTCAGAGTCAGGCATTTTGTGCTAGTGACAGGAAAGCTGACAAACACAGACTTGAACATGGGAAGAGTAGATGTCCACTGGCACACGGATAGAACATCGATGGAGGAGCTGGGACTTCGCTCGACCATTCTCAGATTTCATTGGCTAATTTGCAAAATGAGACAATTTATGTTTCTTTGTTCTTTTTATAAAAGTGAGCACTCTAACAGCTAATGGTGTTGAACATTTTTATATATGCATTGGTCTTTTATATTCCTTCTTTTCAGAAGTATCAATTCAGTTCATTTGCCTGTTTGTGATCAGATTATTTATTTAGAGATTATGTTTTTTTTTGTGTGTTGTTTATATGCTCTAGAGATTAATCCTTCATCAAAGAATAAATAGTGAAGATTAGCTCTCAGAGTAAGTTGTAATATCACTCTGTGGTCTCTTTTTCTATTCAGGAATTTTAATTTGTTGTATTATTATTTGGTAAGTATTGTTATTATTTCCCACATTATTTAAGAAGTCTTTGCCTATGCCTGTGGCTTCAACTGTTTCCCAAAATAACTTCCAGCACTTTCATAATTTCTGCTGTTATATGTAGATCTTTGGTCAAATTTGACTTGATTTCAGTACAAGGTAAGACACAGGATTATAGTTTCATTTTTTTTTTTTTTTGCGTGTAGATATCCACTTTCCGAGCCCCATTAATGATGAAACTATTTTTTCTCCATCATATATTTTTGTCACCTTTGTCAGTAATCACTTGGATGATGACGGAAGAGTTTGTTTCTGTGTTTTTCTCTATCTCACTGATGTACTTGGCGGTTTTTGTGCTAGTACAATTCTGTTTTCATTACTACTGCTCTGCATATAACTTGAAATCTGGCATTGTGTTATTTTTAGCCATTATGGAAATGCAAATCAAAACTACTTTGAGAATCCATCTCACCTCATAATGGCTATCATCAAGAATATATAAAACAACAAAAGCTGACATGGATGTAAGAAGAAAAGAAAATTCGAACATTGTTGATTGAAGTGTACACTAGTGTAACCACTATGGAAATCAGTATGAAAATTCCTCAAAAATGCAAACAGAAATACCATTTGATCCAGCTATACCTCTTCTGGGCATTTTTTAAAAGAATTAAAGTCAACATACTACATTAATGCATGCATACCTATGTTTATAGCACTACAATTCACAATAGCTAAGCTGTCGAGACAGCCTAGGTACTGACCAACAGATGAGCAGAAAAAGATAATGCAGTATATATACATGATAGAACATTACCCATAAAGAAGAAATTTATATCATTTGCAGAAAAATTGATGGAACTGGAGAGCGTCAAGTTAAGCAACTAAAGTCAGACCTGGAAATGTAATATCGCATGGTGTCTCATATATGAAACAATAAATAAAGAGATGATAGGAAACTACAGGACAGACTTTTGGAGAGGGGCAAGAAATATAAGGGAAAAGAAAATAAAAAGGAAAGGGGGTAATAAGACAGAAAATGAATAAAATAGGTTAAATGCAATTACTAATTTACACAAATTAATTTTGTCATTCTGTGTCAAAACACGTCTTAATTAAAAATAAAAAATACCTACACTGACTCATGATTCATAATTTTAAAAACAAAAGATGTGGAATATGGAAGGTTGAAGGGGGTGAAGGGAGAGCAAGGGAGTGGGGAAAAAATAAGAACCAAGATACATCGTGTAAAGGTACCAGTTTCCAATGATGGTGACTATACTGTGTAAGTAAAAGGTACCGATAAACTTAATGGGAAAAAATGTCACAAAAAAGGATATAATGGACCTTTTCATCACTCACCTCGAAGTAAACACTCATGCATTTGTAATATATTTCTTTTATGCCTTTTTGTGCATATATATATATATATATATATATGCACAAACTTGGTACATTTCTATATTTTCATGTTTGTCTACTGTGTGGTTTCCTCTCATTATTTATTGATTATTTTCTTCTGTTATTTAATATTACTTATAAGCACAGTTTTAATGGTTCTATAACATTACATAGAATAAATTTGACATAATTTATTTAATCATTTTTTCTGATTTTGGATATCTGGCTTTCCTTCAATATTCACCAGGAAGGGTTATATTGTAATGAGACTCTTGGTATCTAGAGTCATAGGGAGAAATTGTGAGGTCAATACTATCTGCTAATTTGGAAGATCCGTGATACGTTTTGTCAGAGTGATTTAAAGAAATATTGTACATTTTACACTCCTGCCGTACATGTCAGCTTCTGCTGATTTATGTTGTGGTAAAAGTAGTATCAACATTCTGTAAGCTGAACAACCATGTCTGAATGATTCCATGTGCCTCTAATCTCAGCACTCCAGGAGGTTGAGGTGGGAAATTTACAAGTTGAAGCCTCACCTGGGCAATTCGGCGACTACTCGAGGCCCTGTCTAAACAAGCAAACAAAAACTCTGGGCATGTACCTCAGTGCTCTGGCCTGGTTTCAATACCAAGCAACGTCAACCAGACAAAACTAAATAACAGCAACCTGGTGTGATTTCTTGCTCTTGGTGTCTATCCTCGGTAGGTGAGTTATGGATCTTCCCCATATGTCATCCTCATGTGGGGATCCAGACACAAAGAGCAGTTTTATCTGGAATTTGGCGTGCTCAATATGGAGGGAAAAGGTCAACAGGAAAAATACCTAAGAACTCTGAATGCAGTGTTCAAATGAAGCATCAGCATTTGTTCACACCCAATGGACAAAGGCAAGTCACATGGCAATGCCTGTTAGAAATAGGTGGTGCTGTGGTTTACACCTAGATGTCCTCATCAGTGGCACGTGGGGAGGTGACCGGATCATGGGGTCATGATGCTCGTCAGTGAGTCAGTCTACTGCTGAGTTTATAGCTAAATATGATGCTGGGGGGGTGAGGCCTGGCTGGTGGTGGTGGGTCAGTGGGGGCGGGGCCTAGGAGGCTCTCTTCTTTTCCCTCTTTCCTTGACCTCTCTCTGCTTCCTGCTGCCTTGCCATGAGCCGCTTCTCTTTTGCCGTGCTGTTTCTCCTTGATGCCAGCCAACTGCGGAGGTAAACCATGAAAAATTGTGAGTCAAAGTAAATTGTCCCTCCTTTTCATTGTGGATGTCTGGCACTGTGTCTCCGTGAAAAGAAAGTGACTAAGACAGTAGGGAAGATAGTCCTCCCCCCCGAAAAAAAGACACACTCAAAGGGTTCTATAGCAATGGAGCTGGTAGATGTAAGGAGAGACTGTTTAGAAGAAATAATGAAATCCACTAGTATTATAATAGTTCTGTGTTTTCTGGAGCTTCACTAATGCTAAGTATAGCTATTTCTTAATAATTAAAAATCTGTAAATAGCTTCTCTGGTGTGAAAAACTATAATTGTACATTAGATCCTAATGTTGTAATTGGCAATGTGAAATAAGAAGAAAAGGGCTAAAGGTGTAGGGGAAGTGGGAAGGGTAGGGGAAAGGAAATAAGGAAAAAGAAAAAAATATGAGACGATGAAAAAATGGAAATAAATTATTTGTAAATAGGGAAGGGAGGAGGGGGTGAAGGGTGGGCAGGGGTAAGGGAAAAAAAAACAAGAACCAAGACCTGCCATGTAAAGGTACAAGGTCCCAATGATGAATGTTAACTGTAATGTATATACCTAAAATGTACCAATAAACTCAATGAGAAAAAAAAATTGAAACAGATCTTACCTAATTGCTTTGCTATACTTTCTTGTGAGACAGTATTTTCATGATTTGTGTCATTTCAGTTTAATTTATTAAGTTTCTCTGTGCTATTCAGTTTTTTTCCTTTTTAGAATGATGTCTTTTGTATTAAGACTATCAGGTACTAACACAGCCACGTTACTGTTCTTGGGATTCAACTCTGATTATTTTATTTTTCTGTGACAAATAGCATAATAAAATTTATTTTAATCAAATGTATCATTTTTCCTAATATTTATAAATTATCAATATACTTTGTATATAATATATTGCATTGATATATTAATAAGAGTTATATATTATATTTATTTATTTTTGGCTTGGGAAGGGCTGCTTCTTCCTACTGCAAATGTGTGTGCAACCATCCTCCTCTTTTGGTTTTTTTTATTAACTCTTTTATCCAGTTAAGGGCTTTACAGTCAGAATGTTGAGGTAAGTATAAAACTCTACCTCCCGGTGGTAAACTAACATGGAACTATGTTCATGTATTTCCTTTTCTGTACATCCATTTTCTTGACTATTGTCTTAATTGGAAACAAAAGCATAAGGAAAAAAGTAAAATAAATAAAGGGAGCCATTGATGTGACATCCAGAAACCACTTTGAAATCAAATTGGTGCATGGATTTCAGCAATTCAAATAACTTTTGTGATGCCTTACCACTTCATCTATAAAGTGAAAATATTGAATTTCAAATAACCTTTTTTGCCCCAACTTTGTAGGTCTTCCTTTGTTCCTATGACACATCTTATTATGGCCCACTTCTGTTGCCTTTCAGACGTGATTAATGTAATAGGACAATTTTTTCTGAGTCATAAGTAGCCAAATGATCCTTGTTCTCATAGTAACGTGAAGAGCTATGGAGTAAGCTTGTCAATTGAAACTTGCTAGTAGTCTTCTACGCAGTCACAACTGTTGTGGATTCTTCACCTAATATTTTTATTCTATTCAAAAATTGCCTACTTATCATGCATTTTAAGTCCTCTTTTGTCCTACTAATTGTACACCATTCTAATTCTAGTGGCCTTTGTGCTAAAATAATATTTTATCTACATTCTGAAGATTTGCACAGATCATTCTGAGGTCATGGGAGTGCATATAGTTACACATTTTCAGTATTTATAGCCTTAGCTGATGAGTTTTGCTATACCAGATAACATTAATGTTCTCCTTATAACTTTATTTTATTTTGATTTGAACTTTTTAATAGCACAAATTTTAAAAGACATAATCTATCAGAGCTTCAGTGGAACTCATATTATCTGGCTTAACTCATTCTATTCACATAATAATGTGTTATAACTGAGCAATATCAGCCAACTCTCATGGCCTTCATAATATCGAACAGTAACTTGCAGGCAGTCAGATTGTTGAATACAATCCAAGGATCTAATATTAAGAGATGGAGCTTTTAAAATCTCCTATGGTAATAGACTGCACCAACATGGGGAGGGGATTTCTACAGCAGATCTTTCATGCCTGATACTTAAAGTCATAATTTCTAAACTTTTAGGTAGCACTTCCGCTTTGCACCATTCTGTACTTAGCAGTACTACATTTTGTTATAGATGCTTTCTCCACACTTACTTTAATAAGGAGAGAACCTATAGTAGCTTCCTTTATCTGGTAACAGAAAGGTGCAACTTGTTTGATATGGAACAAAACCACTAACACATTGACACTGGATATGATTGTTGAGTGTTTTAATTAAGTTCATTCGTGGATATAGGCATAGGTATAATACTTTTAGAGATTACAAGGAAAAGTTGGGAAAAGGTCCTTATAAAAAATAATTGAAAGTTGCCATTATATTCATCACATTTGTACTGATAACATCTCCTCTGCATTTTAATCTTTCCACATACTGACACAGGAAATGCAGAACTTTGATGTTGTTTTGGGAGGAGATACAGACAATTACGGTAATATAAGTACTTACAAACATTTGTGGTCTCTGTCTTTCCCCGTTAAGTCACATTTGCAGATAGAGTTTGCTTTAAGTATTGAGTTATGGACTTTGAATTATGTGTTTATAAGTATTCTGCTACTACTGGATCCTGTCCTATAAGTTGCTTAAGAATCCACACAACACATTCTCAATTATTCTATGTGGCAGGCCAGAATGGAGTAGTCTGACATTTTTAGTTGATAAGATAAAAAACAAACAAAACAAAATCAGCCATAGTTCTTAAAGTTTTGTAGAAAGAGAGTAAAGTCCATTCTTCAGATCTCTAGAAATCTGAATCTAGTGCTTTCCAATATAATAACGCCTTCATCCTACAAAGTTTATAATAACTCCTCCCATGCACATCAAGTTCTACTGCCCTGAGCTTCCCTCTTTAGTTGGCCAAAAGGAGCAATGAAACATTTACATTTTTGTTTTCAATTGCTAGTGGCAAACGGATATTGATGTGCTTGAGGTGAAACATTAAACACAAAATTATGTAGAGAATAAAAAAGTCAGCATAAATTAGAAGCATTTGCTTCACTATGGTTTAAAAGAGTTAGTATTACGCCAGCCTCATATAACATTCTGGAGGTGGGTTTATGGGTAGATTGGCGATACATCAAAGACAACATTAAAGACCAGTGAGTTAGATATGCCAAAAGGCCACTGCAGAGAAAATGAATGATCATCAACAGAGGCTGTGCTCATGAAAGATTGAATTGTTTTCTCTGAAATACAGTAAGGAAGGGCATGTTCAATTACTGAATATTCAAGCTAGAAGGTTGCATTCTTATGCAATGTTACATTCTTTCATTGATTTAAAAATTTCACATTAAGTTACCTACCCAGTGTCATAGAGTTTGCTAAAGGAATAACAGATTGGTTATCTATTGTTCTGAAAAACATTATTCCATAGTGTAGTACGTTAAAACAGTACATCTTAACATTTGTCGCAGTCTCCATGCGTCAGAAATCTTGGAGACTCTGGAGAGTGAAGAAGATTGTGGATTGCAAGTTCTAGCTCAGTATGAGCAGCTCAGTAACTTAGTAAGAACCTCTTTGGAAATAGAATAAAATAATATCATAAAATTTTAAAAAAGAAGATGTAGCTTATTGTGACAGCCTTCCATTCCTTTCCCAGCCCTGCAAGAAAAAGAAAGATGTCTTGGAGAGAATGGAGGGAGTTAGCTAAGTATTTCTTTCTGTCGCCTATAAAGTCATCAACAAGCTATCGAGTGGATCTGTTTGAAATTTTATTTAAAATGTATTTGAAAGTTTTTGACTGGAGGTGACTAGAGGCTACATGAGGTTGTTTTGACCAAGATATATCTCAAAGTTTGCGCACTTTCTTGAGTGTCATATTGGTAATGACTATTTGGGGAAGAACTCAGTTTTGTCCCATGTAATCTTTTCCACAGGTAGCTAAGGTTTTCCTTGAGATGATGGCAAACTGGCTCTCCACAGAATTAGTTACTCAATAGAGATTAAGAGAAAAACTAATGACATGTAACACTTACTGTTGTACACCATCCTTTCTGTAATAACCTACTGATTACAAGTTCAGCTCCTCTTAGTGTGAGAGGGGATTATCTAAGTGCATGAATCTCAGGAGGTGAAGATGATTAAAGACCATCTTGAGTGTGTCACAGCCAACTTTGTTTCGAAGCACTTAGAGGAGTCCTCAGCAAAGGGTAAGCATTCAGTCAATGCTAGCTGATAACAGACAGCGTAATTACTACTATTAATATTATACATTATGTAATTCTTAAGACAGATCTTTTAGGAGTACACATCACCATAAAAATGACTAACGATGTTAATTTTTTCCTATTAAAAATTTTAGTCTAATTATTGATAGGTTAAGAAAGAAGACCATAAAAAACTACTAAAATGAGAATTTGGGTTCCTTGATGATGGTTAACAAATCTGGAAATACATAGTTATGTTTTGGAAAAAATTATCAGTGGCATAGCAGTATTTTATTTATATTCAGAAATGGATAGGTGCTGCATGTGTAACATTCATAAATAATTATAATATACACTACAAAGAAAGATCACAGACAAATTTTTGAAAAATGCCTATGAGAGTTTATGGATTTTTAAACTGGAAGGAGAAGAGATTTTGGAGAAAGCTCACTGTGACATTTTCTTTAAAGACAATTAGAGTTTTGACAACAGCAAGGAGCTTATATGACAAGGAAACATATTGGGTTAAAATGAAGTGTTGGGAAATCATAAGGAATTGCTGTGACAGTGAGGAAAACAATGTCTCCTTTGACTGTAACACTGGATGAAGGCAAGAAGTATGAGGTTTATTCTTCAGACAACACAGAAACATTGCAAGCGAAGAATGGTCTGATGATAGAAAAATCTGCCCATAATTTTTGCACGTCAAATCTGCAGAGAGTAAGCGAATAGCTGCAGAGAGATCTTTTAGGTGGTAATTTTATGAGGTAGTTGAGATACAGTGGTAACTGTAAAGAGATATGTCAGATAATGAACTGAGCTCCTTTGAAAGATTTAAATATTGCACAGTGTATCAAAACATCACGTGGTATTACACTGATAGGTACCACTTTTATATAGAAGTAAAAATAAATTTAATTAATATAAAGGATATAGATTGCAGTATGGGGCACCTGAACTAGACTGAGAGCTCAGCAAAAGCATTAGTCAAACCCATTTGGTCCTGGAGCTATAAAAGGTTGAATTTAATAGACATGGTCTCTGTTTTTCCTTCATTCAGTAAAAACCATTTTGTGGTGATCACATTGTTCTAGTTGCTATGAAAACTGTGTGTTGAAGATAAAGAAAACCTGATTTATGGCCTCCTTTTTCCTTGTTGCCAAAGAAAATGTCCTCAAAGTTGTTTTTATCATTTAAAAACTGTCCTGTCCCATTTGCTCACATCAGTATGGTCTTTGCCTCAGTCCTGTCATTAAAACTCCAGCCGTGACCTTCATGTTACTGAGCCAGTGGTTACTCCTCAGTGCTGAGGTCATTGAGTTTTTATAGGTAAGTGACTCATTTTATCTTTTCTGCTCTTACATGTCCCTGTCATTTTGGTTTCATGTATCTCCATGCTTATTTTCTTCTGCTTCATTGCCTAGGATTTTGTAGCATCTTTTTTTTTGGTTTGCCTTCTGTTCATCTTGCTCTTACATTGCCTAAGAGCTCAATACTTGACTTTCTCATGTCTGCTGACACCACCTTTCTGGTGATCTCATTATGGTAATTATAATGTTTTCTTTGTGTAGGAACTGTCCAAATTTTTATTTTTATCTTAAATTTTCTCCTGACCCCTAGACCTGGATCCTCTTGATTATTTAATATGACCCCACTGATATCAAAGTGACATTTCAAATCATCAAGTCCCAAATTGAGATTATTTCCCTCTAAACCTTGTTCCTCCCACAGACTTCCCCATCCAAATTGGATGTTCTCTTACTCACTGTGACACTTGTCTACTCTTATACTCTTACATCACCAGATATAATAAATACGTTACAAATCTCTTGGGGCACTAGCCTATCACCCTTACTGTTTTGTTTTTCCTACCATACCAATCTAATTTCACTATAAGAATAATTCATGTGAAATACAAACCTTCCTGTCCCACTTCATTGTGTAAAATGCTGCACTGATTCTGAGCTTCACTCACTGTAAAAGCCTAGGTCTTTATAATCACCTTCAAGGAACTGTTCAGTCTGTCCATGGTCACTACCGCGTTATTGCTCTGAGACAGTTTTATCTCTTTCCTTTCATCTTTGCCCACTTCTTCTCTAGACTGTCTTGCCTTTTCACTGTCCAGTGAAACACCAAAAGCAGTCACAATTCTCTTCTTACAATTATATTTCCACCTGTATTAGTAAAGTACATTTACCTCTTCATGTCTAATGAAATGTCACACCTACCTTGTCTCCCCCACTTAAACAAGAACCCCTTTCTCAAGCCACCCTCAGACACCTCTTCCCTATATTTTCTTCTCTTTCATTTTTTTGTTGCCTAGGTTTTAGGATTTTGTGGTGATCTAGATCTAGCTATCGTACAGATATAAGATGTATTTACATTATGTAATTGGCTGTGTTTGTCATTATGCCCCTTAGAAATACTACTCGTGAGGACAGGAATTTCTGTCGTTTTGTTCCAGAAGACACTCGATAAATAAAGACTGGGTTCAGGAGGCTGCGGGGAGAGCACAGAGAGCCGTGGCCAAGCACTGTAACATGGAGGGAAGAGTTCTCCTCCTTGCTTGGGGGAAAAAATCTCCTTCAAGAACAGCTTATCTGGCTAAATTTTAAAATATTAATGTTGAGAACTTGATTGTTAAATTTTAATAAATATAGTAAATACCTTACCTTTATATCTAGACTGTGGAAAAATAGTACAATTCAAATAGTTATACTTGAATTAAATCTTAAATCAATACAGGCATTGTCATTGTTCACTTGTCAGAATGATACTAATTCCCTAAAATCCAGGTCATATATAATCTCCAAAAAGCACTATTTGACTCTCCTCAATCAGAAATAGGCATTTCTTGTTATTACTATTGGCTGATATACAATGTTTCATTCTAAATTAAAAACCCACTGTGAGTATAGAACTCTACACACTCTGTGTGTGCCCTATAATTTACAGGCAAAATCCCTGCATGCAGTTGATGATAAGGGGTTACTCTCATATTTTGCCTTAAAACTTTTCTAAATTTCATTATTGTAGTGCAATATTTCAATCCAATTTCACTGATACATCCAATTTTTTTGTAGTGTCAGAAGATATATAGAAAATGAACTTATGGATTTGATTTTGTGAGCCCCAAGAAGAAAGGGGAAATTGTTTAGTACCTCTCAAGATCCAGAACATATGTTTAGATTTTTATAAGTGTTACCTCACATAATACTGAAAATACCATCATTGTGCAGGTACAATTATCATTCTGTTTTGTAAATGGGAAAATTGAGTTTCATAACGTTAAATGACATCTTAAAGGTCACACGTCTTGTAAGTGACAGAGCTAGAATTCGAACCCAGCTGTGTGTCATTCCACTAAATCATGAGGCACACAGCACAGGAATTAAACACAGGAGAAGCAACAGCAAATTCAAAATGTTGAGAAAACAATGGGATGCAACAAAATGGAAATGATGATTGTCACATTGGAGCAGAGTTTGTGGAACTAATTCCACAGTGCCATAAATATTTGGTTCTGGGAAGTGTTCACACTAAAACTTACAAGACAAGGACCTATTCCTCACTCTGTCTCAAGTAAAACACCAGTGTCATTAGAGGTATTAAAAGAGGTTGCAATGCTAAGGCATGATGATGGTTCCATAATTAAGTTTGACATCTTCACTGGAGATTGTATCAGATAGTCTCGGCTCCATGAAATCTAAGAAAAAAAATAGAGCCAGTTATAAACTGCCTGAAGGGAAAGTTAAAACAATTAAATCCACAGAATCCAAAGGAAACTGGTTTAAGAATAACTTAGAATTCTCAAAGGTTTGTCAGCTGCAGGATAACTAAAGAATCGGAGCTAGGAGAGCGATAATAGAGTGGCTAGATGCAAGAAGAGAAGTTGATTTAGGTTAAGAATGTCTATTTTAAACTCTGTTAGAAGACTGTTCTATAATTCCAACTGTGAGAAGCATAACCATGGACTGTAGCGTAGGAAAATAAAACTAGTAAGGAAAATAAAAGAATTGTCGGTTGTAAGTACGTCTGTATAAACTTATCAAACATTTTGCACATCCATTCATGTACTACCCAATGTAGAAGGAGAAGTAGTGGGGAGCCACTATGGTAAAGCATTAAATTTTCCAAAGTATTTTCTTGATGAGCACAATTCCCGTATCTTTCTTTGCATCATTTGTAGCCATTTCACTCAGTGCCTGCTAGTGAACTTGAACAGACTGATGAGTGCTACTGCGGGCTTATTCCGTACAACTCATTTCAGAATGGGCTGCTGTATTCTTTCCCATTCCCTCCCATGTAAACAGACAAGATATCTCTGGCAGGAATGATTGCCGAGTCTGAAAACACGTGGAAAAGTTTTGTTTCACTGAGCTGCTCGCCAACTGAGGAACAGTGTATTTATTTTTAGCGTATTTGAGTAAGAAATATATTTATATAATATTTGATCCATCGCACACAAGGTAGGATCAAACAAGACAGTGCATTTTTAAAATTTATTATAGTAAAAGACACATTACCATCGATGCCCCTCAAAATATTCCCTCCTTGCTTCCAATACACGTATCCTATTGTCCTTGCCACTTTCTGAGGTATTTGCTGCATATCCTTTGTCTTGAGTGTATGTAGTGGACTATTATGGCTGCATTGATGTACTAAATCCTTTGAAAATGTTTGCCCCTCATTGTGACTTTGATTTTCTGGAAGAGGTGGAAGTTGCACAGTGCCAGATCCAGTGAGTAAGGTGGATGAGCACACACTTTAGTGCTCTTGGGAGGCTGTCTTTAGGTTGGGTGAGCTTCAGCAGAAGCATTCTCCATAGTTTTAGTCAGATCTCATAAAAACACTCATGAAAGGAGACTTCCAGAACTGCTTCAGAAAGTGAACAGAATGTGGGAATGAGTGTGTTCAAAATGAGGGGCAAGTATTTTGAAGGACGCTCTAACTGAAGATGAGTACGTTGAATGGGATTAACGGTCATGTATCTTTTACTGTTGCTCTTCAAATTTAAATATATATTTTCCTTGTATTTTGGCTTTGAGTGTTACAGTGATCAGTGCTATATTAAATAATAAGATGACTTTCCACTCCAGTCTCGTGACAAATAAATGAATTTGCAGGCTCAGAAAAGTAAGACTTTGGGTTAGGGGAAGAGTATAGAGTTTTTAAATACGAAATGTAAAGGTAACAAATTGCAGCTCTTGGGAAGGATGGAGGGCTACAGGCAGAAAATGATATGAACTGTGAGTTGAGTAGTAGGGATGCTATTTGTTTAAGGGGAGCAATGTGACAGTGTGGAAAGTGGTTTGTGAGCAGCAGAGGTTGCAGTTTCAAAGTCTGAAGGAATCAGTGTAAGTCACAAGTTAATGAAAAAGATGCCACTATCCCATGAAACACTATGAAACCTATTTTAATATGTGCTTTAGCCCTTTTAGTTGTGACATGGGGATTACGAATGTCAGTTTCTAGCTTGTGTTGATGGTAAATTAGATGGGCTGCACCAAAACATTCTAAGTGGAACAATATGCCAGTGATTTTACCTAAGTTCCATCACTAGTAAATACATACTTACCTCAGAGCAAAACCTGCTTTTGTCTTAAAAATACCAAACCTCAGCAAAACATCGCTAAAATCAGATTACTTTAATATCTTTGATATGGAAATTTTATGGTACAAGGCTAGGACAAGAGCACAGCCAATCCTCTCTTCTCTACAGTCCCTAATAAATACAATGTAACAAATACTGAGATGTTTCCTACATAGCATCATCTTCTCTAACGGAGAGTAGGGGAGTAGGGGTCTCCCTCCCCGCTGCCTCTCTCACCTTTTCTTTCTCTTTCTTTCTTTCTTTCTTTCTTTCTTTCTTTCTTTCTTTCTTTCTTTCTTTCTTTCTATTAATCTATCTTTCCAATGATGTTTTTTCCTTGATTCCTGGATGTGAACATAAGATATTTCAACTTCTTATATAACTCTGTCTCAGGACAGAATTTCTTGGCCAACAGGGCCATCAGATGGACTTTCTTAGCTCTTTTGAATTTCCTTCCTTTTCTCTTTCTTTCTTTCTTTCTTTCTTTTTTTCTTTCTTTCTTTCTTTCTTTCTTTCTTTCTTTCTATTAATCTATCTTTCCAATGATGTTTTTTCCTTGATTCCTGGATGTGAACATAAGATATTTCAACTTCTTATACTACTCTGTCTCAGGACAGAATTTCTTGGCCAACAGGGCCATCAGATGGACTTTCTTAGCTCTTTTGAGATACCAATGGACAAACTATAAAGAAACGGCACCAATTGTACACAAAGACACAAAAAATTGACTGTGTTTTTCTTTTTTCCAAGTATGGTCAATTTTGGTGGGTGTGGTTTAAATACAGTGAAGGCCAGGCAATAACTTAGTAACTGTCTGGTAGTGCCATCTGCTTAGAAAGGAAAGGAGGCAGTAGGATACCATGGTACCCTGGTGTCCCCAGTCTATTTAGGGGATCCCACAAAGTCTTTTACAGAAAAGCACAACACTGCAATTTCCATCTACTTACTAAAAAATAAGAGTCAGAGGAGTAGAGAATATATTGATGTGATCTATGCTGGGATGTACAAATTAGGTGTTGATACAATCTAGTTATTTGGAAAAATAGTTCTGATAAAATCAGAGCAATATCTAACAGGGACTTGGCAATTCATTGGCAACTGAAAATACGGATGGATGAGAAGAGATATTGTTTGAAATGATGATGTTAATTATCTTTACCTGGAGTAGTGACTCTTGAATTAGTTGGAAGAATTGTATTGAGGAGATGGATGAAATATGAAAGTTCAATAGAGATTTGAGATTGGTGTGCTGTCATTGTGAAAAGAGAGTGCCATATTAAGCAGCTAAATAAGTCACTCTCACAGATTATGTTTTATGTAAGGTTAATGACACGGAAGAGATATAAAAATGGTTTTGGGAAAGAGTTTGATAATTTCAAGATACTGAGAGCATTTTGGATTATAGAATCTTGTCCAAAATGAAGAGATAAAAGCAATGATGGATATGTTGACAAGCTACCTCATGTCTCCCTGGTTGTCACTGTACAAGGAAATGAGAGTCCTCTCAAAGAAGAGAGGAAAGAGCTGGGTTAGTTTTCTTTTTTTTTTTTCCAGGTTTAATTGAGTTTATTGGTAAACTTTAGTGATTCAGTACAGTTACATTCATTGTTGGGATCTTGTACCTCTACATGACAAGTCTTGGTTCTCATTTTTTCCCCTTACCTCTGCCCTCCCTTCACCCCCTCCTCCCCTCCCCATCTACAAACACTTTATTTTCATCTTTTCATTCTCTCACATTTTTTTCTTTTCCCTTTTTACTCTTCTCCTACCCATCCCACCTTTCCTACACCTTTAGCTCCTTTCTTCCCATTTCTAAATGTCAGTAATCTTATTAGAATCTTATGCATTGCTGCAGATTATTCACACCAGGGAGCTGGCTTAGTTTTGCATAAAGAGAGGAAATAGGAGGGCAGTAAGATAAAGATGTCGTAACATTGCAGAAAAAGAGTTGGCTAGAAAATAATTAATTTGTATTATTAGTTATAGCCTTTAACTTAATTATTGCTTTTCACCTTACGAAGTATATTAAGGAGGGTGTTATTTTCCTTATTTTGTTGATGGAGATGCAAGTTCACAATAAATTTTAAAAGTTTGTCAGTAAAAAATAGCTACTGTGTGAAAACATAGGCAATATTCTGGTTACATGCCAAAGTTCCCCTAAGACCCTTTACAAAAATAGTGAACATATATTTATTTTTAGAAAAATATATATTTTCCACATTATGACTATATAATTATAACCAGAGCATTGTGCATACTTCTCAAAATGATGTATCGCCAATGCTGCAATAGTGGAATTTATAATGCTTAGAAGTTCCTGAAAATATAACCAAACTTTGAGCCACTTTACTTTTTATTGTTTTTAATCTTATCTCACACAGGTTATTTACTATTACTTGTATTTCATAATATTGAATTTTTGTATTGTTCATTATATACATATATTTTCCAATAGTTTTTGGATTTTTATTCTGATATTTATACTGTGAAAAAGGTAAAATATGTTTGTATATATTCATAAGATATTAAACACATAGTCACATACAAATTTGTGTACTCTGTGTTTGTCTCAATGTTTCTTTCTCTATCTCTGTGTCTTTGTCTTTGTTTTTGTCTCTGTCTTTTTCTCTCCTTTAAGTCTCAGCCTTTTGGTATAGAAAACACTTGGCCAATAGTCAGTAAATTTCAATAAAATATTCTTAAGGAGTTTTCAACCTCTAACTTTTTATAAATAAATGTCTTATTACCTTTATTATAAATTAATGTTATTGCTTTCTCCAAGTATTAGACATCTTAAAAATGTCTAAATATTTTCACTCCATAGCTCCATCTCTGAAGACCCAGCCTAGGGAAAAAATATTAAATACAGATAGAATCTTATAGAAGTGTTTTAGTTATTTCTGTCATCACTGGAACACAATTATCTGACACCCACAATTCTATGGAGGAAAGATTGCTTTTGATTCACTATTTTTAGAGCTTTCAGTTCATAACTGGCTGGCTGCAAGGAAGGCAGCATGGCTTGGGTCTGTCTGAGGAGAAACAGCATATGTCATGAGGGTGGGAAATTAAAATGTACTAAGGGAGGAGGCAGGGAGATAGACCCTTCCAGACCACGCCCCCAGTGACGCATCTCCTCCAACCAGGCTTTACCTGCCAACATCACATTTAGCTAACAACTCATCAATGGACTAACCCACTGACAAGCGTCACACGCCCATGATTCAATCATCTACCAAAAGCCTTTAGAAAAGTCTCTAAGTACATGAGTCGTTGGGCTAACAGTTAGATATGAACCATGAGAAACCAATCCAACAAGAAAGAAAAATTAATTTATTTATAGCATATGCTTTGGAGAGAGCAGATACCCATCAAAATATTTATGGACTTTTAATGAAATGAATAATGTGTATGTATGAAATTGTTGATAAGCCAATAAATTAGAGTAAAATTTATGTATATAGTATTACTTCAATCACTGGAACTATACCAGGAGAGTTGGATCAAAATTATCAAAATATGACCCTACCCAAAAAATTTCAATACGAAAATAAGGCTGGAAGTTTTTTTTTTAATCTTCATGTGTGCTTTCCCAAAATATTTACCTATAATCACTTTTAAGTTTTAAAATAAGCAGTGTTGATGTTTATGACATATGAGCATACAAAATCAAATGAGAACAAAGGGTTTACAGTGAAAAAATTGAGACACTTTTCATCTGCTCTTAATAATACTCCTTTTACTTTGAGAATGACAGTCAAGGCACTATTACTTGATTCAGGAGATGGTTCCTGGGAAATTCCTGGGAAGTTATAATTACCCAATAATTTTCCTATCGATGTGTACCCAGGCCACCTTTGATTCCTTGGTGTTGACAAACAACTAGAAATAATATCTAGTAGACAGAGGAGATGCACTTCCTTAGGTATTCAGTAGTTTGTATGACTATTTCCTCCTGACGCTCTGATTTTAGTTATTTTTGTCAATTTTGTTTACCTTTATTAACTGTTTCAGAGATGAAATAAAGGTCTCAATATCTCCTCCATCATAATCCTGCCGTTTTATGGTTTGTGGCTGCCTGAAGAGTTGCTTAAATTGTCTTATTTTTGAAGGTGAACCAGGAAACAGAAGTGCAGTCATAGGTAAGCATATTTCCAGACCTCATGAAGAAGTGATTTCTAATCGCAGTTACAATGGCAGTGGGAGTCGTCCCTTCTTCCATAATTATTTACCATGACTGTTGACCTCTTTTCTGAGCTATCTTATGAATGGCAAGTTTATTAACATTGGAAATGTTCCCAGAAAGCCTGGAATGACCCAACAAATAGGTTGTGGGAGAGATTTCCAATGTTTGAAAGAGCTGAACTTGAATATTTTCAAGATCTCATCTAAGTCCAATATCCTCTTTGTCCAAATTAGAATTTCAGCTTAATGATTTAGTTAATGTCCTAATGAACTTATGGTCAGGATTTGGAAAAGTCACTTAGCTGGTTTCCACACTGTAAAAAAATGAATGGAATAGTTGTGTCAAAGGATACTATACAGATTAATTAGCTGATATGTGTGGAGGATAAAGCTTACACAATACAGTGTCTACCTAATAATAAAAGCTGCTGAAAGGGCCAATTGGAATTTGCCCATCACTTTGTAATGTAAAATAGGGGGCAAAGGGTGAAATGGCCAAAAAGAATAATAAATAAATAAAGAGTGCACCGCGCGCAAATGCCAGTGATTTAAATATATACGCACATGCATACACAAAACAACTTAATTAACTTGTAGCGACCTCTACCCCCATCTGCCTCAAAGCAGGTAGATTAAACAGGATATTTAAAAGGGATTATGTGTCCTAATGAGAAAAGGATGTGTAGTTAAACAGCGTCTGTTAGTTTAGGCTTTTACAATGACCTTTTCATTTTGCACTCTTTAAAATAAACTTTGTTTTTAAGTACAGCTTTAGATTTACAGAAAAAGTGTAAAGATAGTTTTCCCATATGCTTGACAGCTTCTCCTAGTACTAACATTTAACAGTAGTATGGTGCATCTGTTATAATTAAAGAACCAATATTTATGCATCATTTGTAGCTAATATTCATGCTTTTTTTTTCAATTTCATTAGTTTTTACTAAATGCCCACTTTCTATTTTGTGAGTCCATCTAGGATATTTTATTAGTTATTCATTATAGTTACTTAGGTTCCTCAGAGCTTTAGCAGTTTATCAAAATTTTCTTCTTTTTGATGACTGCTGTCAAATGAATCACATCTCCTCAAAATTCATATGTGAAAGGCTTCGCATTCCATGTGATGGTTCAGATGGAGTCTTTGAGATGCTATGATAGGATCACTGCCTTTAAAAGAAGATGTGCCAAAGAACTTTACCTCTGTCCATCCTATGAGGACACAGCAATAATTACCAAATCAGGAAAGGATCTCTTCCCAGATCTTGATCTTGTACTTGCAGCCACCATAACCATTTGAAAATAAATTTAAGGTACCTCATTTGTACTATTTTGTTGTGCCAGTTGAGCCGTCTGCGCCAACAACCTTGACAGCAATAAGAAGTACTTATGAGGTAATTTGCAGGATGTTTCTCAGTGGGATTTCTTTGATGTTTTTCTTATGACAACACGGGGGTTCATGAGAGGGAGCCCTCAGAGGTAAAGTGCCATTTTCATTACATCACAGCAAAGGCACATGCAGTTAATAGGAATATCACTTTCAGTGTTGACCTTGATCAACTGCCTGAGGTCGTGTGTGTCTGTTTTCTCTACAATGAAGTTATCATTTTCCCTTTCCATACTGTACCCTTTAAAAGGAGATCCACAGCTACAAAGTGGGAAGTTATGCTGGTGGTGTCTGTACAAATTATATGGAATTCTTCTGCATGATTGGTTACATTTTTCCCTTGGTAATTTATTTATTCAGTGTATCAATATTAACCCTGGGATATTCACTTCAGTTTTTGGAGTATATTCCAGTGTACTTCTCATTTTGGTAACTAAACACTTTCCAGGTATAACCAGTGTGAGTCTGTTCAGTTGACTGCTGTGTTTCCTTTGACACAGTCCAATTTTTTTCTTGTCAATTTCCATACTTCTTTCTACTATGAGATGTTCTAAGCCTCATCCTTACATGACCTTCCTCAGTCCTGAAATCAGTCATTTGTCTGAGGAGCGTAGTTTGTTGTTGTTTTGCTTTGTTTATTTTTTGTTTTGCTTTGGTTTTGATTGGTGAGTGATATTTGAAACCAAGATCTGGGCACCAATTGCTCTACTAGCTTTATTTTATTTTTACATTAAAAGGAAATAAAGTATTTGTGAATAGGGAAGGGGGAGTGGTTGAAAGGAGGGCAGGGATAAGGGGAAAAAATGAGAACCAAGACTTGTCATGGAAAGGTACAAGATCCCAATGATGAATGTAACTGTACCATATACCTAAAGTGTACCGATAAACTCAATGAGAAAAAAAGTTTCATTTTTAAATTTTTTGCTGGAGGTATACATGGGAAGTTTCTGCTGCTGGTAGTGAAAAAGCACAATATCTTTTTCTTAAAAAGATGATATATGCAATGTATTCTGGTAAGCTCTAAGCGGATAGATATGCAAGCATGTCTTCTGTGTATCTATGACAGAAATCACAAACTGAGAGGCATAAGTGGTAGTAATTACACATGGATTCACAGGCAGCAATCAAAGAAATGAGACAAAATGTCATATACATACCTGTAACTATGCATAAATGTGCACACACATGTATACACCACATGCCTGTGTATATAGTCACCATTTTCGCTTGGAACTTTCCAAGTTGCTTAAAATTTTAAAATTCAGGAATATTGTGTTTAATTCCAATAAATCTGATTTTAACTCTTCTGTATTTATTTACCAAAGTATCTGTGAGTACATTCTGCCTGGTTTTAAGGCTCATTTTATATTATTTCCTTCTTTGAAAGGAACTTAACGCTATTAGTGATTATCATCTAATTTTGAACTGCATAAACATTTAATTGGTTCTGAAAATATTTCATTAGTGAACTAAGACAGATGAACATAGTGTCCTTATTTTTATTCAAAAAAATTAAAAATGGTTTATAATTCATTAACAATAAATGTTGTGAAAAGCGAATATCTGTGGTTCATTTTTATTCAGTTTTACAAAGGAAACTAAGAGCGTTCAATTTGAGAAAAGCTGAAAGGAATCGGTTTTCAAGTGAAATTGGTAGGCAGCACGTTCCTGGACAAGCTGGTGTAAAAGCAGGTCCTATTCACCTGAAAAGATAGTTTTGCTTGGTCGGCTATGACTTTGCAAAGGAAGGTTCATTTTTTAAAAGGTGTCATGGAGAGGGCTCGTCTTCCCTCCATCTCTCTTACTGCTCCGTCCTACAACTTCCAGGAGTTATCTGACCTGGGAGTGTGTGCACAGACCCTCCCAGTGTGTCTGAACTTAAATCCATCGTCTTAACGTCCTTCTCAAGACCCTGCACAGATCCCTGGCCGTCCTACCAGCCTGATCTTCTATTCTTTCTTTCTCTTTCTCCACACATGAAATACATGGGTCTTTCTGCCCCTCAAGCAAAGTGAACTCACTTCCTAGTCAGGTTCACAACAAACTCTCCCTCCTGGGTGATAATCCGGGGGATTCTTTCTCAAAGTTAAAAACTGAAAAGGAAATAATTTGGGTGGTATCATTATATGATTACCTGCGGTATTTTCTTAAATGCTTAAGAAGACTTTACCATTTATAATTTTTAAACATTTGATCGATTTTGATTTTCATTTAGTGCATAGTGAGAGACATGGGTCTGGTTTTAGTCTCTGACATGTGGAAAGCCACTTTTTCCAGCACCATTTATTGAAGAGGCCCTTATTCCAGTGAAGGTTGATGGCCCCTTTGTTCAAGATAAGGTGGCTGAGTGTGTTTGGAGTTGTTTCTGCATCTTCTAATTTGTTCCATTAATCCTTGGGTCTGGTTTTGTTTGTTTGTTTTTGCCAATACAATGCTGTTTTTAATCACAGAACTTTTGTAGTATAATTTCAAGTGAGGGATTGTGATGCCTCCTTCCTTGCCTTTGTTGTCCAGAATTATTTTTACTATTCTAGGTTCTTCGGGTTCTACATGCATTTTAGGATTGTTTTCTCTAATTCTGTGAGGCATGTTACTGGAATTTTGATCAGGATTGCACTGACTTTGTATAACAATATGGGGAGTATGGGCATTTTCACTATGTTCATTTTTCCTACCCAATAGCAGGAGATATCATTCCATTTTCATCATCCTCTTTTTGAGCTCCCTTTTTTCGGAGTACTCTAGAAGAGAGACTAGGTAGAACTCTTGAAGATATAGGTCTAGGCAAAGACTTTATGAACAAAATTGCATGGGAAATATTACAAATAATTAACAACTGGAATCTCATCTTATTACAAAGCTTTTGCAGAGCAAAAGAAACAACCAAAAGAGTGAAGAGCAGCCCACAGAGTTAGAAAATGTTTTTTTTTTACCAGCTGTTCCTCAGACAAAGGACTACTATTTAGAATATATAAAGAACTCAAAAAACTAAGATATCCCTAAATCTAAAGACCCAGTCCAAAACCTGGCATCTGAAATAAATAGATGCTTCACAGTTGAAGAATTACAAATAACAAATAAATACATGAAAATATGTTCAATATCACTGGTAAATGAAGAGATACAAATTTAAAAAAGCATGTGATTCCATCTCACCCCAGAGAGAATGGCTATTATTAAGAAATCAACCAGTAACAAATACTGGTGGGGTTATGGGGAACAAGGAATCCTCTCTGCTGTTGGTGGGAGTGTATTTTGGTACAACTGCTGCGGAAATTAGTGTGGAGATTCCTAGAAAAGCTATAATCGAGGTTCCATTTGACCCAGATATTCCTCTTCTTGATGCTTTCTAATAGAATTTAAAGTATCATCCCACCATGATATATGCACACCCATGTTTATTTCAACACATTTTGTAATAGCTGAGTTCTTGGAAACAGCCCAAATGTCCCTCAACTGATGACTGGATAATGAAGTTTTTAAAAATTGAAATACAATGAAGTACTGTTCAGCCATAAGGAAGGATAAACTTGAGACATTTGTAAATAAATGGGTGCATCTTGAGACTATATTCTTAAGCAAAATATATAGGACACATGTGTAAATGTGACATTGTCACTCTGGTATAAGAAACGTAAAATGTAAATAAGGAACACAGTGCATAAAAGGCACGGTGAAACAGGAAGAAACTGTTCAAATTGGAAGAGGAACTAGGGAATGGGAAGGAGAAAGAAGGGAAAAGAAACAAATTCTAAAGAAAAAATGAAAATAAAACTTTGGTAAAGAAGGAGGAAAAAAGCGGTGGAAGGGAGCGAAGGTAAATGGGAAAACAGGATAAATCACTCACAGGTATAAATTCCCTATGATGGATGTGAATATTATGTATATCTAAAATGTGCCCATGACATTTAATTCATTAAAGAAGAAAACCTTACCTTGCTACCATGTTTAAATAATGCCTCTTTTGTCCCATTCCTTTTTATTTTCTCCGTAGCACACGTCATCCATTGACTTCATCTCACTGTAGTATATACATGAGTTAGTTCAACAAAAGCCAGAGTACTTACCATGTGCCAGAGGCTGGGTGCGGCTGTGTGCACATAACATAAAAACAAGTAGACAAGGTCTCTGATGCTGTGATGCCAACCATAATAGTGAGCGAAGCAGTCGATAAACAAACAGCAGTGCTGCAGTTTGAAATGTGGATCGGAACCAAGCAGGTCCTGACTCTAAAGTGCAATTGCATTTTAAGAACAGAACGGCGTCAGAGTCTGAACCCGAAAGGATGCTGAGACAAGGAGTGGTTGTTGATAAGTTTCAGAATATAAGGGCTATGCAGGGAGAACTAGAGAACTTTGCTCTTGCTCAAAGGGATGAGGATACACTTTAAAAAGAGAGTTATGATCTGCCTTGATTGTGCGTGTGTGTGTGTGTGTGTGTGTGTGCACGCGCATGCGTGGGGGGGCTGGGGACTGAACCCCATAATTTCACACTAAACTCTATCCTATCCCCCAGCCCTGTTCTAATTTTTATTTTTGAGACAAGTGCTTGCCAATTCACTAAATTGCCCAGGCTAGGCTTGTACTTGGAATCCTCCTGCCTTGGCCTGCAGGAGTTCTGGGCAGGTGGGTGCAGCATGATCTGCATTTTAAAAGGGCCCTTCTGATGCTGGGCTAGGAGGATAAGACAGTTAGCAGAGAGCCAGATTAGATATTTATACTCACTTTCTAATAAAATATAATATTCTTCAGTGTAGGGACTGGTTTGTCTTTCCGTTTTCTATCCTGGTGCCAAACATAGTATTTTCCTATTGGATTTGATTTCCTAAGAAAATGGAAGGTTTATACATTTCCATACTTGTAAAATGGAGAAAATATACTTACTCCAAAGAGTAATACCAATTGTAACATTTAAATCTCTTTTCTTACTTTATAAATTCCTCTATGAAAGATGAATTCACTGATTTCCTCATAGCTATGAAGGCACTTGCTCTGTAGGTTATTTGAAATTTTAGGCATTTTCAACTTTCACTGTCCTCCCGCTTTATGAAAGTAGGGACGGAGGAATTCTTTAGTATCACCTCAAAGAAGAGAGTTTACATTAAGCTCAGGAGTGGCTACGGTAGTAAAATATCAAGTCTAAATTACTGATAAAATGATTGCTACAAGTAGTACAGCAAGTCTAGTTTAATGATTATCTAAAAAAATACTGCAAATGCTCTTTAGGTTATAATGCACTGGCATCTTTCTCTACAGTGCTATGAATTTCTAAATATTAGCCATAATTATTTAAGTGTGTTGCCTTATAACTCTAGGAATTTTTATAAAGCTGTTAGAGTTTTTTTTTTTTGCAGGTAGCATTTACTATTACTAGTAAATGCTTAAATCACATAAAATCTCTGTATTTCATATGAGGATATATGTATTATCAAACACATCACAAATATACCAGTATGTGCTATGAATTTCTAAATATTAGCCATAATTATTTAAGTGTGTTGCCTTATAACTCTAGGAATTTTTATAAAGCTGTTAGAGTTTTTTTTTTTTGCAGGTAGCATTTACTATTACTAGTAAATGCTTAAATCACATAAAATCTCTGTATTTCATATGAGGATATATGTATTATCAAACACATCACAAATATACCAGTATATAACGATGGATTAATATCTTAGAGATTTTCTTGTTGCTGAGACACACTACACAACACCTGCAAATCGAAGGAGGCAAGTTCTGCTGTGGCTCACAGTTTACAGAGGTTTCGCTTCATATGTGGCTGCCTCCAAGGCAGGGGGGCATGGCAGAGGAGAAAGAGCTCATGGAACAGTGGACAGGAGGCAGCAAGTGACCAAGGGAGGAGAAGCGGTGTGTACCCTTCCAGGCCACATGCACAGTGACACACTGCTCCCATCGGGTTTCACCTCTCAGCGTCACACCCAACTAAAACCCAGCAGTACACAAGTTCAGTGCTGAGCATTGCACAGCCCTGACCCAGTCACCTCCAGAAAGTACCACCTATGAGTGTCTAATGCTTCGGTGGATGCAAACCATAAAGCTTGACTATGTTCTTGCTGCAGATCTCATTCTTGGTTATGGGGTAAAAGTTAGAATCTACATCAGAATGATATGCTGTCCGCATCCACAGTTAAATGGATTTGATAAGGGAACTATGGAAATGATTGCTATTAATGAAGAATACTATTCTGTAATTCCTTTTTCCCAGGGCATTTTGAGCAAAACAGAAATGGTTCTCAAATGTTGTGTTATCTCCTTTGATCAGCAACGTATGTACTCTCATTTTACAGATTTATTTAATCTATAAAATAAGCCATAGTACATTAGTTGATCAGGATACCTGCACTTTGAGATGAATCAAATTGAGTTTTGCTGTCTTGGTTCTATACATAAGGCAAAAAAATTGCGATCACCTGTCAAGTCAAATCACTGGACTGCACTTGAAATTTCTGGACACAAAATAGCCATGTGTCTTGTTCCTAGCCAATGCTACTGTGTAACTGAAGCTTTGATTTCTGTTTATAATTTGTATGCCTAGAAATGTTGCCTGAGAACATCAGGAGTAGGATGTTGAGAGCTATAAGACTGAGCTGAATTGAAATACATTAATCCTTTCTCCATTATTGCGGTCTCCACATCAAGCAACATTGTTTCTTTATTGTGCAGGCATGCTGAGTCGGTGTCCCAGGACAATTTAAAAGGCATAATATCAGGGCACAAAAATGTTTTGCAAAAGGTAACCGTCATCTTGCCAATTGATTTATGCATTTTTTAAATGAAAACAGAACTTTCAGGAGATATGAAATAATGCTTCTGTGACAATTTGGAACTTGGTTGCGTTCCAAACCTGGCCATTTGGCCTCCAAAATAAACCACTGTCTTTCTTTGTGTAACGTTGTTGAGATCTGTGCCCAGTTCACAAGGGCATTGTGTGGCTTATTAAATATAGGTAATACATTTTGGAATTGTTTTTGAAATGAATGAGGTGGATGCAAAACAAGATTAACCTCTGTTGTGTGGCTGCTCTGAGTCTGGTCAAATGCAAAAAACATCTTTTTTTCAAAGTGTATGTTGGAAAAATCTACAATATATGCAAATGTTAATAAACTTCCACTAGCTTTTATAATCTGCTTGGACACGACAGATTTTAGTTGCATTGTGAAATGTGTTTGAGAGCCACATTTGGCTTTGCATAATGTACCTAGGAGATAAAAGTATTTTATCCATTGATGGAAATTCATGTTACCACAGTGAATGATTGAAACTACAGTTGTAGGAGATGGAGGAAGAATGAAATGGAATAAATTTGCTTAACGTAGAAAAACAGCAACCAGTAAGTCCACAAACCGTAATAATAATTACAATATTTATCAAGGTTATTAAAATACTCTAAAAATTAGATAACGTTTTACAGCTGAGCAAACTTAAAAATTCCAAAACAATCTGGGATAATTTGTTCTGTCTTAAAAACTCTTCATTTGTTCATTCCTGTAGTCACTAAATATTTATAAAATAGCTGCTGTGTGTCAGGCATACACACCAGTGGTCATTGATACGGCATGGAATGAAAAGAAGTGAAGACCCCTCTGTCCTGATCGAGCCTGTGTTTGCAGCTACGAGCTTACAGGTTGCTCTTTATTATGGTATTCAGACTATGTCCGGTGAAGATAAAAATATAGTGGACCTGGGAAAAAATGAAACAAGGGTTATGGGATGGAGTGGTATTTTTAGACGGTGTGGTTGAAGAGGGGCAAACTGATAAAAAAAAAATAGAACAATAGTATTGAGAAAGGAAAAGGACTGAGCCAGGTGGATTCCTAAAATGGGAACATTTCTGGTAGAAGTGAAGGAAGCACAGTAAAACTGAGGGCCAGACTCATTTTACCAGGAGTCAAATCTGTCATACTTTGCACTGACATAACTATAAGAAAACAGGGGGTGTATTGTAGTAGGCTTCTTAGGCATTATAAGGAGTTTCTGGAAATACGAGGTCAATAAGTTAAGGGCAATGAGGAGACCTTGGCCAACCAGAAGTCATGAGATGAGAATTTCATATAAAATTTTAGTAGTGTTTGGCACTTTCATATTATAATAAGATATGAATTTATTAATTGCCTGTGATGGCCATAAAACTGCAAGCTCAATGTGAGTAGTTACCATGTTTGTTTCATGTTCATGTTTCTTCTGAAAATGGTTAGTGCCTGACACTTGGAGATTCTAAGTATGTATTTTTAAGTAGGTGAACACGTTTTCCAATTTAATATCGCAGCATTGTTTCATTATCCTGTTCTGGAAATGCAGGAGAGAAACCAAGAAAGGGAAAGGGACTCCAAGAGTCGCGCTCAGGTTTTTGGAGCCTATATCTGGTGGCATTTCTGTCTTGATAGCAGAATCCTACCTTTGAGAGTAAATGTCTACATTGTGGGATTTTTCCTTCCTCTTTGGATGTCAGAGAAATCTGAAACTTACCTGCTGCTCATTTCTGGCTGCAAATATCTCTCTTGGTGCCAAATTTGCTTCTCCACTCTCAGATGTCACCAGCTACCCTGCTGAATTCTCCTCTTGCCAGCCATGGCCCAGCTTAGGCATCAAATGGCCAGGGTAAACAAACAAGAAATTATCACTTGGAACAAACATCTGATTAACTCAGCAGCAATTGCTATGAAAACAGAACACAGTGAAGGGCAGATGTCTGCTTCATTGCTTTCATTCCAAGGACCGATTGGTATGGAATGAGGTGGCCTTTCCACCTGGCATTGGACCTCAGGGCCAGGTGGTGCCAGGTGGCCTGGGCAGTAGGGGAGAAGACAGAACATCTGTGAGCCACCCATACAGGCTCTGATGAGTTTTTTCACACCTCCAGGGTGCCCTAATGTGAAAGAAACAAAAATAGAAGAAAACAAGGATCCTAGGGATCTGGTTTGGGGTTCTGCCTTAAAATGACTGGTGATTTTCAGGAAGTAATTAGACATCTCCAATGTATCATTTCACTGCCAGTGAAATGTTAGTGGTAAAGCCCAACATACGATGTTGTTGTAAAATATAATGGAAGAGAATTCAGGGACAATTTGGGTTTACTACTTAATAGATAGCACAAAATGGTAGTTGACTTTAATGAAAACTTGCACTTGAGAAATCTGGCTTAGTAGAGTTTTGGGAAGATGTATATTCAATTAATAAACCATTATGTGAATTTCATGGACACTATACAAAAAAATCTTTCTGTGCCTAAGGGCAAAATTTTCTTTCTTAATGATGTGTAATATTTTGGTTTTATATTAGAAGCAAGTTCCAGGAAGAATGCATTTAACAAGGACACTCCCTTATTGGTTATGGATGTATCTAATTTGTTAAGTGAGATTGATCACAATAATTAACTTGGTAAGGGAATGTTTTTTGAGAACTGAATGGGAGAAAATGAGGTGGGTACTAGAGGTAAAATAATTAATTTTTTCCCAATTTGTGAAGAAGATAGGCATTTAACTTATCAGAGTCCCAGAAATGTGTATTGTGTCCGTCTGGATAGAGAATAGCTAGGGACAAAAACTTTAAAATGTGGAAATTTGATCATATCTGGTGACTAAAAGCTTGGAAGGAAGAATAAATTACCTGTAGGTAATGTTTTTCAAGCCTTTACTATCCCATGGCTTTTATTGATTTTTTTGCAATGACTTTATTCATTAATTGCACCTGGACACTAGGTGGTAATGACCAGAAGAAAGCAAGTTACTTTGTGGGACTATACTGTATGTGCCACATGCTGCCCTAATATTTTATATGCACTCTTCCACTTCATTATTGCTTAATAAAAACCTCATGAGATAAAGGGCTTGCTTACACCATTTCATAGATGCAGAGACTGTAAACTTAGAAACCTGCTAGAATATGGCAGATAGGAATTGAAGTGTGGGCCTGTGTGACTGTAAAGGTGGAACTAGTGAGAACGAGACAGGCGAGGTACAACAGAACTCACCGCTGCTCCTTCCTCTTTCAGTGTAGTCCAGGTCAACCAGCAACACACAACGCGATCCTGGACAAGTCCCATGTTTTCTTGACATGTTCATCATGTGCTCCAAGGGATGGAAGCCTGTGAGGTTCTTATTGTCCAAAATGGAATTTATGGCTAAGTAGAATCTGTAGCTCCTGAGATTTTTTTTTCAATATGCAGAGGCTAATCCAGTCACACTGAATCAGAATCTGCATTTTTTCCCAATATCTGTAGATAATTTATTTGTATGATAAAGTCTTTAAAAACCACGATCTAAGTCCTAGAAGTCTTCTTGATGTGCAGCATTCTTGAGACTTGAATGAGATTTCCTTTGTGTTTCTTCATGTTGATTCAGGCAGTGTATGACACAGGCAGCATGTAGGATGTGTAGTTAAGAAGACCCAGCTCAGAGCATGACTACTCATTATCATCTAAGTCACAATGGGCACCACCCTACTCTTTCTGGGAATATTGAAAGTGATTTGAGTCGAGAGTCAGTCCCTATGTCCTGTGGATAAGAAGGTCCAGCCTGCTTTCCGGACTCCTCTGTTATCATATACAGTTGAGAGTGTGAAGTGCCCACACTTCAGGGAGATGCAAGCCCTTTGAGTAATATGCCTCCTCACAAGTTATGGAAGCCATCCTGCCCTCCCTTCTCTCCCTGAATTCAATTACTGTGAGGCACCAACAAATTTGCGTTAATGTCCCTGCTCTCTGGCTATCACTCAGGGATGCTCTGATTAGCTGCATCCTCGGGAATGGCAAATGGGATGCGTGAGCTATTTATATTTCTGTGGAGATGGTGCACTGTGATTAGATTCCAGAAGAAGGGTGATTCTGTGCTAAAGTCATAGTAACCTTAGTCCAACCCTTTGGAAAATAAACTGAAAATTTGAAACAGTTGGTGTTTTGAGGACATCTCTTCTGGGTTTGGACCACTCCTGCTTTTCAAATCCTGTTTTGAACTCTCCTCTGCAGCTGTTCTGTGGAAAATGCATCATTTCTTTGTCATTGCTCATCCTCCCATGAGTCTACCTGTCTTACTGGCCCATCTGTAGAGACCAAAGGTAGACTGCAATGACAGGTCCACTCATTGGGTTGCTTACCCCAGACTCCACTATGTGATGCAGACACAAACACTGGGACTATGTAGTATGGCTATAAAAACTGGAAAGGAGAGGACTGATGGGAAGAGGTAGAAATGAAGATTCACAGACACAGATGGAGAAAGTGGAAAAAAAGAGGAGCATTGAAGAGGGGATGAACAACAGGAAATAGGGCTATTAGATAGAATGATAGGATGCTGTGAATGAAAGGAAAAGAAAACAAAATATGTAAGACTTGAAGAGAAATGAGTGAGTCTTAGTACAATCAGACTAAAATATATGACAACAAAAAGAGAAAAAGGAGAGAGAGGCACAGAGAGACAGAGGAATCAATAGCTAAAGGGAAAGAGAATTGAATGGGGTAATGGCAATGCTCAAAGTATAAAATAGTAATAACATACAGTAATTTTCATGCAACACTTTGACAATGAAAGAGGAGAAATTTGTACGGAAACGTCACAGGGAATTTGCGAGTGACTAATATATTTCTTTAAAACTGATCAGCATACTTTCTGCTTTTCGTGTGTTATTTGTTCTTTTGTTGTTTTGTTTTGCTTTTTTGTTATCTGTTCTTAATTTAGGTCTTTTGTGGATTTTCTACAAGGTAACAGGACTACAGAACAAAATAAATATATGGCAGACTGTGTAAGGTGGGGGAAAAAGGGGGTGAAATGGAGGCTGAGATTGTTTCCAAGAAATAAAGCCCACAGGTCAAATCACTGGACAGAAAAACATTCTGTGGTTTCCATCCTAGCCTGTTATTTCCATCAACACTTCCGTTATACCACAGAGCATCAGTGCGATTTAAGCACTGATGTAAAATTTTCACCTCTGATTGAGAAATCAGTGTGGATGCTTGAAAAGGGACTCTTCGAATAAACTGAGGTTGCCCCATTCTCCCATTAACCTTTTCTCTGTCATCAGAATATGTGTGTCTTACATACACATGCATTATTTCTCTCATATTATTTTCTCCATGCCAGGTCCTTTAAGAGACTTGTTTTCTCTTAGTGAGTCAAAAAGTGTCAGGAATGAGCAGTAAGGTGAGATATATAAAGACTTTTCTTACATCTTGAGTGAGTGAACAAATCTTCACTTCTTCATCCCTACAGCCCAGCAAGCTGCCTGATGTATCACACCACCCACGAGTAATAAAATCGAGGAGGTACGGATTAGATGGATTAATTCATTCAATCATTTTCCATTATATTCCAGTCCTCCCTCTGAGTTCCGGATAGAGGACATAGCCATATTGCTTTGTTTTACAGTTATTCAACTAATATCACTTTTAGCTTCAAAATAATTTCTTCAAATAAAAATCTCACTCAAAAATATCAATAGATGATTAAGGCAGAAAGGTCTGACTACCTGGTATCCTCTTTACTTCTTCAAATTTCTAAGGTAATTCATTGAACTAAGTCTGAAAACAGTTGCTAAAAGAACAAAAGAGATTTTGTTTAGTTCGCCAACAAAGCTTATGACCTAAGGCCTGAAAGTTATCAATGCTGATATCGACATTAGAATTAACCAAAATCTGTGGGCAAGCCATCTATCTACCCATTAGGGTTCTAGTTTTCTATGCTGTTCTTTCTTCCTTTTTCTCATTTCTTCTTTTCTGTTTCATTATCTGTGAAGCGAGTTTTATAACTTTTATCTTTTCTATATTGATGAGATGGAAATGTCAACATACCAATTATTATCTAAAATAAGAGGCTAGTGGATGTGTTCAGAAGTTGTACCTGCTTGTGAGCTTATGGAAGTGATTATTGAATCTGTGGGTGTGTTTTGCCTGTATCAGGTTTTGAAGCTGTGAAGAGCATATTCTGATAGTGTAGAAAGGAATGTGTCCAAGATGACCAAGAAATAGAACGAGGTCCAGTGAGGGCCTCGGGGTTAAATCTATGCTAACCACAGCAGGGTCTACTAGTGATACGTGGCTGTTAACCCCAATAATGTACCTCATATGAGATGGGGAATTAATCTTGAATTCTATTTAATTTTATTTACATTTAAATTTAAAAATAAACCTACATTTATTTACATTAAAACTTACTAAAGCAACAAGAGAGTAAAAACCACCATATTGCAACACAAATAAAGAACAGTCCCAGCCTTTTGTTAATTTCTAATGTAAATGGCTGCTCCAAAATATTGCTCCTTTTCAAGTATCGCAAAGCAGCATAAAGTAAAAATTCAGTTCATTCTCATGTGAAATTATGTTTGCAATGGATAATTGGCTGGCATCAACAGGTCTCGTGGTAAATCCTAGCTCTGCCAATTTCTAGTTATAGTTTTAAAAGAAAGCCAATTTTATCCTCAATTTTATCAGCCATCAATGGAAATATATTCGAAATGGTGGTGCACACACTCACACACATATATGTAAAACAACTCTGAGTTATAATATACCATGCTGTAGAATTTTCTAATATTGGTTAAAAGCTGTTAGAAAATATACTCGCTTGCTTGCTTACTTAAAACAACAGCAATAATCTTTTTGTCCTCTTTGTTTTATTTTGTTTTTCTCATGAAATTGCTGGTCAAACAGGTGGGTCTGCCGATTTGGGCACAGCAAGGCTGATCAGCTGTGCTCTTCCCATTTGTGCGAAGTTATCAACTGATCTGGAAAAGCTTCAGCTTAGACAATTGAGGTGATCTGTTTAGGCTGCCCATGCCTTATCCTGCAGCAAGTTAGCCATGGAATATTTTATGGAGAGGAGGCAGGAAGAAGAAAGGAAAGAGAAGAAATAGAAGTATGTGTTCCTTTTTGCCAAGTCCCTGTGCTAAATTCTATTGATCAAAGTAAGACTCGTGACCAAACCTTTGGGAGAAGGGCTCAAGTTAATATGAGTGTCTGTTTAGAAAGAGAAACCTCAAAGTTAAAGGGCAAGGTATAAAAATTAGATCTTTTAATACATTCAGTGTAAGATAAGTCTTAATAACAACACTTAATTCTTACTTATATGCAAACCAACATCTAAGTCAAGCCGTTGCTTTGGGTACAATTAAAATTATTATGTGATATGGATTTAGATTTATTTCAGACACAGCAGGCTGCATTACCCTGAAGTTTTAAAGGTGATATAAGGTACTGGGTCATTTGATTCTAACTTTTAAAAGGGGACTATGCAAAAATGAAAGAGGGCAAGGGGTGCCTTAGAGTCATTGTAAACCAACAAAATAAATGCAGTCATGCTAGCATGAAAAACAGGAAAGACACAAGAGCACCAGCTTCAGCTTTAGTAGAGATAGAGCAATGAAAGGTTCGTTTGGTACAGGATTCAGTCCTGCAATATGTGTGTGGTCAGGAATGGCGTCATCGGGGATCCGTGCTGCCTCCCACCTTTCTTCCTCTTCCAATTAATCTTTCTTAGTGGTCATGCCATCCTCTTGTCCTTTTTACAGTCACAGAATCTCACCACTGAAATGGGAACTGAACCTGAGCCTGTTTTTTTGTTTGTTTTTTGTTGTTGTTTGGTACCGGGGATCAAATTCGGATCTTTGTACTTGTAAGGCAGGAGACGGCACCACTGAGCTAAACCCCCAACCCAAACGTGGTCTTAATGTAGGTCTTAGATTCTGCAATGTTTTCTCACTGTCTGTATATTTTAAAATTTATTGGTACATTTTAGGTATACAGTACAGTTACATTCATCACTTGTACCTTTACATGGCAGGTCTTGGTTCTCATTTTTCCCCATTACTCCTGCCCTCCCTTCACCCCCTCCACCCTTGCCTATTTACAAAAGCTTTGTTTCCATGTTTTCCTTTTCTCATATTTTTCCTTTCCCTTCTTTTCTCTCCCCTACCCCTGCCACTTCCCCTACCCTTTTAGATCTTTTCTTCCCATTTCACACTATCAGTTATACATTTTGATCCTTATTTACATCTTTAGTTTTTCGCACCTGAGAAACTGATATTTACACATCAGTGTTCTATTTATTTCAGTTAAGAGTATGGACTTAATGTCCAGCCAGTTGTATTTTTTTAAAGTCAGTTATGCTTTGTGATCCTTCCCACAAATGACTCATCGGCTCCTTTACAGCAGCTTACGGTTATCTGGACCAAGGTTTGCATCCCTTTATTTCTTAATGAGTATAATGTTTTTAATGTGTCCTCTAGTGTAAGCCTCCCTCACAGTGTTGCAATGGGAAACTCCCAAAGCACAGCCAACTTAAACTTTGTCACTGTTAACCCAAGGCAGCAGCCATATCTGTCACACAACCATGGCATGCAGTGGAAGTCTGCTTGTTTTCCACATAAACAATTACAGTGTTAGCGCGTTCTATACACTGCTTAATCTCCCTACCTGAGTATGCTCCCTTCTTGTACCTCTCCCTCTCCTCTCTAGCTGCAGAATAATTCTCCCAGATCCTGTGTCATCAGCACACTGCTTCTAGCCCCGAGTCCTTCACTCTAGTTGCTCTGCTTGCCGCTCCTACACACCTCTTTCCTCCTTCTTTGCTTTCATCCTTTTTCTTCCCTTCTTTCCTGTCCTTCACTTTTGCCCAGATTACTCCCACCAGTGTTTCAGACCTCAGAGTCACTGTCACTTCCTGGAATGAATGTTCCCTGACATTCCAGCCTAGGATAAGCATCCTTGCCACTTATTTTTATATCTCTCTATTGTAGATGTATCACAGTGACAAAAAGAGTTGAATTTTAGATCTAATATCTCTCTCCCAAGGAGGTCGTAATCCATGGAAAATTGCTGAACCTGCTTATTTTCTAGTGTGTCCACACATTTTAGCCCATAGGCAGCTCTCAAGAAATTCATGAAGGAAAAAATAAACATGGAAATAAATCTTTTGTAAGTAAGGAGGGGAAGAAGTGTTAGAAGGAGGAGCATGAAATGAGGACCCAGAAAAGAATTAAGACATGTTATGTACATGTCCAAAGCATCCATGATTAATTTGATCATTATGTACTGCAAACATGTACTAATAAAAAAGAAATAGGTGTTAAATTAATGAATAAATGATGAAACTGCCACCTAGAGTAATTAAGCAACTTGGTCCAAAACAAACAAACAAACAAATACAGCTTGTTCCAAATAAAATGTGCATTAATGGTCATGAGCCAAGTTATTCAATTCTGTGTCCACTATATATGCTTGACTGAGTGCATTTATCCCAAGATCCACACCATCTCAGAGAATACTATTTTACTATTGGAAAGAAAAAAGGGTGAAAATAAGAAGGAAGGAAATAATGAAGGAAAATGGAAAGGAAGAAAGAAACACGGCAGGCAGATTAGCCATTTGGATAGGCACAGAGGAAAATACTGAGACAAAGCATTTCTCTTGTGCTTTTCTTTAGTGATGGTTTAGTGTTTGTCAAGAATAATGAAATGTCAACTTGATAGGAAATAAATAGACTTAGATTAACTGGAATAAATAGTGTTAATTATTAGGAAGAATTTGGAAGAATTTCTAAATGGAGGGCTTGTGCTTTCTTAGTTTGTGTATTCAAGCATAATAATGATGAAGAAAAATTCATGGACATTTATTAAGTTAAGCTTTATGTTCCATGTTTGTGAAGTATCGTTCTAAGCATTTAACATTTATAACACCATAACAACTCAAAGGTTAGTAATTTTATGATCTTAAATTTATAAATGTGAGGAAATTAAGGCACACACAAGTTATAAATAGTGAAGATGTATTCTCCATAGTTGTTATGTCCCCAAACTGTTAGTATTCGTTGTTAGTGAGAATATATAGAGAAAGCACTCTTATAGCCTGATGAAGAATTATGATTTTATATAATCTTTTTATAGGATAATTTGGCAGAGACAATTTGGTAGAGATGGGTATTTTAATTATGTCTCCTTGGCTCTGCAAATATATTTATGGAATCTGTCACAAGCTGGCACATATCATTATATATAACAACAAGCAAATACAATAGCAATGGCACACTTTACATCATAATGTAGTATTTTCCCTATTTTTCTGGTCTACAAGTGTCTCTATGTGCAGTAATCCCTCTTTTTATTTATTTATTTTTATTTATTTATTTATTTTTTTATTTATTTATTTATTTATTTTTGGTACCAGTGATCCAACTTGGGACCTTGAGCTTGCAAGCGGTCAGCAGAACCTCTGAGCTAAATACCTGGCCCACAGTTCCTTTTTCTAAATGAATGCCAGTCTCCGGAATCCACCCTAATCTAATATGTCTTCACCTTAACTAGCTTTATTTGTAAAGACATTATTTCTAAACAAGGTCACCCTGAGATTTGAGGGGGCATTCATTTTCCAAAAAAATGTGTTACAATCTGGTACATCAATATTTAATGGAATATTTAATTGTGCAAATCATAATATTCATTATTAAGGTGAACAACTGTGAAATCCCTGTGTACCAGATACTGTACAATGTCCTTTTACAGATTATCCTAACTGTTCCAACTACAGCACAGTGAGAAGTTGCATTTATTACCGTTGTTAACTGTTAAGAAACTGAAGCATGCAGAATGAATCAATTATGCATTATACCATAGGTAGTAGTTAGGAGAAATGGGTGAAAATTCCACGTGGTTAAATATAGAACCCACACTATTAAACATGAATAACTAAGAATATATTTTTTCAGATGTAGAAATCAAAGCACTATAAAACATATATGTACCATGGTGCCATTTTGTTAATAAGTCATGTATGAGGTTATAATTATATGATGGAAATAAATGACATAATATAAAATGATGATTGATGTGCAGAAAACAGGTTTTTTTTCAAATACCAACAGTGAATGGATAAGGATGGGTGACGGATGGCTCATTTAGAAGGTTTATCTACTAGTGATTATTCTTTCCCTTTTGCAAAGAACATTTAATGCCTTCAAAAGGTCAAACATATATACTAAAAGGAAGGAAAATCAGATTTTATCAATTTTAACCATGTATGAAAATCCTTCCAGGAGAGGAAGAAATAGATTGCAGCCTACTTTATGCAGCAGGTTTTGTGTCCACGGTGTAACAGGTGACACTCGATTTTCTCATTGAATCCTCTGAGTTACAGTCAGTTCATGCTCTCATTCATTCCCTTTCTCTTTAACTGAACAAAAATATTTGAGAAAGTACTCTGTATTCCATTACTGTCTCTTCCAGATCTAATTTTGCAGGATTATGTTTGTATGTGTAGGCCCGAGAGACACATATTTAGACAAAACCTGCAATAGTTAAGGAAAAGTTTATGATGCTTATGAAAATATAATGCTTGCAATTTAATATTAATGAAACTATGGAATTTGGAAATAACTAAATGAAATGTGAAAATCTAATATTCTGCTCATTGTAGGTATGCTTTGTTTATGCTTTCAGTGTTTAATCTCTTATTTTTCTCATGATTTGCCTCACTTTCGTATCTCAGGAACTTAGCAAGGGTAGCAATATCCATAAACAGTTAAATCAATTGATTTAGGAAAAATAAATAAGGATTTCCTGCTACAGCAGAAGTTGTACCTTAGGTTGAAAAGTTGCCGGAGCTTGAAGTTGGTCAGCACAGTGCACAGCCATCCTGAGGGTATACACCAGTTATCTAAGCCCTTGGAAGTCACTCAGCACACAGATCCTTCTGTCTCTAGCGGTGATCAGCAGATTTTAATATTTTGCATCCATAAGGGTAGATAATTATTTTTATAATCAAGTGGGATAACGGAGTCTGTGTGTTTAAATAGGTTTGAGTTTAGTACCAGTATTACCCATCCTCAGTGTTGCAAATGTAGAGAAATTCACATATCCTTCACAATCCCAGCCCACTCCTACAGCTCCATGTTAGTATTTGCTTATAGTTTGTTCATAAAGGTCATAGCTAATTTAAGATGATGACTCTGGCAGAAAAGAGGCTGTGGTTTATACATTTTGAACATACAGGGCAGTGACAACGATCAGGGCCATGGTGAAATTAATTTATTAGCAATTCCTAACTGAAATTAAGTAAGGTGTATTTTATTTATGATACTAAGTAATTAAAGAGATACGTTTTATGATAATTACGTTGAAAATTTCCTTGTCAGTAAAAACAAAACAAAACAAATTTCCATACTCTCTTTTCGAGACGCTTCCAGTCTAATAATCTCAGTTTGTGGCTTCCTGGGCCCTTCTCCGTCCGTGTGTTCGGGGGCCTGGACCACACAGTGAGGCTCAGACGTAGCTGTCATCTGTGAGGAGGTGGTACTACTGTACCGCTTACGTCATGCCTTCACACTTGGTTTTCTTATTTTTTAAAATGGGTATCACAGTATCTACCTGATGAAATTATTGGGAATTAAGCAAAGAGCGTATCTGAATTGATTGTTAATGTCACTTTTCTTGTTTTTTGAACGTCTTTGAACACCACTGAACCAATTCTTCTAGCGCTGCTTTGTGATCACACAATATTCCGGCGGCGATCGCATAAATGCGTAGAGATACAGACAGTGTGCGACACCCCTGTCTGCTCTGCTAGGTGATTTCTCAGCTGGAGTTTGCGTTAGGGCACTTCTTGCAGTGATTCTGCTTTCCAGTGATTTTTCTCCAGTTCTTATTCTATTTCCTTTCCTATCCCGTTACAACTTACCTTTTCAGATAACAAACTCTGGAGCTACAGCCTAAGCGCGTCGAGCTAATCTGTTTGCTGGCTGGGCTTTGGGGCTGCCACAGTCCCACTCTGTTGAGCTGATAGGATAGGTAACAAAAAGTGTTTTGAGATACCTTAGTGTTCCACTTCTAATAGAATTAAAAGGAGGTGAAAAATTCAACACACCAGGAGCACCTCTCACCGATGAGTTTTCTAGGATGGTGTGTTTCTGGCAAGTGATGGCAACATCTTTTCCTGTACAGATTCTGAAAAGAGAATTCAAGTCCCAAAAAATCGTTGCTCAAGAGAGCTGTTGCCACTTAAGTGGATGAATTTGAGTTCCAAAATTCCAGGATGAATTCCAGTTCTAAAATTAGTGCACAAAATCTGGAACTGGTTTAGCTGGGTGTGATGCTTGACTTTGAAACTTAATGACTGTGTGATCCTGTGAAATTTTGGTAGCTTTGCTAACCTATAACTTCTTTGATTACAACCTACGTTTTTAACCAGTACACTTTTGCTGTACATGAAATTTACAATTATTTTGGAGAGTAGCTATACGTACATAACACAGTGTATTTTTTAAATCCCCTTTCTTTTCTCTTCCTCCTTTTCTAAACCACTTTTCCCCAATTTTCTTCTTGTTGATATTATTAATCTCATCTCCTGTTTATGACACATAATACTTACTTTTATTGACAACCTGGTTTTAATAAGAATACCAACCCTACCTACTCATGAGGCTATTGTCAGGACTAAATGTAGATCATGTTTATGACATCATTATCCATTAGTAGATATTTAAAACATACCAGTTTCCTTGATCTGCCAGTGGCATTTTTTTTTTTTTTGAGAATGGTATACTTTCCAAAATGAGTCCAAAAAATAGGGGTGGTTTCCAGCAAGTATGTTTTCTATAGGTTTGAAAATGATGAAGTGTGCCTGGGATTTAGCTCAGTGGTTTCACCGCCTGCCTCACAAGTGCAAGGATCCAAGTTCAAACCCAGTAGCAAAAAAAAAAAAAAAAAAAAAAAAAAAAAAAAAAAAAAAAAAAAAGAAAAAAGAAAAATGATAAGGGGGTGAAGGGAGGGCAGGGACAAGGGGAAAAATGAGAACCAAGATCTGTCCTGTAAAGGTACAAGATCCCAATAATGAATGTAATGGTACTGTGTACCTAAAATGTACCAGTAAACTCAATGAGAAAAAAAAAAGAAGAAAAATGATAAAGGGGCCACCAATGAGTGCATTCTGTGTTATGTTTATTCTGATTCAGGGTCTATGGCACTACTTTTGGATCAATCTGTTGCAGGGCAGAAAGATGCTTTTCTGTGTATGGAATTGGTCTGGGTAGTACAGTACCAACATCAACATAGATGCCTAAGAGCATATCTACAGGAACCATGCATAGAATGAAGTCAACACTGAGGAAATTGCCATTGAGAAATGGAGATAGCATTCAGAGAGCCTCCTGTGAACAAAACACCATAAACCAACAGCATATGTTGAGTTTTGTAGAACTTGTAAATAAACAAATCCAGACTAATAGAAATATCATACTTCTTATTATAAAGAAAATTGATGTAGACCTGGGGCGTGGTGATAAGCGCCTGTAACCCCTGCACTGGGGAGGATGAGGCAGGAGTAACACTGTAAATTCTAGGCCAGCCTGGACTATACAATGAGTTCAAGACAAACCTGAACTACACAGTGAGACCCTGTCTCGTTTCCTTCACATACAAAAAAAATTAAAAATGAATCTAAAAGAAATTAAGTTAGTTGTCCAGCCCTTACAGGAGAAGGTGAGATATCTAACAACTTAGCAAGTAATTTCTAAAGTTTAGGCTGTTAGGTTCAATCCTAGTTCCACTGCTCATTAGCAGTTCTATTAGTCATTAACTCTAAGGCCTTGGGCAAGGTGTTTATATTCTCTGAGCTGTACTTTCTTTAAGAGTGTGGGTTTTGGAGTCCATCTCACAGGCTTGTTATCTGACATAAATCTCTCAGAAACTAGTGTTAATTCATCATTAGTGTCACAGTTTGAGTCTTAAATCTACCCCAAGTTTCCATGAGGAGAAGGTTGGATCTCAAGCCTCTGGCACTATTGGGAGGATGGCAGACCTCTAGGAGGTGGGTGGTACTGGGAAGAAATTAAGTCACTATGTCCATGCCTTTGAAGGGGACTTGGGGACCTTGGCTGCTCCACAGTCTCTCTTCCACTTCCCAGAAGCAATGAGCTAAGAAGTTTTGTTCTGCCATGTGCTTCCTGCACTATATCCTGCCTGACTCTAGACTCAAGAGGAATGGGGCCGACCAATAACATGTTCCTCATTCTATGTTGATTACCTCAGATATCTTGTCAATGATGGGGAGCTGAATAATGCATTTTCCTATAATAATAACATCTCAGAGTTATACTAGCTGAATGTCCCTTACTTCAGATGTCTAGACAAAGTCTTTCAGATTCAGAATTTTGGGGCTTTTTGAAATATTTCTCTATGAATAATGAGATGATTTCAAGTTAGGAACCCCCCCAGTCTGCCATGAAATTCTTTCATATTTCAAATACATCTGTGTATATATGTGTGTGCGTTTGGGTGTGTGTGTTTCTGTATGTGTGTTTGTATCTGCTCCTGACGGATTGAACACAGGAAGCTCTGAGCTACACCCCTAGCTCTATTTATTTATTTAATTACTTATTTATTTTGACAGGACCTTGCTAATTTGCCCAGGCTAGCTTCAAATTTATGATCCTACAGGTCAGCCTCTTGAGTAGGCAGAAATCAAAATGTGTACCACTGTGCCTGGAGCAAATTCATTTCATACATACTCATGTAATTTTCTGCAACCTTTTCAGTGACCCCGTAATTTGACCATGAGCCCGCGTGTGATGTCAAGTGGAGAATTTCAGCCTATGGTGTCTGTCATATGGGTGCTTAAAAATTTCCCATTTTGAAGAATTTTGCATTTGGGATATTTGGATTACAGCTTCTCGACCTGTATAACAATAACAGTTTGTTATGATTAATGTGTATTACTTGAAATGCAATACAGGGCTCTGCTTTCTAATCTTATATTTTTTCCACTATGATTCTTTTACGAGAATGGGTGATACAAAATATGGCCAAAGAATGCAAATCCAAGTCAGTGAAATTCAGTGACAGGAACAGCGACGATATTAAAGCTTCACTGCTAGAATCCAGGCCAGAGATCCTGGGAATCACAACTACATGGTGGCAGTGAAAATGTATTGACACAAGCAAAGCCTTCATAGCTTAACTGGCCTGCTGGCAGCCTTTTAGAAACTCTGCCATAAATCTCCCTGTGCTTCAGCACCACTGGCCTGACCAGCTCCCTGGAGAGCTCATCTACTCCCCACTGGTGAATTTTTCCGAGGGCAGAGTGGCAGCATGGAATGGCACAGACACCATTTTAAACCACGGGCTTTGTGCTCCAGCCCAGCTGCTTGTCTAGTGCCGAGACATCTTGGAACTCTGTATCACTGTCTCGGAGCAGCTCGGGGGGCAACGGATGGGCACAGACTCAGCCATGCAGCTGCTCTGATCCATGTTTGTTTCTTCTCTGTGGAAGCTGGGTCTTCCTAGTGATATCACTTTCTTTAAGAAAAAATAAAAAGCAAATATTTAGACAGCAATTCTAATTACAAAGGCGTGATACCTGATTGATGAATCTCAAAGTGATCAACTCCTGAAAGTACTTTCCAAATCAAAAGTAGAACCCAAAATGCATTACAAAGAGTGCAAATAGTGATGCTTGCTGACGTTGCTTACTAATTCTGGTGATCTTGGGTTGATGTTTCAACTTTGTGTGCTTAGGTCCCCAGGAATGTAATTCTCAAGATGAGCAGATGTAAACTTTGCCATGACGATTATGAGTAATAAATCAACCTAAAGTTCAGTGGCTCAAAACAAAATCAATTATATTCATAACCACAGGTTGGTCTGATGGAGGGTGGACTCAGTTGGAGGCGCTCAGCTTCTCCTTGTTGATGGTTGGGTTTGTTGGCTCCATACCATACGTGTCAGCTTCTTAAATCAACAGGTGGACCAGGCTTCCTTCTTCCTTTGAGATACAAAAGACAAATGAGGTACTTTGAAAATAGGAAGCTCCATCTGGCCAAGGTTTTGTGGGCCATTCCAAGTGCCAAGGCTAAATGGATGCCTGAGTCTTGAGGACAGAGACAGGGGAGGGGAACTTAGCTAGAATGAAACTATGGCAGGAGTGGCGATACAAAGAAATAGGTGAGTAACGGGCACAACAGAATTGCAATTATTTAGAGGACTGTATAAGTTATGTATTTAAAGTATTTGATAAACAACTTGGCCAATAATAGGACACATGTGGATGCTATTTGTAAACTTAGCATTGTTTCTATTTTTTGACCACTCTCTTGATATATTAATATGCTGTTGCTGTGTACAAAGTACCACAAAGTTCAAAGCTTAGAATAATACCATTTGTTTTCCCTTACTTTCTGTTAGTAAAACAAAACAAACAAACAAACGAAAAATCCAGGTGGGCTTGACGGAATACTCATGTGCAGATCTGAAGAAACTACAAAGTGTTTGCTGGGCGTGGTTCTTAACTGAGAACCTTGGTGTAGAGTCTATTTCCAACTCATTCATGTCGCTATGATAATCAGTTTCTTGCTGAGACAGGCTCTCTGAACTCAGAGGGCAGCCACATTTTTTCTGTTGTGTGTTCTTTCCATATTCAAAGCAATACCTGCACCTTGAGTCTTTTTCATGAATTACATATCTCTCAATCCACTTCTATTAACACCAGGAATAGCTCTCTATTGCAATAATTCTCTATTGGAATTACATTGAGGGTTGCTGAGATAATCCAAGATTAACTTTCTATTTTAAACTCAACTTTCCATAAATAAATAACTATAATTAAAGGTAAGTATCATGACAGTAATTGGAATAATATGCCATTGTAACCAATCACACGTACCATGGAAGAGGGTGAGGCAGGTCATCTATGGGTGGCCATTAGAGAGATTCAGCCTATTTGAAAAAAAATGCAATACGAAGCATAATTTTCCTTGCCTACAATAATATTACAGAGTATATTATAGCTGTGCTTGAATTTGTTAGGTCTAAGTAGATATTGTGAATTATACAATAAACAGCTATTTTCAAAGCATTGTCTGAGCCTTCCCAAGACTTGTGACATCCAGCACAAGTTTTATATACTTTTAATCTTGTCAGTGAACCTGAATGATACAACCTGATATGAAGTTTGAAATTCACTTGGATTAGTTTAGTAATTAAATTTAAAATCAAATCTCAAAAGATGATTGTTGTATTTTGGAAAAATTGCTTTAAACAAATTTCAAAAAATTGAATCTAACATCTTGAATTGAGAGTCCTAAAATATCTTTACACATAAGGAAACAAAGCTCACAAGTAGTACATAAGAAAAAAATTAGTTGTCAAGTTCAATGTGTATCAGCAGTATAACATAGCTGCTTTCCAAACTAAAACAGATGAAGGCTAAATTAAAGCAGTTTAACTTTATGCTCCAGGTAGGCGATAGCTCCGATTTTGCTTTCTGGTAAAATCATGCTAGGATTTAGGTCATATTATTTAAAGAAAACTTAGACACTTACAGATGTATCAAGAGAAAAATCATGTTGTATGTGATCTCCAAATCATGCTAAAATGAGTAAACTTAGTCTAAAGTTTTGAGTCCCAAGGGACAAACAGGAAATATGAACAGTACCAGTAGATAAACTGGGATGAATGACTCAGTGCAACAGTAATCTGAAAGCTGGGGAAAGAGATACCAGAAGCGATTTCTTAGTAGTTACATGTTCCACCTTAGGGCAAAAGTTCTGGAACTGGAGACTGATGGTGGAGGTACATCATTATGAATTTGCTCAAGGCTACTGAATTCAAGTGGTTTAAAACTGTGTTTCATTTACTTTGCTGAAATGAATAAATTAAAGGAATGAAATGGCTAAATGGCAAATTTGGTGATGTGTATGTTCTTTCTCAATTGCAATAAATCTGACAAACTGAGCAATGCTTCTCAAACCTGATTGTGCTTTTAAGTCACATAAAAGGATTGATGACAATAAATATTTGATGGACTACATTGGATATACCTATTACGAAAATCTAAAGTGATGCTTAATAATTTATTTATTTAACAGAAATTTATTGAACAACTAATTTGCTTCTAGCACTTTGCTGCCACTGCACTGGAACATGGGCCAACATTTGGGAAACATTAATTTGGAAGCTTAAGCTTCCTATTAATACAGATCTTCATGCTGTGCCCTGGAGATGCAATTCTGGATTAAAAAGCAAGTGAGCTTTCTAGACCCATTATTTCATCTACAATTCTCCAGATTATTTGAATTTATAACATTGTAAGAAATCAATCACAGGTTTGTTGTGAGTCTTGACTCCAATAAGAAAATGAAATGTTCTCCTTCTGCTCCTTTGTACAAATAATACCATGACCAAATAGATTTGAAAGTTCAGGGGAAACTTATGTACTCATTTTCCAAACTTTCCATTTGTAATGCTTAAGTGGCTAATGAAAGATGCCAAAAAATTAGTATAGCATGGCAATTTAGAGCATGAATTAGTTAAAACAAGGGTTCAAATCCTAATACTAGCTTTTACTGCATCTGTAAGCTGGAGCATGTAATCATTTTTTCCTTTCCTCATTCCAACTCACATTACCTGAAGCAGACATGAAATGTGTAACAAGGACCTCATCCCAGCCTTTGAAGATATAGATGCTGTGTAGATGTTGCATTAACCTGTGTTAAAACCAAGGGTATAGGTTTGCATAATCCACAGCTCCAGGCACTAAGGTGAGCTTCTTTAAGGAAGAGAGTGTGGCCTTCCATGAGTCAATTCAGTTTTCTTTGTTCAGTGACACTTCCTGGAAATGGCCTTTGCTAAGTCATCTGCAACGAAATCTCCCAACAGTTGAGAAGCTAGGGTTTCAATCCTGAAGCTAGGAAGGAGGGATCTGAGTGGCACTAAAACATCAACTGTAATCCTAAATCTCAGGCTTTGTTTTTTCTTGTTTTCAGGTTAATACAGGAACATCTATGTCAGGAAGGAACTATTCTGTTTCATGTGACCACAGATGCACAGTATTTCCACAATGCCTGTCATTGTCCTAAAGCGATAAATACAGTGGACATAATTCTAAGATTAACTCCAGTGTTTTTATCTTTGTAAAGTCCTTTCCCCTTTATATATGGGTGGAGCTTGTGAATATGATGACATGCTACTCTATTCATTATGTTTCTTTATACAGTAAAAGAGTTGTATCTAAGGGGGTCTCTTTTGTCTTCTTTGGAATTTTGCATTACATCAGGCTAAGTGTATGAAATAGCAGAACAATCTTTAACTTGCAACTCTGGTTTGCCAGAAGAGTTCCACTTATATCAATTATCACAGCACTTCCATTCAGCCTTGAGTATCACAGGTGGAATAATAAGTAATATTATCTCATGCTGTCCCACATAGTCCTGGTCCCAGCCATGTTGGAAACACAATCTTCTTCGCTTTTCACCAACACACTGAGAAGTCAGTCTTTATTGAATGTTTACCATGTACCCGGTGATGTAGATAAAGAAATAAGCATTAGGATAGTCACAGCCACAAGCTCATCATCCTTGTGGATTTGGGAATCTAATGAGAAATAAAGGCAATTGTATAATATTATGGAGTGATATAAATTTTGTGGTTGAGAGAAATGAATTTAGAAACACTGAAGAGTGTGATTAAATTTGGTCTTGGGGACTCACAGGCAGTTTATCAGAGAAGGAGTGAACAAAATTCAGAAGAGAAAAGCAGAAGAAAGACATCTTCTAAGTCATACTTTAGTCTTGAACATTTTCCTAAAGGAAAAGTTGATATATGAAAGTGTTTAAAATGGGAAAACTAAATGTTCCATTACTTTTCTACATTAATACCTTTATCTCATACCTGCCACCTGAAATGTTTCACATCTTGCTCTGCCTATTAACAGCCTCTCTACCTAAATTCCATCCTCTTGTGATAATTTCACATCCTTGTGGATGTGGAATCCACCTTATCTGCCTCTACTTTGACATAATACTTTTCAAATCTTTGTCCTAGTTGCTAGATGTGTGTCTTATTTTTTTCTGGGTAAGATTTCCTCGGAGCTCACTGAGAATAATGGCCATACTTAGTAGCAGATTTTGCATGGAGTAGGTTTCCAATTATCATCTAAAATCCGATAGGCATCGCACACAAACACACACAATGTATTTATTGTGTGTTGCAGTACATGGATACTACAAAGTGGAATAGAACCCTCTGCTTATGCTCAGGGGCTTATATCAAAGTGAATAGTATAGATATGTATAGAAATAGAGGGCTTGCTTCTTTTAAAAGGAAGGTTTCATTATTAGTCAAGCAAGGTGAGATTAACTCCTCAGGACACCACTGATATTGAACAGATATTTCCTTACTCAGAGTTTCCAAGAGGAAGAAGCAGGCGTTCTAGTGCAGGGCCACCTGAGGAAGTGCCAGGGTCAGACAGGAGGCAGAGGGTGTGGGAGGGAAGCAGGGGCAAATGCATTGTGTCTCCAGTGTAATGACCAGAAGAAATTGGCTACACAGTTGGAGATGGGCTGGTTTGAAATATTTCAGTGGGCTCTGTGGTGTACAGGTTGCCCTGAGTTGTACGAAACATGTATCTGGGTGATTAAGGTAAAGGTGACTTGTGTGGCAGTGTGTGTGTGTGTGTGTGTGTGTGTGTGTGTGTGTGTGTGAGTGTGGAGGGGGGTGCATATGAAATATGTGCTCAGAAGAGAACTGATTACTATCTCTAAAGATTGGTGTCCTTGGAAGAGGTAGTTTTCCCTGAATCAATAAAAACTCACATGCAAAAATCAGACTACAAATAATACTTCAAGCAAAGCTAAGCAGGGATCCCTTATTTCTGGTTGGAATGGATGTATTTTAAAAGGTAAACAGGCCCAGATCTTGATTTCAGGCATCATACTGACACTGAACAACTGTGAGGCCTAATACCCAGCACATTAACTCTCTGAGTGTCCGTTTCCTATCGTGACAAGAGCTGTGGCTTTCTAACTGTCCTCTCCACAATCATAGCACAGGCAATCAAGAGAGTCAAACAGGGCCAGTCAAAAAGGAATGGATGTTGAAGCTTTTACCCCAGCTTTGGTCCTATTAACAAGGCGTTTATCCATTGTACACAGCTAAGAGAAATGTGCCCAGGTGTGAATGCATGCATGTATTCTCTTGTTCTCTAATGAAGCTCCAAGTGTGAGAACAATTAAAGGAAGACATAGATCTTCCTTTTTATTCCTTCTCCCTCTCCCTTCCCTAACAGTTTCAGGAAATTATCCCGGGAATATGGGATGTCTAGGCCTGGAGCAGATGGCCAGAAGTAAGCAAAATCCTGTGCAGGGCCTGCAGTCAGCTCCCAAAGTGTCCTCGTGGTAAATCCAGCAAATGTTGCAATTTGCATTGCTGCAATGGATTCTCAGCATTCTCTCCTGCATCTGTCTCTCATTAAAGTTACCGATTTAACCCCCTTACAACTGTGGACATCTTTCAGCAGTAGGAATCCCCAGGCCACGAATTCATGCCCTGCGAAGTAATGGCAGTGTCATTCACCGTAGACTTGACCAGAAGGCTGGGTTGCTAGGTTCCCACAGAAATGGGAGCAATCAGCAAACCATTTCCTCTGTTTTGGTCTGCCTCATCTTGGAAACCTCTCCCCATTCTCCCTTCCTGATTTTTGGTTCGTACCTTATTGGCTCTCTTCTGATCCTTTTCAGTAGCTTCTGAACAATTCTTTCCATTTCCAATTATCTTTCTTCTCCAAATCACCTTATATATACTAGCAATTAAAGTACGGCCTTATGAAAAAGTGTTGCTGAAGACATTGTTCGTTTTAGAACTGCTTGCTTGCTTTTTGTTTACACCACCAAAGATTTTATAGGATCTAAATATTGGCCTCAGTCTACCGCACTACCCTTAGCCACCTATGTACCAGCTACATTGGATGACATTCTTTTTCTTCTCTCATTTATTCACTTCACCTATCAGTATCTTTCTCTTCTCAGGTTACGAGGATGTTGAATCTGCCCTTCAAACGGTGCCTGTATTCAGAAACAACACACCCTGTCACAGGAGGTGCTGTATATTCCATTTACTTTATACCTTATTCTCTCCACTTGTAAGAGTTGAATTTGTCTCTAAAATACGCACATTATTTAGAGCAGTGCTTTCCTGTCATAGGGTTGCACTGAAGAGCGCTTCGCCTTTTTTTCATTCCCTATCTCTCTCTCCCCTACCTGCTACTCCAAACTCCTTGTCCCCTTCTCGCTTGCAACAGCTCTATTTTCATCATGTTTCCTCTTCACTTCTATTTTTTTGTCCCTTTCCCCGCCCCTTCCTGGTGCTTTCCCTACTCTCCTTTTCTGTCCACTTAAAGACCTTCCTACTTCTGATGTCATGCAATGCACACTCCTTGTTTTTACCCTGCCTTACTAACATTTCTTTCTCATGTACCTTTGTCACACTTTCTCAGCCTAAACTCTAGTATCTTGTGTGGGCAAGGGATCATTTCTGGTCATTTCTGATTGTGTATCTGAACTTTCTCCCTGGTCAGGCTCATTCAGCGCTCCAGGCTCATGACATTAAATGCCATTTGACTGCATGTGACGACCATAATTTATCTCTGCTACTGACTGGGTCAAGAGGCTATTTTAAAAATATCTTTGTACATGTATTTTTTGGCTATGAAATTTTGTAGTTTTTTTCTCACCCCCTGATGTATTTCTACTCTACTCATTGTCCCTTTAGTATGTGATCCACAGATTTTAACATCTGGAAGTAAACTTTCATTTGTTTCTCCTTCAAACTCTATTATTCTGTCCCTAAATGCTATCAAATGAATATCCATAACAGTATTCAAAACTGATTCGCACTTTCTCTTCTCCACTATTATTGATTTATCTCAAGCCATCATCATTTCTTGCGATTATTTCAACATTCCTTATTGGTTTCACACTCTTGTCCTACAAAATACACCATTCACATAGAAACGTTAGTGATCTTGACAAAGAAGCCAGACTGATCTTTTACAGATACCCCATTGTGCTGCTCGCTTTGGCAGCACTTATACTGATACCCCCATTGTGTAACCTTCCTACTTAAAAATTGTCCAAATATTTGCCATGGCACTTGAAACAAGACTTAAATGGTTTACCATGATCTGCAAATAAACCATAACGTTGCTTAAATAATCAAATCCCTCACTGCCATTCTAGAATCTCTTATACTCTTTGTTTTCCTCTCTGATTCCTTCTTACAACTTTAATCTCTTAAAAGAGTCAGATGTCCTTGGGTGCTAACTTTCCCCTCTTACAAGAAGCACTTATTCTCCTATTTCATGGTACCTCTTTCTTGTCTTTCATATCTCAGTATGATACTCCATGATCCAATTTAAAGTAATCAATCACTATCACATCAACATTTTTATTTTCTTCATAGCACTTAAAGCTATCTTAAATTATTTGCTAATTGTTATGTACTATCTCCCGTGATTAGAATATAAATCTTAGAAAATTAAAGAACTTTCAAAATTTACTGTTTTACGCTTTGGAAAATGTGTCCCACTTATTGTAGGTGTTAGTTTATTATTGATTATTAAATAATTAAAAACAAGATTTTAAAACCATAGAAAATTTGATTTAAATTCTTCCATTCCCTTCCTCTGTGACCCTGGGAAAATCACTTCAACCTTTTGAGACTTCTTTTCCTCTTTTTAAAAATAAAGTACTTTTTATATTGTTATTGTGAAGCTTAATTAAAAATGTGTGGCTGAAATCCTTGGTATCGTGTCCCAAATTTAGAAAGTGCTGTATATAAATGGTTTATATTCTTATTATAATTATTAAAATTATTCTATTGGTATTACCTTATACACTTAAGATATTACCTCCTGATTATTTTCATTTCTTTGGATTAAGGGTAATACACTTTAGTACATGATTGTTACTTGCACAAGCTTATAAATTCATAGTTAGTCATCACCTCTTTATATTAGTTATAACTAAAGTCATCTTTGCTGCTTCACTTAGTTATTGGTGTATAAAATAAATCACTGTAAAACATAGCTCCTTAGACCTAAGCCATTACTTAGCTCATAATTTATGTCTTGATAATTTGGGCTGTTTCTCCTGCTGCTTCTGGCTCGGTCCATCTATGCGTCTGTGGTAACTGCTAGTCAAAATGTCACCTTTGCATCCAAGGCTATGCTAGCTGTCATTTAGGATAACCGGCAAATCTGGTGTCCATGTCTCTCATTCTCCATCCAGCAGGCTGCCAGGGTTTACACAGTGTTCATATGGGGTACCAAGAATGGCAAGAGTAGAAAGCTGCAAGGGTTCTTAAAGCTTAGACTTCTAATTAGCAAGTTGTCCCCTTCTCAACATGCTCTTCATCGAAATCATTCACAAATCAGGCCAGGTACAAAGGGTGGGGAAGTTGATCCAAAGTATTGTGTCTATTTTTGCAATCTCCGGTAAGCAAATGATCAGAGTAAAGTCTTATAGATGTTAGTAAATCCAGTAATATCCAGAGTAGTCAGTGCCCTCCATTCCTCATGTTATGATGCACAACATGCATTCTATCCACTCCCTCCCCCTTATAAGTCTTCCCATACCATTTTGTTATAAATACCATTTTCCATTTTCTTCATTTGTGTTGTACACAGTTTTACGGAGGGCTCATATCCTGATCATATCTTTCACAGCTGGAAACCCCTACAATTCTTTTTTTTTTTCCACCTTTAATTGAGTTTATTGGTACATTTAGGGATACAGTACAGTTACATTCATTGTTGGGATCTTGTACCTCTACATGACAAGTCTTGATTCTCATTTTTTCCCCTTACCTCTGCCCTCCCTTCACCCCTACAATTCTTTCATCTCATCTAATATCTTCTGTCCTCTGCTCTATTCTTCCAGGATGGAATTAAAAAAGGACCAATTGCCCAATGATCAATTCATTTAATTATCTTACTAACTAATAAAGATTTCCTATCTAGAACAAAAGGACTTTTTTTTTTAACTTTCATCTTCCAAAGTGTGCAAAAGAATAGAATTTCTGGTAAAGTGACTAGGTCAGGAAAAAAAAAGGAACAAAAGAGTGATATTTTGAATTTGGTAATTAAGTAATACATTCTTTCTATAAATGAATTTAACTCTGTTTCTCATATTCCAACAGTTGCGGCATAGGTAAGACTTTGAGGCAATAATGGCACATGTTACCGAAAGCTTTTGTCATCATCTCAAGGAGCCACAGGGTGTATACTGGGCTCTCTGTATGAACCACATGCCCTTATATCTCCAAAACATCTGGGGAATCCAGTACCTAAATTAGTCAAGCTGATGACTTGGAATCTTATAGATCAAGTACCTAAACAATCAACAAAACAGATTGAAATTACTGGGGTTTAGGATGTAATGTGAAGAAACCAACTGGGCGAGGAATGATGGGTCGGCAGGTTGGAGCTGCCTGGCTGGCTGGCTGTACAAAACAGATGGGTATCCCACTGGTGTATGGCCTTCTTCCCAAAGGCAACAGTGCATGCGGTGGCTATGGACAGAGGGCTCTTTTTCAAAGATACAGTCAGTGTCACCTGGCTGGCTGCAACCAGCCAAATCAATATTCCATGTAAGCAGAAGCAGAGCCACCAGAGAGTCCAGCTGAAGGATTCCTGGTGAGTGGACCATTGTCTTTCACATGAATAAAACAAACTTTACGAAGCATTTTCACATAAGCTGTCTCATTATAATTGCCATTATTTGTTTCACTTTTATCAACATATCATAAATGAGAAAATTGAAGAAAGCTGACTGATTTGTCCAAGGTCACTTAGAAAATAGCTGAGGCAGATCTTATAAAAAAATGTGTATATATAT